>NC_136719.1:13949700-14422200 GCF_936440315.1 Barbus barbus
TGAGAGAAATTCCCATTCAGTTGGTGGTTCCATTCACTAAAAGGTGACCGTATGGTCAAACACTTTTAAACACTTTTTATGTCCTCTAAGATTTAGCACTTAAAAGTATGCATTTATATCTGCATCCCAGAACACTCACCCAGATGATAAAGAGGCAGCCATAATTCTTTTCCATACTCTGACGTGGGTGCACCGAGGGAATGTCTATAACACCTGAATGTGTGCACTGATTGACAGATTGTGGGTTAGGTGCACTGGAGCTGATGCATGGAGGGTATAGAAGTGGAATAAAGATAAGAAAAAGGGATTATTAAGAGGGAGGAACATTGCCAACTTTCCTCTTCTAGGCCTTTCGTGCGCCGAGGTGCTGAGAGAAATAGCTGGCGGCTCACTGACGCTGAGTAAGGAAATTAGAAGGCAAGAGCAAGAGGTGAAACAGCCGCTTTTTGAGCGCCGGCCATGCTGTGGCACAGGCCCCGGATACAGCTGAGGCATTTTTTACTGCTGAGACATTCAGGGCTGCAGGCGTTGTGGTCTGGCCACTGTGTGTCATTCAGAGAGCACTGCAGTGGCAGACTCGTGGAGAGAACATGCCATAACTGGCTGCTACTGCTGCTATTCTGATGGACAGACAGATGCACTGCAAAAACCATTCTCTTATTTCTTTATCTTGTTTTCCAGTGGGATAAAAAAAAACTTTTAAAACATACTTCATAACAATATTAGATTCTTGAAGAAAAACTGTACAAGACAATTAGACGTTTTAATGTATTCAACATAAAAGCTTAGTTCAAGATACAGAAAAATTCAATCTGAATATTTTGTGTCAACTTTACTCCTCCTCAGGTCATTCAACATGTAGATGAGTTTGTTTCATCATCAGAACAGATTTGGAAAAAATTAACATTACGCTCGCCAACAGATCCTCTGCAGTGAATGGGTGCCATCAGAATGAGAGTTCAAACAGCTGATAAAAACATCACAAAAGTTCACACAACTCCAGTCCATCAATTAATGTCTTGTGAGGTGAAAAGCTGTTTTTGTAATACACCAATTCATCAAGGCTTTTAAACTTTAAACCTTTGATTCTGACCACAATACAAGCCCATAATGTTTCCTGCAGTGATAATATTTATTCCCTGTTGTCCTCTCACATCAAAATCCATTCACATTTGTTTAGAATATGTAAACAGCACTTGTAAACAGTGCTTGATCTGTGCATATTTCTCTCCTGATTCAGACGAGACAATTTTTTCACTGGAGAGAACAATATTACGCATATTTTAGCTAGAAGCAAGGGTTAAAAACATCTTAATGATGAAGCTTTTCTCTTCACAAGACGTTATGATGGACTAGAGTCAATTAGAGATCCATTGGTTGCTTTTTATTGAATTATCGTAATTCTTTTATTAGCTGTTTGGACTCTCATTCTGACGGCACCCATTCACTGCAGAGGATCCACTGGTGAGCAAGTGATGTAATGCAAAATTTCTCCAAATCTGTGTCAATGAACATTTTTGATGGTTTGAGGTTAAGTAAATGTTCAGGAAATTTTCATTTTTGTGCGAACTGTCATTAAATTAATTATCAACAAGTAGACAACTGGATTAATTGAAGACAGACTCTTTGTGTTGCTCTTTTATTGAAAACAAGTCTTATTATCTTGCTCTATTTGCTTTAAGTAAATTAGTGTTTCAATAATTTTACTGCAAACAAGACAAAAATACTTATGTTCTTCAGATTCGTCTTTATTTGAGAGTTGTGTGCTAATGATAAGTACTGACATGATTCACTGTTTCCTGAGATTCATAAACATGTTGCAACAGCTGTATCTCTGTTATGGGGGAAACATATATTTGGGCAGTGCACTCCATATGATCACCTCTCTGATTTCTGCCACACCATTTCTGTCACTGCATGATGCAGCAAATCATCTGTCTACTTCACAGAAGTCTGAGAAGGACATCTGCTTCATCACAGGGCCAGCTGGTGTCAGTAGTAATCAGTCAGAAAAATCATTTCCAGCAGGCCGCATCTCTGCAATTACCTAATGAAGCACAATGGCCCATTAGCGGAGTGGGCTGTGTGGAGCTCTCAAGTTCCTCTGTCCTATTCTGACCCCACCGATTTTATTGAAGTCTCTGTCTAGTCATGCTGTTCACCCTTACAGTGATTCATGAACGACTAAAGCTAGAAGACATAAAAAGTGCAATGCTACAGCTGCTTTGACAATGTTTCACCATGTTTTTGCTTATTTTAAAATCCTGGAGTTACAGCAAACAAATGTATTTGTATATAATTGCAGTGTTTAATGGATGAATAAATTATTTCTATATGCTACAGCCTACTCCTAATTTAACCAATGTGGATTAACAGATTATTTAAGTGATCCTTTCTGCTCCTTAAATGGACTAGGTGTTGTTCGTCGACTGAAAAAGGAAGACAGGAGCAGGTCTTATCTTATCACTAATGAAGACAGTCTTTAAAAGACCAGCACTGATAACCTACAGCATTGACACTGGCCAAACTCACCGTCAAAACCAGCTGAATCATCCGAAGTGATTCCAAGATCCTTCCCAGAGCAAATCATGGTTTATGTCTTGTCTCTGTTCCCATACAGCACTATTTGTAATTGTTGAGTCAGACTATCAGAGTGCACATCATTATTTACAAGATTACACTGTGTATTAAGCACAACCTTTGTCATAGTAAAACGAACAGAGATTTTTCCCTGAGTCAATGCCTGCAGAGGCTATATGTCCATGTCTCCTGAGAGGTTTGCAGAAAGCACAAGGAGAAGAGTAGACATGATTTAGAGCTCAGATCGGTTTTATGGGGCAATTTATTAATGGAGTGTTCAAGCCGGCAGAACGTGTGCACTCAATTAGGAAATGAGTCCACTGGGGCCACTCCACTCTCTCACGCCACTGTAAATTAGCTCTAATCAAAACGTCTCCCCCTGCTGATAGTACGCTGAAAAAATGGTGCCCTTTCAGAGACATAGAAGCATAACTACAGCAGGTTTTCAGAAACTAATGCAATATAAGGATGAGCATTTTTTTTTCATTGAGAAATAAGGCGGCCCTTGTTAAAATATAGCCTACTTTTCAAACTTTCAATTATTTACTTTGCCTAGAGCAGCATCCATCAATGAAAACACAGCATTCAACTTTAATAAAATGACTGAGATTTTGTCTTGATAAGCATTTATCCAGCATTTAATGTAATGCATTCTAAATACAATTAAAAAGCATTTATGTACAATTTGACATTACAGTTTGATTGGATGTAAAATTCAAATATTGTTCATGAGATATTTTTTGATTAATCTTTGTTTTTATGTATTTCACCACAGCTCTTCGCTGACTCTGTTGTCTCCTTGATAACCAAGAATAGGCCTACTAAATGTTTTTTATTCTTATACAAATTTAAACAAATAATTTTCTTAAAATATTTAATATTAAACATTATTTATATTTAATAGGCTATTTAAATGCTCTTATTCAAATGATTAATTTACAGTTGGATTAGAAAATCAAGTATGGTCTGGGACAAATGGAAAATTAATAATAATAATAAAAACAAACAAGCAAAAAGAAAATCTCTTTAAAAAAAACTTTTCTACATAACGATAATGAAGATAATGGGCCTATGAGTCTAAACATATAGAAATAGTAAATATAAAAATCCATCATTCTGCTTTTTACATAACAAGGACTACACCCTACAAATGCTGAGAATTATTGCATTGACAAGAAAAATGGCCAGCATCATTAAACACATGGGGGAAACAAAAACACCAGTTAGCACAAATCACCATGCGCACCATAGCCTACATTACACCTACACCATAAGCATAGACATATTTTAGGAAGCTTAATGAACACGTTAACAGCAAAGAACACATTTTAAAAATGCCTTTGCTCAAGACCATTTAGTTCGCTCAGCCTGCCGCCTATAGAAAACCACACAAATCAATACAATCTCCAGTCCATCTGGTAGATTACAGTAGATGTGTATGATTATGCTCCTTTACACAGATGATCTCTTCTTGATAATCAAATAGTTTAGATTAACGACGCGTTATGATCAATAACCCAACACTAACGGAAGAAATCTACACCAGTACAAATAAATGAATGGACATCTCCAAAATCCACTCCTTCACTTGTTTTCCAGATTCTCTGGATTTCACCTGTTGCATAGCGTTAACTTCAAACAGGCTTACTAAAGTGATATTTTAAAGATGATTGGCTTGAAAAACTACCATTGATGATGACTGGTAACAAATCCGGAAGCGGGGCGATTTTAACGGAAGCAAATGACATTGTGTCATCTTCACCACTGGTGTTATTTAAAAAAGTTTCACTTTCGATACGACTGTAATCAGAACCCCATATATGGAATGCCCAGCATTGTGGAAAATGCTATCCGAGTTCAGCAATGTATTGAAATGACTATTTCACAACTGTTATTTTAGTCATCGTATGTATGTATGTTTTTTTTTTTTTTTTACACTGTGTTGTTTCCAATAATATTTAATAATGCATCAATATCATTGTAGTAATATCTAAACATCCTTGAAGTGTATTTTGGAATTGCATGTTTATGCTTAATTATTAATAATTTGTCAGTGGAATGATGACAATAAACTTAACTCATGTTTCAATACATTGCAATAGCCTAATACATTGCTTGTCAAGCACATTTGTAGTGTTTAAGGATGTTTAGATATTTTCTAGTCTAAACAAGACAATGATGTTGATTACAAAAATGGGTTTAGCAGTATTGTATTTCTCTTATAGGCATATCTGTCATTACTGTCAGTTTTATCCAGTGTTTTTCTTGTTTCATGTTCCCGTAATTTGGAAATATCATGCTTCTGGATGACAATATTTGAAAATTGCATGTGGATAAGTTTATTCATAAGATGAAACGCTCATATACAGCGGGTAAAATAAGTATTGAACACGTCACCATTTTTCCCAGTAAATATATTTCTAAAGGTGCTGTTGACATGACATTTTCACCAGATGTCAGCAACAACCAAAGTAATCCATACATACAAATAAAACAAAACAAACAATAAAATGGACACAGGGAAAAAGTATTGAACTACTGAAATGTATTTAATACTTTGTACAAAAGCCTTTGTTGGTAATGACAGCTTCAAGACACCTCCTGAATGAAGAAACTAGTCGCATGCATAGCTCAGGTGTGATTTTGTCCCATTCTTCCACAGAATCTTTAAATCTTGAAAGCTCTGTGGGCCTCTTCAATGAATCTTTAGTTCTTATTTTCTATTGGATTCAAGTCAGGTGATTGGCTGGGCCATTCTAGCAGCTGAATTTTCTTTTTCTGAAACCAATTGAGAGTTTTCTTGGCTGTGTTTGGGATCATTGCCTTGGTGAAATGTCCACCCTTGTTTCCTTCTTCATCATCCTGGTACTGTATGTGTTGGGACTGAATCCACTGACTAGGGGCAGGATTGCTTTCTAATTACTGACACATTTCAGCTGGTGTCTTGGCTTTCCATGCCTTTTTGCACCTCCCATTCTTCATGTTCAATACTTTTTCCCTGTGTCATTCCATTTTATTACAAATAACTTAATTTTTGAATTTATTTGTTTTGTTTTCTTTGTATGTATGGATTATTGGATTGTTACCGACATCTGGTGAAAATTTCAAGTCTACAGCACGTTTAGAAATATATTTACTGAGAAAAATGGTGACGTTCAATACTTATTTAACTCTCTCTCTCTCTCTCTCTCTATATACAGTATATATATATATATGGTTAGTTAAGGGAGGCAACTGGGTATGTTGTGATACATGAAGTTTTACGTATACTTTCTCAAAGTTTAATATGTGAGGTCCCAGGTTGGTTCAAAATCCCAGCCATATATGGTCTACAGTGGAGAGCCGTATTGAAGATCTCTATACGTGCACATTATATTATGGAGACTGATACTAATCAATGTGTTTATTTTGTGAAACTCTGGCTTAGCCTGACACTTTACAAGAAAATGTTACAAGGTTCAGTGGATGGCAATACATCAAGTTTGTGTTGAAGTAATGCAGGCGTGTTTACATGAGGTTGGTAAAATGTATGTGTAATGGAGTCTGAAACATGTTGGGAATGTTTTATATATATATATATAGGATGCACACAGTAAAATTTTCTGTATTGCATGGAATGCAAATCTTCTGCATGCATGAAATACCTGGATGACCTACAGTACACTACATTTGGCAAAATCATCAGTATGCAGTACAACAGAGCACACAATATTGTAGAACGGTAAGCCATACATACCATTTTATTCTAAAAGAAAACTCGGGAATGCAGTAGTGTGCTAGTACTTAATTGGCTCATTGATTTGACTTGTTTCGTGCATGCCACATGGTCAGTCTGGCCCAAACGCCCTCCAGACCACAATGCATCCAGATGGCCTGTGTTTGTCAGTTTGTTTACTGCCCTGAGAGACCACAGAAAATACTGCATCTCTACTCAAACCAATCAAACACAGAAGACCTGAGCTGGGCTTTTTGTTTTTTTGATGCACTGAATGCAGTAATTTGCTAGGGAAATAATTGCAGGAGAAATTTCTGCCAAGCAAACAACCTTACACCAGGTGTGAGAAACTGCTTCCTGTTTAGACTTGACACCTCCATGCACAACAACATCTGGCCATAAGCTGCCATCATTGTGTGTTTTGTTCTGTTCCCTCTTGGTGTTTGGCTTGCAGTACTTGGCTTTGTGTGACACAATGAAGGATTGAAACACAGCTATTTTTTCAATGATCTGTGGCTTTATTTATCACAATAAAAGTGGTCAACTTTAGCCCATGCTTTGATTCCTGTTCAGCACATTGTGTTGCTAGGCTGGAATACAACTTTTGGCCATAATTATTTACAGTCAGGAGCTAGCTGCAGAAAATCAAAGGCAGTTGACAGATTTTACAGAATGTTTTATAGTGGTACTTAAGGTTGAAAAGGGCTCTTTTAAGGTTCTTCACACTAAGAAAAAAACTGTTCTTTTAAAAGCTATTCAGGTTCTATGAGGAGCCAAAAAAGTTCCTCTGTGGCATTTGTGACCTTTATTTTTAAGAGTGTGTGTCTGATCTCTCTTGGTCATTTTGATTCAGTCCAGACTACCTGGACTTAGTTTTATTGAAAGCTGTCCTTTGTGAATATCCATGTAAGTTTACATATGGCTTTCAATCAGTGACATATAGTGCCATTGGCAGGCATATTGCTGTGATCCAGATGTCACATGTCTTCTAAGTGAGCTGTTGACTGGCATTATCACGGCGTTGGCACTGCGGGGTTGTTTTTCTGTGGCACGTCAAAGAGATTCAGGGTCGCTCACAGCTTGTTGTCAGAATGGTCAAAATATCATGTTTCACTGTCAGCTGACAGACAGTGTGTTGCTGAGATGTTTGGAGAGAACTGAAAGGATTCAAATGAAAAATAAGGATGTGATTTTATTGTCTGTACAAGGCAGTTGCGTGCAGAGAGAATAATCAGAGACTTGCATGGGAGCAATCATGTGCTTGGCCAAAACTCTTTATGGCTTACACTATTCTTCACAAAAATACACAATGTTTGAAATACTTAGGAGTTGAAAGCAAAGAGTGGCATTAAAATAGAACCCACAAAGCTTTTAAAAATCCCTAAATGAAATAAATAGACATCTGACAGACATTAATGCAGGTGCAACACACACAAGGAACAAACTATAGGCAATGTTGGAAATTAGACTGAAGAGTTTCACATTTTATTTTTTTTACATTAATAGAACTATAAATACCAAAATAATCAGAGAAAATATATATTAAAATATATAGTATTTTAGAAGATAGATTTAATTCTGTAAATGTGTAGACAATGTATTAATTTATCCTGTTGCTTTTTAAACCATTTGGTCAATTTATTGTTCTTTTATTTCATTTTCCTATATTTTTTCATTCCTTCAACAGTTTTTAAATCCTTCACAGTCATGTTAATAAATCGATGCAGACTCATTAATTATTATGCTTTCTATTGCAAAAATAACAGCAAAACAGAAAGCTCTTCTGAGTAACCCTGTTTATGCATGTATGTTTTGTAAGAACTGTTTGAATGAAGAGGCCTTTGGTAATAAAATGCGTTTTCAATAGCCCGTAGTCCAAACGCTGCAGCTGTACGTGATTCAGCAAGATCTACTGCATCTCCAGCATCACAAGCCATGAATTGTTTTCATTTTTTGCACATTAACCCACATTACAATCAATCACCGCTCTGTGAATAAAGTAAAAATCCCCCATCTTAGTGTAGCGACAAGTGGGAATGCCACCAGGGAGCTTAGGAAGCAAAATCCAAATAATAAATGACTAAAGGGAATATCGCTAAACTGAATTTAAAACAATAACTGCATCCGTCAAGTCGATTATGCTTTGACTGGAACAGTGCTGAAGAAAATGTCTCCTCTGGGTGAGCTTGTTAATACTTTTTTTTGTTTTGTTTTTTTTCGAAACCTTTTGTGGTGACATATTTGTGGGCAGGAGTGAGCTGTTGTTGTGCTGTTAAAAGCTCTCGAGCTGAGACAGAGACGCCGATGGTTTATGTTACCTGAATTTCAACAGTGGTGTCTGCGGATTACGGTGCGAGTCTTTTGCTTTCACATCAATCCACAGGCAGTATTACTCTCTTCACATTGTGAAGTGCAGCAATAGTTTTCCAAAAATGTTGAACTCCTACGCTTGTTTCAAAGTAGATGGAGTGATTTCACTGGGGTGATTTTTCAGTTTGAATGATATTTCTCAAATGAGCTTGACTGTAATGGGGTTTATGTGGGCTGACTTCATTATGTTACAGGAAAGTGAACGAGCGAGCGAGTGGGTGGTATATAGGACTCCAGTCTTAGCTGAATAGGATGAGATTTGTTTTATTGGTTGTATAAAACTTCATAGCCACCTAAAAATATAGTTCACTCAAAAATGAAAATTTGCTGAAAAGTTACTCACCCTCAGGCCATCCAAGATGTAGATGGGTTTGTTTCTTCATCAGTTTGGAGAAATTTAGCATCACTTGCTCACCATGGATCCTCTGCAGTGAATGGGTGCCATCAGAATGAGAGTTCAAACAGTTGATAAAAACATACAAATAGCCATCATTTGATGTCTTGTGAAGTGAACATATGTGTGTTTGTAAGAAATAAATTCATCATTAACACATTTTTAACTTCAAACCATTGCTTCCAGCTAAAATATGAGTCCCCTGTTCATAATATTGCTTTCTCCAGTGAAAAAGCAATCTGATCTTAGGACCATGCAACTGTTTGAACACGGAAAAAAGGTGGTTATATATCAGCTTGAAGAGCCTGTGAAGTTGATTACATTAATAATGTATTAAAATGTTAAGTTACCTACAGTGTATAAAAATATCCTTCACAGAGCAGCTGTCTGAAGTAATAATTCACACCTATTTCAAGCACTGGCAATAACAGAACCATTTCTCAAATCACAAACCTGTATTTGAAATAATATTTTAAAAACTATTGGTATTGTGGTGTAAGAATTAAGGTCCAGGACATGGTGCCATTAAAATGAGCATATTCCTACAAATATATCAATGTAACCACAGATTCCACACCCTGTCATTTTCCAGGAATAGATGGACGGGTAGTGAAATTACAGCTTTTGAAAGGGTGGAAATTTATGCACTGTCAGTTTAGAACTGGGAGCGACTGTAAGGGGTTTATCGGCTGTGTGTGTCAGAATGATGTTCGTAATAGCAACATCGTTACCCCTCGCCCTCTCTAGATGTTAAGAGGAAAGTTGGTACAACTGTTTGTGTTAAGGTTAAATGCTTTTGTTTGTTTGGTTATGCTGTCCTTTACAGTGCATTTTGCAATTGCATGAGTAAGTACCAAGTAATTTTAATGAACAACATGAGCTTAATATGTAATTATTGGCTGGGACTGCTTGTAATTGCATAGTTCTTATTAAAACGCTTGAAAGGAAAACCCACTTAACCTAGAATGCTGGCCAAATTTGACCTCATAACGCTTATTTCAATTTTTCTTACAACAAAATATGGAGGAAAAATATAAGACTTGAAGTATATAAAGTATAATATATGTAGCATGTATATATTGTGTATATATTTTATATATGTATGTTTTATACAGGTTTTTACCTTATTATATGTTTTATACAGGTTTTTACCTTATTAACTGTTAATAAGCAGCAAATTAGGAGTTCATTGAGGCAAAAGTCGTAGTTGGTTTGTTAATAGCCAGAATTGAACCTTAAAATATAATTTGACCCTCCTTCTTTTGGAAAATTGTAAATTGCTAATAGGTTTCTACATATGGACTACAACTACCATAATAATGTGAGTTTACATGCATGATAAATCCGAGTGCAGTTGTAGTCTTAATAGCGTTTTGTTAGCAATAATATTATTCTCAGAATTAAATCTTGATTAGCCTAACTCATAAATCTGGTGAAAATCCAACCAGTGGCTTTAAAATGCTAATTCTTTTAGAGGTTTTAAGACTACAAACTGAACTTCTCTGTATGTTCGAGTCTAAATGAAAGATTATTAATAGTTGAACGTTTTTTTTCTCTCACTCTATCTGTAATCCTCTGGACCGGTTCATTTGTCCGAATTGGCACAATCTCTCCAAAGGGTGGCGTTTTACACCCGCTTCTCTCCAGTGCGCTTGAAATCACCCCTCCGTCGCTCTTATCAGCAATTCAGATTGCATGCAAATGCCCTGAGAAAGGCGCGTCATTCTGAAAGGACAGCGAGTGTGCGCACGAGGGGGGTGAGCAGAGGCATTCCTCGTTCCTCTCACTATTCTTCTCTGTCTGCCGGCTGATGCTCGCGCGTTCACTCAGCGCAGATATGAGCGCAGATCGCAGTGAAGTTTGAAGAAGACAGAGAGCAGCGCGCGGTCGGATTATTATTCACATCAAACTTGCTGCAGAACTCGTCCGGCGTTTGCATTGAGAGTTCTTAACTTTCTCTAATCCGTTTGGTTTGACCATGGGCTCTTTTCGCAAAAAGGCGTTTTATTGGCCCGTTTGGTCGTTTGCTGTTGTTTTTGTGCTTTTCGGTAAGCGTTGTCATGGAAGTTGTTCAGAAAAGGAGCTGGAAAAACGAGAAGACGAGGCGAATATAGTTTTAACCGGGACTGTAGAGGAGATCTTGAACATGGATCCGGTGCACAACACTTATTCCTGCAAGGTAAGACTTTGCGCACCAGACACTCTTCAAATGCATCAAAGTGAAAGTAAAAAAGGTCAATTTGTACTTCATAACACATTGTATTACAAGTCTAAGTTTATACTTTAATGGTTACTGTGCAACTATGTTGCAATGTACATCACCTGTTAGACATAGACAAAAGCTACCAGCCCAGTATTTGAGTTGTCCTGGTCTGAAACTCGCAGCATATTTAAATGGGCAACGCAATGGGATTTGAGTCTAATAAATCATGAACACCAAGTAGCTGCAACCACATAAAAATGCATATAATTGTAAATAAAAGGACTTGTTTAAATCTCTTTCTGATGGGTTTTTGTAATGTGTGGACATTGGTTTTGCTCAGTTGATGAAAAATGTCCACAATCCCACTTTGATCCACCTGTAATTTGATATTTCATACACAAGGAACCTGAACAGCCTTTGCAGTGACTTGATGTCCTTTCAAGCTCTATTAGTGCTTCGGGTTCAATTATCTGCAATTATCATGTAATCATGGGCATACTTTGTTAGAAGTAACTGAATGCGGTCACATATATCAAAGTCTTGAAGAAACTAATCACTAGGACATAAAATGTGTGAAAAGAAGTGTAATCTGAAATTGCAGCTCTTCCTACCATCGTTTCATTGTGTTATAGAAGAGAAATGACACTGCAAAGCTTAGTCGGTAAAGTCTGATACTAATGAAAAATGCTTCTTTTTTCTTTTTCTTTTTTGTTTTGCATTTTAAACATTTACAAATATAAACATAGCAATTTGACATCTGACCAGTTCACAAGAGTCACATATTTACATAAATTTTATATGTGACCTAGGAATAGCTTAGAATCATATCTTTCCTATTCATTTTACATCATAGGTTTTAAAAAAAATATATTATCAATGTGGTCTCATGCTTTTGGACCACCACTGAGGCATATATGAATCAGAAACGCATTGTAAGTGTAGTGCAGAGTTAGATTGCAGAGTCTTATGCAGCTGGCAGTAGGTGGCTGCTTTGGAATGTGCAAGAAATTGATCTTGAGCTGCAGGAAATTATGTTTTCTTAATCTCATGTTGTCTTTCCCCTGTCTGAAGGTAAGGGTATGGCGTTACCTAAAAGGCAAGACCATGGTGAACGGAGAGGTGCTGCTGGACGGAGGAAACAAGGTGATGATCGGCGGTTTCGGAGACCCCCATATTTGTGACAATCAGGTGGCCACCGGAGATACGCGCATTTTCTTTGTCAACCTGTCCCCTGAGTACATATGGCCGAGCCACAAGAACGAATTGATGCTCAACTCGAGCCTGATGAGGATTACTCTCCGTAACTTGGAGGAGGTGGAGCACTGCGTTGAAGGTAAAAAAAACACTTTCCTGATTCAGCATAAAGCTGTAACTCACATCTTCTGGCCGTGTAGAGATTTAAGAGTTAGAAAGCTCCCGTGGTGGTGACGGAGGTCCTTATTGCAAAAGCAGGTGGTGTTTTCTGCTCTAACTGCATCTTTATTCTACCTAATGAAGCGGCTCGCATTTTGTGACATTACATTAACCATTTACATTATATTAATACAGAAATCATAGCGTTCCTAATTAAACTTTTTACCAGTTTTTTTTTGTTCTTCTCTCAACTTTTTTGTTAGGTGGCAACACTTATTGAATTTCTTGGGCCCCGGGGCCTTAAAAGCAAAGCATATCATGTGCACTGTCACTAGCAATCAGCCACTGACAGTCAGTGCTCTCGAAGGAGGGTGTGTCTGTTCGCTAACTGAGCACCTCCAGGGCCTTTGACTAACTTGAGTGAAAGTCCAAACCTCTACCTTTCCTTGAGGGAAATCATTTGTAGAGTTAGAGTGGAGATACTAAAACATAACCGCATAGCTTTAAGCTATAGGTCCCCTCACAAGGGCCCCTGTATCTGTATTATGATGGCAGTCACTGCTTATTTCCACCTTCTCAAAGCCAGACCATCAGAGCAAAGTTCGTCTCTGTGGGAAAGAACAGTTGAATGAATGAAGGCCAGACTGATGTCCAAACTTCTGTGCCTTTTCAAAGTGCTTTTGGCTTATTAATGGAAATGCGAAATAGTGTTTGTCCTTCTACTATAAATGGTGAGTTCCTTTTTCCATTTTGTAAATCAGCAGTGTTTGTAGTTTAATCCTGTTTAGTGTTCTACAATGCTGGCAGCCGTACAAGCAGAGAAAATACCCATTAGTCTGGAATACAACAGAGCATTTGAAGCTAACATCACTCTTATAGGTCTAATCGATTCTGTAAATTGGCACTCTACATCCTCTCTGTTTGGCAGGTTGAATTGTCTAGACTTTTGAATATTGACATCAACTCTGGTCCAGTTTTCAGCTTTTTCTGGCTGAGAATCAACCACTTTAATAGGAAGAGATAGCTTGATTGACTTTTAAAAGTTTGAAACCATGGTTTTTGGTGTTTTAATGTGTCATTTAGGGACAAACATCTGAAGTAGTTTACATTTATTCAATTAACAACACTAAAGTGTTGGTTAAACTCTTTGAAAATACTCTAAAACTTAGCAGAAGTGTATTTAGATGCTGTGATCTGAATAAAAAGTATGAAGTGTTGATTATTTTGCACACATAACTCTGAAATCATAAAATATACAGTTTTGTTTGAGAAGATTTTTTTGAGTAGATTCAGTTTACTTCCTGGTTAGTGTTAATGCATAATTATGTCCCTCCATTGAAATTCCATTACACCAAAATTTTAAGGTTTCAAAAAGCTCGTAGACATAGACCACAGATTTAATTTAGGCTTTTATTCACATGGACATTGACCAGCTCACTGTTGAGTGACAACTGTTGAGCTTCTGTTTCTTTTAGAATTCGTATTTTTTGGTGAACTACACCTTCAAGTAAACCAAACTGATTGGTCCTTGATATATGAAGCACGTACCAGCCATATTTGTGTCCAACATGAGACTGAGACTACATGGCAGGTGACTCACGAGCCCTCATTGGTTTCTAGTGTTCGATAGAATCAAGCACAAATCAGAACAATTTTCCTTCAGGGCACAAAACGTCCATTTTCTCTTTCTTTTTTTTTCTTCATTCTCTACTTGTTAGTGCTGTGCTTTTTGGCACAAGCCACTGCTGAGGAGAGACTGTTTTTTTGAGGCTGCTAAAATCTTAAAAGGTTTGATGAGGGGGCAATTTATTCGCACGTGGAGAGCTATGTGTAAGGCCACTAAAATAAACACTGCTCTGGCTAATGAGAGGCCATGTGCTTCATTTAACAAATGTGATTCGTTTTATATTGTTATAGGATTGGATCTTGTTTTGCACACAGGATGCTAAAGTATATGCTACAAATAGCAAACAGCTGTGCTCAGCTTGCGAATTCTAGTTCTGAGTCTATAAACAGAGACTGTGTTCAAAACATTTAGAAACAGTGGTTCTGACCTTGCTTTTGACATGGTTAGACAAGTACACTATAAACCAGGCCTTGAATAAAAAAAGTACTGCCCTGAAGGCTGAGTGACTTGGAATGGTGCCTAATGGTGTTCGTTTTGTGTTGGCTCAACTGATTTGGGAATTTGATGTTATCCATCAATTATTTAATAAAGCATGACCTTTTAGTGAAGTTTATTTTTTCTCTCCTTTGTCACTGCTTAGTATTAGACCTACAGCAAAAAAAGAGCGTGTGAGGTAGAAAGAACAAGATTGTACCTGCCAGCCTGTTGAGTGTATCCTCTCCTCTCTCCTCACCTCTGACAGTTTAGATAGCACTGAGAAATGAAGAGATTCCTAGCTGAAGTTTAGAATACTGCCGTCAAAGCCAAAGGTTTCTTAAGGGGGGGGAAAGCACTGTTTATAATGACAAGATTGGGAGGGTGAAATGTGGTAACAAGAGAGCGCAACAAGAAATTCTTGATTCAAGTGTAGACTGGAACGCTTATAGGAGAGGCCTAGAGGCATCAAGTTCTCACTCCCACCCCGTTTGCTCTTTGCTGAAACAGACCACTTGTGTTGTTATGTGAAAAAGCACTTGGGTTAATGCGTTCATTTGACAAAAATACACCAAATGCATCTGTGGAACTTGAAATGAGATGTTTAGAAGAATGTTTAGGGAATGCTGTCAAGCGAGACTTCTGAGTTCCTCACACAAACTATCTTGGAATATAGCCCACAAGTCATATTGACCACTTATGATAGTGTGACGAGTCTCCTACTCTTCCTGCAATTGCCGGCTGGTGGGAGTGGCTAGGAGACTCACCAAGAGAACGATGTCCACCTGTTCTTCCCTCTATAAAAACCTTGGCCTTGTTGGTGTGGTTATTGCTTGTTTGCTTCCGATTGGTTTTGTGTTGTTTATTTGGATTTGTTTATTAGTTGTGATACTTGTTCTGTCTGGCTTTATACCATCTTGTGTCAGACAGAAATTGTATTTATTTTTCGTTGCTTTTATATACTTTTTCTTTTTTTATGTTAATAAATATTTCTGTTGCAACCTCACCAACTCCAGTGGTTGAATCTGGAAATCTGCAAGCAGAGATACTGGCATTGTTTGTTAAATCAATGTGCGTGCGAACATGCTGCTTTTTAGTGTTTCTATGACTTTGTTTGCGTATGTGGATGCTAATTAATTAAATGCTAAACTACACAATAGTGGAAGCTTGTGTTGGACTGGAGGATAATCGTTTAAACCAAAGTGGTCCTGTTTCAAACCGTTGTGATCCTTGCAGTTCTGAACTCTGAATAGAGTGAATTAAGCTAGACTAACTATGAAAAAGAACAGCTGGAAAGCAAAAGATGTTTATCTAGAAAAATGTTATGGCTTCATGTGTTAAGCATTGCAGCAGCTTTTGAACTTGAGGAAGAAGTGATGAAACGTAAGCAAAGAGAGTGAAAGCATGAAGAAGCTTGATTTATAGTTGCAATGAGAAGTCAGATTCCTTTTGGTGAATCTGTTCTTTGCAGCGAACCTGTTCTAAAATTCTTTTGAGGTGTTACTCAAAAGTGTTTCCAATAGTCATTAAATGAAGCATTGTGGCTTCATATGTTGAGTTCATTACTGATATTATTACAAAAATCATTGTTATCATTCTTGTTCCCAAAATTATTGATACAGTAATGTTTAATTATTCAAATTCATAATTTATATTTTCAATGATAATCTCACAACCAAATCCACCCTTTACAAACCAAATCACTAAAAAAATGGTTCAAAAGAATGATTGATTTATGAATAGGTTAATGTTAATAAACTTATGTTAGAATCTCTTACCTGCAGTCATTTTTATTAAGTGTGTTTATTTCACATCAACACTGGATGCTCAAACAAATCCCTCCTCAATTTGCTTCAATATACTGTATATGTTTACATGCACTCATTTTTCTAAATTGGAATTAATCCAATGTGGTTTCAGATTCTGAAAGTTTACATGCTTCATTTATTTTTCTATTGATCAGATTATTTCAGTTCTACACCATCCCTTTCAATCCAATTAAAATTTCATTTGATCAGCCGGATCATTTGAGGTGTTTACATAAAGAGTTTTTAGTCTGATTACTATCAGTCATATTATAAACAGATTTGGGTGCCTGTTAATGTAGCTAATGAACTGCAACGTTGTCAATTTTCTTGTCTTTTTCTTTTTGTAACTTCTCCGAACTGTCCCTCTGTTTTCTGCCTGTTACGAGGGCAACGTGGTTCAAGGGGCCCAGTTCAAGTTGAGCTTTAGCCTGAGGACAGAGAGTCCAGTGCTGGTGGTCTGTCTAATAATGAGTGCAGGTCATCCATTCTAATTCTCTGGATTGCGTGTGTGTGTGTGGCAGGTTTGGGAATGAGAGTAGCAGGTCTTTGGGCACACTTCCCTTTTATTCTGGCTGTTTGTGTAAGGAGGAGGCCTGGCATGCCTCTGATTCCACATTGCACGAAGGCCAGCCTTCCTGCACTCAGCCCCGAGCAGGTAATGATTAATAGATTGAGCATAATTGAGGTGAAGGACTTCCTCCACCCCTTGTTAATGGTCTGGAATCATTGGAGAAGGGCCCTCTCAGAAAGGGGCTTTATTAAAAAAATCACCCCTGTGTTATTTCAGGCTGATCTCCCTGAGCCCAGGGATTTCCAAATGTGTTTTATGAGATTTGGGAGACCAGCCATCAGTGAATGGAGCTGAAAGCCTGTCGGCACCATAACACAAGTATCCAGGGGCCGGATGATCTATAGGAAATGGCTGTGATGCGTCACCGAATGGCTGTTTGTAATAGAGCCATTCTAGCTACGCGTGTAGATGACTAGTCTGAACAGGAAGCGGATTAAGGTTTGTAGATGCCAGAATTAGTATCTCATTTTTCTCTCAAGTTATTTAGTCTGTAATTATAGCTTTGAAGTTTTCTTAAATGCAAAGAGAACTTTGGTCTCCATTGAGGCCTTGTATAGGCTCATCACTTTATTTTATCTGTCTGTGCACAAGCACTTCTTTGTCTGGGTAGTCATGGGAAGGTGTTTTTTGCTAGGATGATTTCCAGCATGTTGTGTCACTGGGACTTTCTCTGTGCAACATGATTAGAAAATGGATTGACTGAGAGGCTAGAGAAACTGACAGCGCAAAGATAAATCAAGTAAGGAAGAGGGACCGAAGACTGAGAATTATACCTGTTAGAGTTTCCCAAGTTATTACATTTTAAGATTTTAATTAAACCCTGAAACCTCCACACTTGCTCGGAATACTAATTAAGCTTTGGGAATGAGAAAGCTGTGAAACAAAGGGATAAGAGTGTTTTGCAGCCCTCTGCTCACCTCTCTTTTCACTTTAAATTCTCCTTCTTCCTGTAGAAAGGACAATACTTTGTCTTGGCACCAAGTTTGAGTCTGTGTCTGGTTTAATCTCTTCAGCAGACATCATTGTTTAAGCAACACATGTCGACAGTCTCAAAGTCAGATTGATTTCATTACGCAGAGTTCGAAAATGTGAGGAATTCAATGTTAGATCTGTTAGATTTAAGGAAATAGAGTCAGAATGGGGCAACTGCATTTTTATTGACTGTTAAGTAATATTTTTGACATGTTACCTCTACAGGTATACAGGATGTGTTTTTTAATTATTATTTTTTTTAAGTAACATTTACATAAATTTATAGTAATATAGTAATAGTATAGTATAGTTTTTTTACCAGGCAGTTTTGCACATTTTTTACTTCCAAAAATCTTTCTTTATTTTAAAATATTTAATTTTGAGTCTTTTTTAACCTAAGATCTTGGTAGTGAGTAAATAAAAAAAAAAAAAATGGCAGTTGTTTGACATCTACTCATCCATCACTAAATGAAATGTAAAGAGTCTGTACCTTCTACTTCTGTCCTGTGCGGTAGAGGTTTGTTAATACTTTTTTAGAAACATGGTTGAGTGCTTGTTGTGAGGAGGAAACACTCAGTTGGTCACTGTGTTCTCAGGAGTTAGATGGGCCATAGACTGGAAAACCCCTCGCATTCCAAACACAATGGGTAGAATGGATAGGGAGACTTCACATGTTATGGATTCCTTGAGATCTGTGGCAACGTTTCAGACTGGTCTAAATGTGAAGCGATAGACAGCTGCTGCGGTTAATGTGGCTAATCCACCACCATTCACTGTTACAGCTAGAGATTCATCTGGCACCAGTGAGACGTGTTATCATTTAGTTACGTTTAGTCATTGGACATTGTTGTTAAACTTGTTTGAATTGACCGTTCTATATGACCTTATGATCTCAAGAGAGTAAAGAAAGTTTCTTCACCTTCTTATTTCAGGCATTAGCACTGTTTAAATGAAATTTAAGCAAGTGCTGAGGTTGAGGAAAACTTAAATTCCTTTCTCATTAGACACTGGAACCTGCTACAGACTATGATTCCTATTTAAGCTTGACTTTAATGTCAGGGTCCAGTGAAAATGAGTTCTGTGCTTGCCGGTGTGAAAAACGCATTGCTAATTGAATGGTCATGGTGTCAAACTTTTGGAAGAAAAAAAGCCTTCCAGTAGGTAGATGAAAGCAGGACTGTCATGGATGAGACATTTTGTTGAACCAGATATTGTCTCTCTGAAATTATTTTCTATAGGCAAATTAAGATTTTTGAAAAGAAAACATTAGCTGTGTTTCCATTACCCTTCAAATTGAGCAAATTGAAATTGCGAATTGAAAATATGCCCAATGGAAACATGCCAATATCGCAAAAACTCCCATATATCGCAAAAAGTTTATGGTCGCATGAGGTCATTTCACAGTAGTTTTTTTAATCAACATTTATAAAATATCGCAAAAGTTTTGCGCATATTTGTAATAGAAACGCACCTATTGTTTTGCAACACCCTGGTCATTTCTCAAACTCAGTATATTTTTAAATTAAACAAATAAAAAAAAAAGAAAACACCCAAAAGAAACCAAGCAAATTGTTTAATTTTCGATGTTTTGAGGACATCCACTTGTAGTTGATTTCTTGTTGGCCATAGATGGTGCTAGCTGATCATTAGCTGCTTCAAACTGGATATAACCATTTTAGACTAGCTATTAACAATTTTGGACCAGATTTGACTAGCTGTCTGATGTTAGATAGTCTTGGACCACCATGTTCCAAAATCTAGTTTGACTCTTTTAAGATGGTAGCTGGTTGGTTGCTGATTCAAGATCTGCCATTCTGGCCCAGCTAGAGATTCCAGTTTAAGCTTGATTTTCCATCAGAATTTGAAGCTATAGCACACAGGACAACCTCCTGTCCAGCTAAATGGTGGTCAAGAGTTCACTCAGGGCTATACAATCCACTTTTACAGTTTGTTTGCTGAGTGAAGTAACCGTGACGGAGGGGGTTCGGTACCGTTTCGTTTGCCCCTGCTGGAATGTCAGTAGTTGTAAGGTGTAAAGCACAAAGAGCACACAAAAGCCCAAATAACACATGCTAATGGAGTGCGTGCAATGTGTGCCTTCCTTGAAAAGGAAGAATCCATTCATATGGGCCAGCATCAGCATGAAATTGTCCTGCACTGACCTTGCATTGGTAAATCATTAAACTGGAGCTGCATTGCTGGTTTTCTGTCCTTCCAAGTGTACTTGAAAGGTCACAGAGGAACCTGTGCTGCTTAAATCCACAGCTGATCCTCCCGCATGCCCCCCCCACACACCCCCACAGTTCTAATAACAATTTAGCCTTTCTAGTTTTTGTTGTGTCCTATTAGCTGGCTTCAAGTTATCCCAGACTTGGCTATCACAGGATGTTAATGTCTTTTTGTTTGTTATCGCATGGTCACTTCCATGGGGATGCTGGGATACAAGCCTTTCCTGTTCTCTTTTACCTCCTCTTCGTCATTCTCGTCTAGATTGTTTCCTGCTGCTAGCATCTTGTTCTATTTTCAGCTCATTTGGTTCTCATAACGGGTTCCTCTCATCATCTGCCCAACATCAGGGCCATCCATAGCTGAATGACTTTGATGTGTTTGACCATTAAAGAAAAATGTTTAATACGTGTGAAATGGTAGCTCTTGGAAAGTGAGGTAGATGAGCCCCTAGCTTTCCCACAGTCCTCCGTATTACAGAGCCCTGTAGAGCATACCTGTAATTACACTGGAATCTGGCCTGTAAAGCTGCCAGTGTAATAACCACCAGGTGCAGACCCGAGACCTGCTGCTGAGGTGCAGCAGACCCGACCTAATTCTCTACTCAAACATGTACTTATTAAACCCAACATGGAGCGTGAGAGGGAGTAGATATGTCAGTGTACACATCCTGTAATCTAAGATCTCCTCCAAACATTTAGGTTTTTATGTGGGTCAGTGACTTTTTTTTTTTTTTTGTCTAAATCATTTTATTTATTTTTACAAATAGATTTAAAGGGATAGTTCACCCAACAATGAAAATTCTGCCATCATTTACTCTACCTCAAGTAGTTCGACCTGTACGAATGTCTTTGTTCTGCTGAACACAAAGGAAGATATTCTGAAGAAAGTTTGTTCCAAGGCTTTGGGGCACCATTGACTTCCATAGTGTTTTTTTTTTTTCTTCTACTAAGAAAGTCAATGGTGCCCCAAAGCCTTGGAACAAACTTTCTTCAGAATATCTTCCTTTGTGTTCGGCAGAACAAAGAAATTCAAACAGGTTTGGAACTAATTGAGGGTGAGTAAATGATGACAGAATTTTCATTTTTGGGTGAACTATCCCTTTAATTCATGCATAGAATAATATTATGTCTGCTATGTTGTGTATGTTGTTAAATTAAAATGGGATCAGGTGATGCAACAGTTGTGATATCATAATGAAGAAAAGAAAATATAATCTGGCATAATCTTTTTTTGTGTTATTTCTTAGAAAAAAAATCAATGGCTATTAATATTTGAATAGTATTATGAATTAAAAATTCATTATACACTACTATTCAGAAGTTTGGGGTTAATAAGAAATGAATGCTTCTATTCAGCAATATTGCATTAAATTGATCAAAAGTGATAGTAGAGATATTAAAAATGTTACAAATTATTTATATTTTAAAAAATGCTGTTATTTTCAACTTTAAAAAATAAAAATGTAAAAAATATATATTAATCGTTTTCAACATTGATAATAATAATACATATTTCTTGAGCATCAAATCGGCATATTAGAATGATTTCTGAAGGATCATGTGACATTGAAGCCTGGAGTAATGATGCTGGAAATTCAGCTTTGCCATTACAGAAATAAATTATGTTTTAAAATATATTAAAATTGTAATAATATTTCATATTATAATTTTTACTGTATATTTTGATTAAATAAATGCAGTCTTGGTGAGCACAAGATGCTTTTCAAAGACATTAAAAATCTTACCAACTCCAAACTTTCGAATGGTAAATTTATATTTAATTTTTTTATAATCACATGCATTAATGGTTCATGTTGTTTATAAGTACTTGATGATTGCACCACATGACATTACTTTTCTTGAAATCAATGTATCAATGTTTTACATAAACATGTGCGATCCGACTTTAATACAAATTAGTTTGAACTGTGCACGTTAATCTCTTGAAAGATTTTTCACTTTAGTCGTCATTGACCTCTATGTATTTTTAACATAAATTTAGCCACCTTGACTGAGCATATGTGAAAATCTCCAGGCTCCAGATCTCTTTGTTGTGAAGCAGTGTGCCACCCTGTTCGAGCGTTCTGGTCATCTGTACTCTGCTGAAGGTCGCTTAAGTCAAGATATCTGTCTGGCTCAAATGAAGTCGGCTGGTAATCCTGTTGTTTTAGCTAACAGTTGCAAGGAAGTGCTGGCTTTCAGAGGCAAACAGAGATATCTGACACTGGGCATCTCGGTTACGCACACACACAACTGCTAGCAGATATTTAAGACTCTGACACACAGTTTTAGGGACATTCACATCCACATCTCTTTCTTCCTCACTGTCCTTCTGGCTTTCCCACTCGCTTTCTCACACATGCCCATGAGAATGGCAGCCTGCTGTGCAGAGCTGTCAGTATCTGTAAACCAGTGGCCATGTGGAAAGAAAGGGCCTCATTACTACTCTGTCATTATGGAGCTGAGCATGCTGGAATGCTGCACGCTTCAAGTAAGACAGGTCTTGTAAAGAAGTTTTGGCCTTTGAAATAAATAATTTGCTTATTGTAACACCCTTGTTCATAGTTTGCAGCTTGGCAGTTATAAATGGCAGGGTTTTGGGAACTGTCAATCACACAGAGGAAATGGTGCTGTGGAAATGTGGTTTTACTCAACAACATGAAATCAGAAATGACTGCTTTTTTTAGGCTACATGTTCCCATGTTTTACTGTGAACGATTCATCTGTAAAAAATAATGATGTATTCAAAAGTAAAATAATGTGTATCCATAATGTTTCATCAGTTTAATTCCTTGCATTTTCCCTTTTGTCTGATGTCTCCAATTCTTATTTTTCAACCCCTCAGCCATTTATTTGTTTGTTTATTTGAAAAAAATAAGGAAAATATGCATTAACCAAAAATACAATATAACTTGAACATAGATAAAATTAAAAAACTTAAATTCGGCTAAATGTTTCACTGTCCCTCGTGTTATAAATTCTTAAGTAAAATCTAATGGATTTATTTACTTTCATGGAATTATAATTTTTTTGTTTATTTATTTATTGCTTCATTTTTATTTATTTCCTTATTATTGTTATTTATTTCTGTTTTTTAATATTTTGGCTGTAGTGCTTTAGTTTGTTTCACAGTAAAGTTTCTCTTATAAAAAAGTTTTAATAAAATATAAACTTTAATAAATATAAATATGAACAAACATACAAACAAACATATAACAAATATATATATTTTTTATTTACATAAATTGATCTGCTTTAAAAAGGCTTCTTTAGCTGTTATGACTTGTTTAGCTTTATGACTCATTGTAGTTCTAGTTTAGTTTCTAATTAAAACAATTCCACAAGAGTGCAGAGATCTCGAAGCATTTGCATTTCATATGGATGTTAAAGCAATATTTAAATGACCCTAAAATAATCCTGATTGTGTCTAGTTATCCTGATAGCAGCCTAAATTTTCCAGTTTCTTAGACCAGTTAGTCTAAGAATTATCCTATTGAATAGATGCTATTTCTTAGCAATGATTGTTCCATGTAGCGCATTCTCCTCTTCAAGCCATATTAGCCCAGTTTAGATTGACATGGCAGTGAGAATATAGGATAAAGAGTGGGAAGGAGGATGGGAAAGGAGGATAAAGGGTAAGGGGACAGAGAAACTGGAGCAAGGGAATGGGGCCAGCTCTTCTGCTGTGGTTTTTCGGCTCATGTTATGCACGCTGGGATTGAAGTCATGGTGAGAGCAGCCAGAGACCTTTGCTTTGCTCTGCTCTGCTCCCCATGGCTAGTGTTTTCTTTCCCTGCTTCTCTCACACACACACCATCTGGCCAGCTGGAAGGAAGTGGTTTCTACAGGTGGGATATTCCTTTATCTCTCGCTTGCTCTGTGTCTTTTCCCTTGAGAGAGAGAGCAGGGAGGCCCTCAGACTCTCTGTGTTTGTATGTACACACTAACCACACACAGACAGAACTAGCACATACACTCACCGGCACATTTATTTATTATTTTAAGCCCAGACGTTGACAGCCAAGA
This sequence comes from Barbus barbus, assembly GCF_936440315.1. Lineage (NCBI taxonomy): Eukaryota > Metazoa > Chordata > Actinopteri > Cypriniformes > Cyprinidae > Barbus > Barbus barbus. The sequence goes on from NC_136719.1 coordinate 13,974,022, forward strand.
ACAATGACTCCGATTGTCTTTCCTGAAATGAGTTTCTTCACGTCAGATTCAATCAGATTAAAAGCTTATCGGTTTGAACTACATCTGAAGTGTGAAAGTGAAGTGTCAGTGGCCTACCCTGAGGGAATAGTTTTCTAAAAACATACCAGCAGATGCTCATAAACCAGTGGTTCACTGTTTAAGTTTAAAATTCTGACAATTCTGTCATTAATTACTCACCCTAATGTCATTCCAAACCTGTAAGACCTTCGTTTATCTTCAGAACACAGATTGTTGAAAGAAGAATTGTTGAATAAAGTTGTTATTTTTGTTTTCTTTGCACACAAAAAATATTCTCGTACCTTCATATTACGTTGATCCACTGATGTCACATAGACTATTTTAATGATGTCCTTACTACCTTTCTGAGCCTTGAATGTGGTAGTTCCATTGCTTTCTATGGAATGTCAGAAAATTCTCGGATTTTATCAAAAATCTCTTTATTTGTGTTCTGAAGATGAACGAAGGCCTGAAGGGTTTGGGACGACATGAGGGTGAGTAATTAATGACAGAATTTTCATTTTGGGTGAACTATCTCTTAAAGTGCCCCTATTATGGGTTATGAAAGGTTTATATTTTGGTTTTGGGAGTCCCCAACAACGGGTTGACATGCATGCAAGGTCAAAAAACACTTTCATTGTCTGCCAAACAATTCGCACAATGATTCGTTTTTCCAAACCCCTCCTTTGCGTGACGCTAGTCTGCGGTGATTGGTCGATTTAATTTCCATTTCATCATGCCTGTAATGCCTGATAAAGCAATGTTTGTGAGCAGTGCTGCTTTGTGTACTGCCATTACCGGGGAAACAGCTATTTTACTACTCCAAAAGCAGCATCTAGTGGCAAAGAAGGAATTTGCATTTTCATTCAGACCTATGCGAAAATCTACTGATGGTCAAGTTTTCCCAGGTCTGCGTCTACAACAAGTGGCCGGGCAATATGCTAGTGTTTCATGTTAATGTCAACACGAAACGGCTTGTGATTCATTTTAAAAACGACTCGTTAAAATGATTCAGAGTCGACTCTTTCTTTTGAGAGACAATAACTTTATGATGCACTTTCAGATTTAAAACTGTGCAGGATGTTTTCATTCACTTAGAGCTGTGTTACACACTGCATGAAAGGTAATTTTCAAAAATCCATAATAGGGGCATTTTAAATTTTAAGGGGATAGTTCAACCAAAAAATTGCATTCTGTCATCATTTACTCACCTTCATGTTGTTCCTAATCCTTGACTTTTAAATTTCATACTTACTTTTTTCCATGCAATTAGGTTTCAAGCTTCAAAAATGACTTAAAAGTACCATAAATATGCATTTAGTAGTCAATATTATTTCAAGAAGGCAATTGAATTTCAAGTAGATTCAAAACTGTATTATTTGTAATTATTTGTGAAACACAAAAATACATATTTTGGAGAATTTGTAAAATCCAAATGTCAATATTGTATTGAATTTCATTGTATGAGTAAAAACAGAAGATACAGTTGATATGTTATTTCATGGAAATGGCATGAATTAACATTTTTTGGGGGGGTGATCTATTGCTTTAAAGCGTCATTTGAGTATACAGGCACTGTATAAAACGGCTGGCTCAGTCTTATTTCCAGAATGAAGCTTCATAAATGTTTTTGTTTCTCTGGGGTGCAAATGCATGAATCAGAATTTAATTGTGCAGAAAGATGAAACCAACTGGAATGAGCTCAGAGGGAAAAGTGAGATGAGTAGGAGAAGGCGAGTCATTTGCTGACTCACGTGTTGAATGGTCTGAGTCATTTCATTAACTTCAAGGGGTGAAATGTGTTAAAAAGTGGCATTTGACAATATGCAATTTGGAGTATGCTAAAATATGACTCATATGAATAAACAGGATGCTTTCATATATTGCATTTTCAAATATTTATAATTTTACATGAAGCTTAAAGGCCATGCCTGATAGGAAAGCATTTGTGCATTTATGTGAGGCAAAGCTGTGAAACGAGCTGTTAAGTATGATTTTGTGAAGTGTTTGGTAAGTGGAGGTCCAACTGGAATTTCTGTGGAATTCTCCTACTTCCCCTCTGGGCTTTAGGTGAGGTGGATAGAGCTTGTCCAGACCAATGCTATCTTTTACATCAACGTTTTTGTGTGGCTACGTGCATGTTAAGGACGCTGAAGTGTTTTCTGAGAGTTTTTAAATTGTGGCTGGAGTGCAGGTCAGATCCAGGACAGGCGAGGGAATGCGTCCATTGTTTAATGCTTATTTCCCAAAGTAGCAGCCCACCTGAGAGAGAGTGGAATTTGCTCTTGTCCTCGACTGACTACATTTTTCATTCAATTCAGCTGACAGATCAATTCTAACATCTTTGCCTAATATTTTGTATTTTTTATTTTATTTTATTTTTTCATTTAATTTGGGTCTAGTTCTACCTTGCAAATCCATGGTATTCATTCATTCATTCATTCAACAAACCTCATGATTTAAGGTATGATGCTTTATGCTATATTTTGAAAGAAGTCATAATGTAGTCATGTCAAAATTCAACTGTAGCGTTTAAAATGACAGACTTTAATTTTTAATTTGTGTATTCAAAATACTGTACACTTCCAATGTCAACCATTTATCTGTCAGAATTTTTAATATCGGTGCATCGCTAGTTAAGACTCTGTATACTTGGACTTCTAAGGAATTTTAGCACCTTATGAATTGCTGTGGTTTCTGTTTTCTCTTGTTTTCCTTCTGTCCCTCATTCCCTCTTCGGCTTTTTGTTCTCGGGGTGGCAGAAGGAATGTGCTGGGTTCATGGTTTCAATGTGAGATGGATGACCAGTCTGAGGGACTACAGGCTGACCTCATGGGGGAGGGGTGTGAAGAAACTGGCAGAGAAACCGTAAAAAAAAGTCAAATTGGTTCCCAGAACCTAGCTCTCAGAAGTTTGGAAATTATGCCGCAGTGTGCCAGCACCTGTTTCATAAAGAGTGTCCTTTTGAAGATCACTTGTTTTGTACTACAGACATCTACTGACATGTTTGAGAGATACATGTGGTGTAACGTTCATCAAACGTTTCTTTTAGTGAAAGGATGGATTGTAGATGTAAGAAGTGTGGCATTCACTTCTTTGTGGTTTCCCTAACAGAGCTCCATTTTTCCTGTTTCAACTCCCCCTCGAACTCCTTGTTTTCCGTCTTTTAGCTGGATTGTGCCTGTTGCTAGCAGAGTGCTAGTGGAATCTTGATCAGGGTGTATTTACATGGAGACAATGGAGCATGCTGAAGTGATTTCTCCCTCCTATCCCCTTTTCCCTCCCCATCCCCTCGCTTTCTTAAGATGTGATCTCTTTCCTAGGATTGCTGTGCCTTTAGAGAAAAGCATAATTGACCCTGCCTGGAGCACCCGTCTGTCTACAGTAGGGTGTCGTGAATGGAGCCCAGACTTCTTATCTGCTCGCGAGCAGCAGCCTTCTTTCGACGCCCCCTGCACATAATCATCTCCTCCACGTTCGCCCCACTGTCACTTCATCCTTCTATTCAGCGCCGGCCTGACGTGGCACACCCCATCTGTTCCCAACCACAACGTTATTCAAATGAAAAATGACCTTGCTAAATGGGGTGGCGACTGCGGCCACCTCCATGCGTCCTCGGAGCGTGCGAGGGCTGCGGAGCACGGTTGCATGATTGTGGTTGAAGTGAGGAGTGGGATTTTTGAAATTCAAAAACAAAAAGCTTTTTTCGTCTTGCTCCATATGTTGCTTCAAACACACTGAACCTCCAAATCAATGCAGAAGAGAAATTAATAATAATAATATAATTATTCTTAGTAGAATTATTTTATAGAATAGAATAAAACATTTATATAAATTATAATTATTAATAACTTATAACAAACAAAATATTTGTATTATAAATCATAACATAATAATAGAATAAATATTTTGAATAATTCTTAATAAATAACTTTTTTATATTTAAATGATAATTTATAATTAGTTGTGTGTGTATAAATGAATTATAATTATTAATTTAATACAATATAATTTATTTAATTCTTATATAAATAAATGTACTTGATATATATTTATTTAATTTTATTATTATTATTGTTTTGAATTATATATTTTAGAATTGTTTATTTATAGTTATAGTATTGTTTAAATAATTCTTAATAGATTTTTATAACAAGGAAAAATTATAAATTATTAAAACATTACATATGTATCTCTATATATATATGTGTGTGTGTGTGTGTGTGTGTGTGTGTATACAGTGCTGCTTGAAAGTTTGTGAACCCTTTAGAATTTTCTATATTTCTACATAAATATGACCCAAAACATCATCAGATTTTCATATAAGTCCTGAAAGTAGACAAAGAGAACGAATCATACAATATATGCTTTTGGTATCTGGTGTGACCCCCTTTTGCTGCAGTAACTGAAGGTAAAGTTTCTTGTAAATGCTGATCAGTCCTGCACAATAACATGTAGGAGTTTAAGCCCATTCCTTAGTGCAGAACCACTTAAACTCTGTGATGTTGGTGGGTTTCCTCCTATGAACTCCTATGAGGTCCTTCCACAACATTTTAATTGGATTAAGGTCTGGACTTTGACTCAGCCATTCCAAAACATTTACTCTGTTCTTCTTTAACCATTCTTTGGTAGAATGACTTGTGTGCTTGGGGTTGTTGTCTTGCTGCATGGCCCACGTTCTCTTGAGACTCTGTTCTTAAACAGGTGTCCTGACGTTTTCCTTTAGAATTTGCTGGTATAATTCAGAATTCATTGTTCCATCAATGATGGCAGGCTGTCCTGGCCTAGATGTAGCAAATCAGGCCCAAGCCATGATACTACCACCACCATGTTTCACAGATGGGATAAGATTCTTAAGCTGGAATGCAGTGTGTTCTTTTCTCTGAACATAATAGCTTCTTATTTGAACCAATAAGTTCTATTTTGGTTTCATCCATCCATTAAACCTTACTCCAATAGTCCTCTGGCTTGTCCACATGATCCTTAGCAAGCAATCTTCTTTTTGAAGATCTAAGCATAATGAGATTTTCCCCCATTTTCAATTTTTTTAGTTCAATGAAAGGTTAGATTTTTTTTTTTTTTTTTAAATAAAAGATCAAGAGGATTAATAATGCAGGTTTATTTTCAGAGCCTTCTTTGATCATATTTACCAAGGGAGCCAATAATTCTGACCACGACTAATATATATATATATATATATATATATATATATATATATATATTATAATCACACACACACATACATATATATATATATATATATATACACACTCACCTAAAGGATTATTAGGAACACCATACTAATACTGTGTTTGACCCCCTTTCGCCTTCAGAACTGCCTTAATTCTACGTGGCATTGATTCAACAAGGTGCTGAAAGCATTCTTTAGAAATGTTGGCCCATATTGATAGGATAGCATCTTGCAGTTGATGGAGATTTGTGGGATGCACATCCAGGGCACGAAGCTCCCGTTCCACCACATCCCAAAGATGCTCTATTGGGATGAGATCTGGTGACTGTGGGGGCCATTCTAGTACAGTGAACTCATTGTCATGTTCAAGAGACCAATTTGAAATGATTCGAGCTTTGTGACATGGTGCATTATCCTGCTGGAAGTAGCCATCAGAGGATGGGTACATGGTGGTCATAAAGGGATGGACATGGTCAGAAACAATGCTCAGGTAGGCCGTGGCATTTAAACGATGCCCAATTGGCACTAAGGGGCCTAAAGTGTGCCAAGAAAACATCCCCCACACCATTACACCACCACCACCAGCCTGCACAGTGGTAACAAGGCATGATGGATCCATGTTCTCATTCTGTTTACGCCAAATTCTGACTCTACCATCTGAATGTCTCAACAGAAATCGAGACTCATCAGACCAGGCAACATTTTTCCAGTCTTCAACCGTCCAATTTTGGTGAGCTCGTGCAAATTGTAGTCTTTTTCCTATTTGTAGTGGAGATGAGTGGTACCCGGTGGGGTCTTCTGCTGTTGTAGCCCATCCGCCTCAAGGTTGTGCGTGTTGTGGCTTCACAAATGCTTTACTGCATACCTCGGTTGTAACGAGTGGTTGTTTCAGTCAAAGTTGCTCTTCTATCAGCTTGAATCAGTCGGCCCATTCTCCTCTGACCTCTAGCATCAACAAGGCATTTTCGCTCACAGGACTGCCGCATACTGGATGTTTTTCCCTTTTCACACCATTCTTTGTAAACCCTAGAAATGATTGTGCGTGAAAATCCCAGTAACTGAGCAGATTGTGAAATACTCAGACCGGCCCGTCTGGCACCAACAACCATGCCACGCTCAAAATTGCATAAATCACCTTTCTTTCCCATTCTGACATTCAGTTTGGACTTCAGGAGATTGTCTTGACCAGGACCACACCCCTAAATGCATTGAAGCAACTGCCATGTGATTGGTTGATTAGATAATTGCATTAATGAGAAATTGAACAGGTGTTCCTAATAATCCTTTAGGTGAGTGTATATATATATATATATATATATATATATATATATATATATATATATATATGTATGTGTGTGTATGTGTGTGTGTGATTTATAAATGATCATGTATACACGATTTATGATTCGTTACATGATTTATGTATATACATTTATTTAAAAATGTAGGCTATTGAATTAATAATTGAATTATAATTCAATTTTATCAAGTATAAATTTTAGATTTATTATATTTGGTTTTCACATCCATTCTTATCTTATATCCGACCATTTTATTCAACGGATTGGTGCACAAGTATAAGTTTACACTTGCTGGATTAAATGCAGTCAGTCAGAACCAGAGAATGACGCCAAATTTATCTTTCAAATCAGATGCTGTCTGTATAAAAGCCCCACAGCCATTATTAAAAGTGGCCTTTTTTTTTACCTGACAATGACCTTTATTAGTGTTCTTCTTTGAGTATTTAATTCTGCCATTTTTTTATAAGAATGAGTGGTAAAAGGTGAGATATAAGTGCCTCTTTAGTGCCTTGTTTTGTTGAGTGAAATACAGGAATTGAAACATTGCAACAAGTTTCCCCCGGGCAAAAAGCGGATTATTTTTAGGAGTTTGATTTTGTGCCTTCTTTTTATCCTGTGACATTTACGCCATTGTTCGTGCATGACTTGGTGCGACTTGATTTTCCGCATTTACTCATCAGTGGTGGTCTGAGATGCCTTTACCTGGTTTTCTAGCAACAGAAAAAGGAAATGCGAATGCTCACAGTTTTTACGCAACCACCTAAGGGTTCCCAACAGGGCCAGAGAGCTAAGATAAAGGCCCTGCTTTGCTCCCCCTGGGCCCCTCGGTAAAGGAGGGGGGATAGTGTTGACCGTGTTCGGCAATGATGGCAGGAAGAGTGGGCTGGGAGGATTAGCTTTGGCTCCCTAGTGTAGAAACCCCAAGTTCACTTGAGGAGGTGGGTTATGGGACAGGATTAAGAGGAGGGCCTGTGGTGCTGTGGAAGAATTGGACTATTGTTGCAGCCTGTTCATCAAAGTGTGATGTGAGTCTGTGAAGCTGGAAGAGAGGAAGAAGAAGCTAGGAAGGAGTGCGAGAAATATAGGAAAAGTGTTTGGTTGCACAGGTCTTTTGGTTTGGGAAGCTCAAGCTAGACAGGCCGAAGTGACATTTATCAAGTCACTCCCACACGCTTTATTGCAAGGCCACATATCTGCTGATTATTCACAGAGATTTCCTCCTTAGTGTTTGAGGTTATTGTTCCCAAAACCTTCTAGAAATAGAATTCCTAACCAGTCTTTAAGGTTTCTTTACGTTGCTTTACATACCTTGGACTAAGAAGAGAAAATATATAATGAGGAAATCTGAAGTGGGGTATTTATTTTGTAGGTTTGATTTTATTATTATTATTAACACCATAAAAAATAAAAGCACTGCAAAAATAATAATTATTTTGTCTGTTTTTCCAGTAAAAATATCTGAACATGAACATATTTGAAACTAAATTGTATATGAGAACATAAAGTGAGATTTGTGAGTATTGCAGATATATTCCCATAAAAATAATAACACATGCACACTCTCATTTTTTTTGTCATTTATTAATAAGGTATTTCAGTGTTCAAGGTACTCATTGTATTACTTTTTTATTTACTTATTAATGATTTATATTTAGATGCTCATTTTACCTAAAGGTAGCCTATCAGTAAAGGTTTCAGTGAAATTTATTGCAGATATGGTAGGAATAATCATTAAATTAAAATATTAAACATTCTTATTTTGTGATCAGTCACTTCTCTCCACCTGTTGTCCATTCATATGAGCTGTGGATGATGAAGTCTTGTGTGTACAGATTGGGGCTGTAAATGCTTGGATATGCTGACTGTAGGGGTGGGCGATATGGAAAAAATATCATATCACAATTTTTTTTTTAGAAATATCATGATTCACGATTTTATCACGATTCTTTGTCATGTTGGTTTTACTATTTTGGTTTTACAAGTTGTCTGAGCATTACAGCCAAACTAGAAAGACAAAGCCTTTCAAGACAAAAAACAAAAAAAGACATGGCAGATATTTAGGCCAAAGTGGGCGAAGATAAAAATCTTTGTCATTATTTTATCTTTCTTATTAAAAAATAAGAACAAAGATACACATTTCAAATACACATATACAAATAAAACAAACAGTGCTTTATTTTCAGGTACAATAGGTAATCAGTAATCAGGCGCTGTTAGACAGGCTTTTTAGTGCGCGTGCTTCAAGTGTATGCGATCAGAAAAAGTGCACATCAGACCAGCGCGCGAATGAAACATTTAACCGGCAAGGCTTGTATGCAAATAATGTACTTTTGCGATCGCGAATAAGTGCAGTGTCCTGTCAGAGTAACTCTACTGCTGTATGTCGTGTTGTACAGTATATAGAGACAGAGGCGCCAGAACTGTATTTGACATAATGTGCGCTGTAGCACGATACTAGCTGACTGTCAGGCCTTCGATGTGGGCCGCACAGTTGCCCTGCGTTTAGTGGGAAAGGCAGCTCAGTGCCTGTCACCACTGACCCTTTATTTGGCTTTGTCCTGCACTGGGGATTCCATTAACATGCCTCTCTGAGACCCTGTTTGTGTTTGTTTGACTCCTATTTGAGAGATTCCAATAAGAATTGTTTGGGAAACACATCAAAGATCCTTCAAGAAGTGGTTTGTTTTTGTAATATCTTTTGATTGGGGTCCATTCTTGGCTACCCAGCAAAATACTTACAGTAGGTGCACCACTGCTATTTTCCTACTGGGAAGTATGGAAACTACACAAAAGGTTGGTGTTCTTTGATCTGTATGTTTAGTCACCTACAATTTTGGAAGGATTTGGTCTTGGATTCAGTTTGGTGTGGATAGGGACAGTTTAAACTCTACAGAAGTCACTTTAAACTGTGTAAACAGTCAAACCTTCTATTGACAATTGTTGCACCTCCGGCTGTATTTTCTCACAGGGCCCCCAGGGGTGATGGGGACAAAAGCCCCTTTAAGTGACATTTGCCCCTCCCCCTTGAACTGCTGAGAGAAGGGGCAAAAGATGGCAAACACATCCTTTTCAGATATTTGCCAGTAGTCTTTTTCATTTGATTGGTCAACAGAAAGGTGTTGTATGGAAACCATTGTGTGTGTAATTTTTGAAAGGAACAGTTCACCCCAAAATGAACATTTGCTGAAAATGTAGGCCTACTCATCCTCAGGTCATCTGAGATGTAGAGTTTTTTTCTTCTTCATCAGAACAGATTTGGAGAAACTGAGCATTACATCACTTGCAGTGAATGTAGTGAATGGGTGCCATCAGAATAAAAGTTCAAACAGCTGATAAAAGCACAATAAACCACAAATCAACACAACTTCAGTTCATCAATTTAACATCAATTAACAAAAAAGTCCTCTATTCATATTGCTTTCTCGAATAAAAAAGTCCTCTGTTCTGAATCAGGAGGGAAATATGCACAGATCAAGCACCGTTTACAAGCAAAAACAGTTCTAAACAAATATGTTGGTGGATTTTGATGTGGGAGGACAACTGGGGATGCACTTTTTCATTATTCTAGATTAATGGACTCCTATTTTGACGAGAAGCAACGGTTTAAAGTTAATGATGGATTTGTTTCTTTCTAACACAGAGCTTTTCACTTAACAAGCCATTAATTGATCAAATCGTATGAATTACTTGTGGATTATTGTGATGTTTTTATCAACTGTTTGGACTCTCATTCTGACGGCACCCATTCATTGCAAGAGGATCCATTGGTGAGCAAGTGATGTAATGCTAAATTCCTCCAATATGTTCTGATGAACAAGCTAGCCCATGTACATTTTGGATAGCCTGAGGGTGAGTACATTATGAACAAGTTTTAATTTTTGGTTGAACTATTTCTTTCATGGCAAGGCTAATTTCCAGCCCAGTGGTCTCATAGCAGCTGAACAATTTTTGACTCATTAAAACTTAACTTAAACTCAATCACCAAATTTGACACATTAATTCTTTTAAATTAGACCGGTGGAGTACTTTCCAGTGCTGAAATGAGATCGAAAAGAGTCAATGGTGTGGTAGAGAGAGAGAGAGAGAGAGAGAGAGGGAGCGAGTCAGGAAGTGTGCCTGAGACCCCTTGTGTGTTTATCTATGCTTCTTCAAAGAACCTCATCTAAGTGCTCAGTTCCTCTAAGCTGCAGATATCTACACAGAGGGAAGCATCATCCTTTTCCTCCCGACATATGCGCTGGAAGCACACTATTTAAAGCCTACATCCATACCCTGTCAGAGTTTGACGATGGGCCTGAAAATGCTCAGCCTTTTTACTGTCCGATCCTCCCCAGTGAAAAGCTTGCTTTCAGACAGGCAGCTCAAAGGCTGCCATAACAGTGACTTGGAGATGAGTGCCCTTATCGGTTTGCAGTAATCTGATTACTCTGACATCTGTGGGACAAAAGAAACACTACTCCTGCAAAATGGTGCTTGCCGAACCCTGGCAGAAAGGGATAATAAAATTCCTTTAGGTGGGCATCAATGTGAATGGATTGTGCCCTGACTCACGCCTACACGTTACCGGAGGCATATGGGCAGAAAGCTTTGTTGCAGATTCTGAAAAAAAACTGGACATTGGCAATTGGGACGTCTAGCAATTTATTGTACAACTGCAGATGCCAATGAAATGTGGGGAGGGAAGCCAAATTCAAGCACTCGATGCAGTGGTAAGAGAATGATCTGTCATTCTGCATAAATAAAACTTGAAAAATGCAAACTTCAGTGTCAGTACTAGAAAATAATTTCTAATTAAACATGAACTTTCCATAAATAACAGAGATTAAATGTATACTTTTATGTGTTTATTGAACACATACAGCATGTTTTGAAAATATAATTTGAACCTACAGATAAAAGGAATGGAATCTCCCAGCATTATTTCATTTTGTTATGCTCCATGAAGCTGGTTTTTAATACAAAAACTCTCAAACACCCCTGAAAAACACATCCAATTCGAAGACAACCAACTAATGAGTCTATTTTGAATAGACATCATTTTGCACATCCTTAGTAGATAATAAGCTCATACAAAAAGAAATCACACCCTGGACACAGAGATTTCTGACGATCTAAAAAAAAATAAAAAAAAATGGAAAAGCTGTTGAAATCATTTCCAAAGACTTTTCCATGCAGATAAATTGGAGCGAATGCAAAACCCTTGTTACTTCATCTAGGTGTGGCTCTCACTAAAATTCCAAACGTAAGGCAGATTCAATTTTACGAGGTCAAGAAGAACTAACAGCTATGGATCTGCAGGTGTCCTTTTTGTGGCTCATGTTGATTTCTATGAATGCATCATAAGAGACAAGAAGAAAACACTAAACCTAACAGAATATCTCAGGTGTATAAAGAAGCACTTTAATGATTTCTACTAGCATATTGTGCATAAACGTGAGAGAAAAGTCACAAACCTATCAATAATTATAATCAAAAATAGTCTAATATATTTTATTTTTAAACTAAAGAAGCTTATCTCAATTGTTGCTCAAGTAGACAGGAGTTTAGGCTAGTTGTTTGGGACTGTTTTGCAGACTTGATAGCAAGTAGTCACTGAGGGATTAGAACCGCACACACTTTTATTAACTAAAAGTTCATTAGTCATTATACAATGCTTAAATATGAAGTATGTAATTTGTTGTGGTTAATGGCATGAATTTGGGGATGAAATATCTTTTTGGCCGACCAATGGAAACTTTGTTATTTTGCAATTCCATTTCATGACACTAACGGCAAAGAAATTACTCACTTCACCCTTAACAAATGGGTAGTTCTTGTACATTTATATGTGATTGCATATGAAAATACGAATGAATGTTTCAAGACATGCATAACTAATGAATGTGAATTAACATTTTATTATGGATGAAATCATTTGAAATTAATTCAGGATTCCCAGGTTTCCTCTCATCACTACTTATGTATAGATGTGTATATTTGAATCTGGTTGTTCAACCATTTTTTTCTGTCCATATCCCTTTAGTCCTTCCTGTCTTGTTTCACATATTCAGTTGTCACTGTCCAGTAGCCCCACCCTGCATAAATCACAGCAGTCTGCAGGTGTGCTTCTGTTTGTGACCATCAATGGAAATCATTTTCTCTGTCTGGTTCCTTTAACAACCCCAGCATGACCTCTGGATTCACCTTTCAACCTTCCCTTGGATTCATCTTTCAACTCACTAGCTCCACCCTGGTATTAATGTCACCCTTGAGTAACCAACATCTGAAGGAAAACACTTCATAGCATCATCTCTTCTTGCATTAGCTGATATTTGCATCTTACTTCATGGTCGTGGAGGAATTCATTCTCTAGATAGTCAAATTAAACTTAATAAATCGGATTCGTAAGGCTATTTTATTTTAATTTAAATTCTTCTCTATTCAGTCCTCTGTGCTTGATGGACGTTTGGTGGAAGCTCTGAAAGAGCAGGTGTTCGTTTTTTTTTTTTGTGGTCTCCACTTCTTTATCAAAAACGAGAGATTTCATTCACCCTCTTTACCACAGAAATTCAAAGATAACTGTGTTTGTACAGTTTACTGTTAGCCTGCCTTGTTTGATGGAGTCTGTGTACTCTGAAGGTGGAATGTTAGGTGCCGAGAGGAGAGGAACCGCAAAAAGACGGCAGCAAAGTCATTTTCGCCTTTCATTCATGAGGGCTTTAAGCCTGTCCTCCACTAATGGGACTGGATCTTTTCTTCTTTCAGTCACGAGTTCAAACAAAGATTGCTGAAAGGAGTCATACAGGGACTGCATTAATTGCTACCTGCATCACAAAAGGCTTTGCAAAACATGGTGGTGTGGACACAGGTGTTTTAAGAGAATACAGAGTGGAGATAGACAGGGAAAGGGAGTGTTTTTATTTATGTCCAAGCTCAGTTTTGAGTTGTTGTGCTTATGTTCTCTTATTCCTCTGTGTCTGTCTTTTTTCTGTCTGTTGTAGCTGACAGGTCATATGCAAAGGTAAACTCTTGGCCAACAGTTCAGTGAATGGTTTGTTGAGTGTGTGATGGAGAAACTAACAAAAAAAGAGACAGCTGAAAATAACAGGGAGCTCAAACAACGCGCATGGAGGCTTTCTGCTGTTATAAACTTCCCTCGGTGTTTAGATAATTTGTTGTAGCCTGAGCCGCTGAACCAGCCTTTGTAAATGTGGAGTAGAGCATATTGCAGAATTGAACAGAAGTGCTTTTTTCTTCTGTGGATAAAAGAAACACTGTGTGTAATGAGGGAACTTGCTGTCAAAACTTTAAAGATGTTGTGGTGCTGCTCAGTGGGCTTTTACAAATCAAGGCTAATTGGTATTTGAGAGGAAATATCATGCTAGAACTGTTTTCCAATGCATTCGTAAATGCTTTTGACCTATTTGCTTTTCCTATATTGCAGCCTAGGCCTAACTGTTAAAAAAAACAAAAAAACAATCATATCAATCAGCTTTAGACACTGGTGCAATCAGACCAAAAATAAATAAACAAACAAACAAACAAATAAATACTGATCTGTTTATATAAATATAAATGATAGGCTTAATAATATAGTTTAATTGCTGCAAATCAACATCTTAAGGAAATGTGTTTTTCTTTCAGACTCGTGAGGGACGCTTTGTTGGCCAAGTACAGTGTTTAAAAGCAGACTACTCTTTATAAGAGAGTGTGATTGAGGTCGCAAGTTAGAGGTTAGTGAGTCAGTGTTTACGTGATGGGTTAGTCACCATTCGAATTCGTGAAGATGAACTTTGATTAGGGAAATGCCGGGTGAAGAAGTCATCAAGACATGCTGTTTGCAGGGAAGGGAGGGATAGGATAAATAAAATGTGCTGTCACAGGGCAAAATACAATACAGACACACTATAAGGAGTTTGGTGGTAGGCTACATACAGCATATCTACAGCAGCCAAGCATCTCATTTAGTGTATTAAGGTGTTAAGCTATCGGACAGTCTTATAGATAAGATATAGCTGTATGTACATATGTTTAAACTGTATTATCTGTATTTGAACGTGTTTAATGTTTACTGTATGCACCAAGGGTCTGAGAGTAACGCAATTTCAATTCTCTGTATGTATGCGCCGTACATGTGGAAGAATTGACAATAAAGCAGACTTGACTTGATAAGAAGCCTTGCTTGCTATTTGACTAGAACAAGTTCTCTGCAAGTTCTTTGCTCAGTCCACAAAGAACGAAGTACATGACCACATAACCATCTCATATTTCATTTATAATGTGAAGATTTTCCTGTGTCATGCTTTTTCTGTAATAATGTAGTCTGTGGGTATGAAATACTTTCAAGGCTGTTTCCCCTCTGCCGATTTGCCTAATTTAAAGTGTTTTGTTCCCCCTGTCTGTCAAGTACAGACAATGACCATATGCTTGCTCTGAAGGCCACAGATTCCTTTCTCCTGCTGAGTTCAGCTGGCTGCTCCCCTGAGAGCCCTGTAAAATAAACCATGCAAAGTGGCCCTTTCAAAACTGATCTCTTATCAGCATGCCTCTCATTTGTGAGGTGTTAAAGGTTCAGTAAGTATTTTTTTTTCCCACATCGGAAGTGTTCACGCTGAAAGAAATCAATAGTACATTGACTAATATGCTGTAATGTTGTATTCTCACATAAATTCTCACACAGGTTAGTACGATTTAGAATTTTTAATTTACATTTATTTTTATTCCATTTTCGTTTATTGTTTCTCTTATATTGTTAGTTATTCATACTTTTATGTGAAATCAAAGATTTGAGCACCCCCATGTTTCCAAAATGGCATGATCATAACACCTCTGCGAATATTCGACTGTGAGATTGGGAGTCGAATCAGGCTCCTCATATCAAAGCATCGAATCGTCGACTATTCGGGGTCACTCCTAATGCTGTAGCTATGCAGTTGCAAGTAGGGATGGGCGATATCTTATCGTTTGCGATATACCGGTAAAAATTCTCCCCACGATAAGAATTAGTCTTCCCACGATAATAATGATAAAGTCTAGTTGTTGACATAGTTCTGTGCGCGACAGTGCGGAGCGAAGGCTGGATGTGAAATTGAGGAGGAGTAAATCGCTAAATGAGGAGCTCGAGCTCCTTTTACAATCTGTAACTATTTGGTTAGGCCTGTACAGTGCACAAAAAATTTATCTGCATAAATGTAGTACAGTAGCATGTGTGTGATACAGTTTTGCATGTGTTTGAGCCTGTTTACAAACTTATTGTCCAACAAAGATATCATTTATTGATGTGCTTTTTCTCCAAATTAGCTTAATAACATAGTCGAGTGTTTGATATATTTTTTGACCAGACAGATTTTCATATTACAGAATGATAGTTTTATATACAGTGATAAAGGCAATATCGATTAGCATTGTGTTATAAAAATACTCAAGATTGAAGAACACAAATAAAAAATATATTTTGTGTAATCGTATGTTTATTGTCTTCAAGTTTCATCAGTTAAAAGTTCTCTATCTCCGTTGTGCGTTTTATTCAGCGATAACTGGATACCTTCATGGAGCTGTCAGTAGTATTAAGTCTACTATGGATATGTGGAGTTTCTGCGCAAGGGCGCCCTCCGGCTTCCAGTATGAATTAAACTGTGTACTCAGCAATGCTCCCAACACCCTATTTTGGGTAAAAATAGGAAAGATAATACTTTGCTCTAACGAAACAGGATTCCTTGAATTATCGTCATTGTTATCGTTATTACAATAAATACCAGAAATATCGTGATACATTTGTAAGCCCATATCGCCCATCCCTAGTTGCAAGTAGTAGTAGGATTAACTAGGGCCCTATGATTTCCACAATGCAGAAAATGCTGAAAAAAAATGAATTTGCTGTATAACGCGGAATTTGCTGTATAATGCGTAATTTTTAAGGTTGTTCCGATTCCGATACTAGTATCGGAAATTCCACCGATACCACAAACAATTCTGGCTTCGGTATCGGCTAGTATTTGAACCCATGTACCGATCCGATACTATTTTCTTAAACAAGACCTATAGTTATGCCCGGTAGCTTTGCTTAACGCTGCAAATCGGAAATCAATTCTTCTTCGCTGCTCAGAATGCAAACACAGGAAGTTGTACTGTGTTGCCGCAAGCAACCACTATTTAGAGCAGTGAAGAAGAAATACAAATGTGCTAGCACTTTGCAAGTAAATCACTCGCATATGCGACTAAATCTTCACCCTGTGTGACTAAATGATGTCTAATATTAGCCACTAGCTAATAAATAATCCGATTTTACTCGCCAGTGTGTGAGTTGGAGGCTATGTTTAAGTTTTGCACAGACATATTTTCACTCTCCGAACACTCTGACTAAGCGCTTGAGAGTTTCACTCTCCGTCAAGCGATCTGTGCTATTTTTCATATCATCTGAATGGATGCGCAGCGCACTAGGGATGGCTCGATACCATCATTTTGGCTTCGGTACGATACCAGAATGTAATACCTCGGTATCGATATTAAATCGATACCATAGGTGACAAATAACCAGCCTCAAAAGATTAGTCAATTTAAAACAATTTTAATAATAATAATAACAGATTCATATCTTAATACCTATGTATCAAACTGTAACAAAAAACCTACAGTGAACATAAGTTACAAAAATAGGACAAAAAAGAAAAAAAAATAGGCTAACTGAAGTAATAAGATGAAAATATATTCAAATCTTCTTATCTTTTCAGTGCAAACACATAGTGCAAACAAAATGTCTCAAAATGTAACAAATAACCTACCGGGAACATAGCTTACATTTTGACTGAAGTAACGCAGTTATTACAACAAATGTTGCTTTATTGTAAAGTGTTATTCTAACAGTCAAAGTAATATTCAAAATTACGTTATTATTTGTCTCTCTTTCAGATTGTTTTCAGATTTCAGACTCAGACAAAGAAAAAGCATTAAATCTAGTTTGAGCGACGAATGGAGCTCAAGCGTAGTTCAGGCAGACCATGGCGTGACTGCAGCATCACTCCTCCCACTACAATTAATGAGATATATAAGATCATCCGTACTCACAATTGCTATTGTCTGGCGCGCAGACATGTGCTTACCCTCCTCCATCCCCAACTCTTCCTCGTGCAGAACCATGATCACTTAACTGCTCACCCACGGAGATATATCACCTATCCTGCTCATGTTGCTCAATAGTTCAATATCATTCACAGTACAGAGTTACTCTACTCTGTTACTCTATTTTTTTAAGAAATAATCACACATTTCTTGCATGTTTTAATTTTAATAATAATAGTATTCCTTTGTTTGCTAAAAAATAAAAGTTTGTTTAATTTTCATTTGATTAAAAGATTAATGAATCAAATTAAATGAATGTTTTATGCCTTCATATGATCAATGAACCACAATATGATGAAATAAACAACACAGATTTTCAACACAGAAAAAAATTAAGGCTATTGTAAAAATATTTTTTTATAAATTAAGTTGTTTTTATGCATTCAAATAATTAGACATGCTTAAAAACAAAATTTGTAAAAAAAAAAAATGTATGAAATGTATGAAAAATAATTTCATACATTGTCAGAATGTATGAAAAATAAAAATTTTACAGGGCCCTAAATATGTAATTTTTGTTAAACCTTTAATACATTTATGTTAAATTGTATGAGTTTCATGATTTTAATTAATTAGACATGCTTTTTGATTAATACAATTTAATTTAAGGAGTCCAGAAAGATTAAAACGGGATCTAGAAAAATGAAAACAAAACAATAATTTGAAAAAATTAAATAAAACTGGATTTGGGAAAAAATATGACAGATTTCATAGGGCCCTATATTAACATATACCACTTGTGCTTGATGCCAGAAGTTTCTGCACTAATTAATTCCCGTCACACCGCAGTCAAAAACTGAATTTCAAAAACTAAGTGGAAATTCTAGTATTTCAATATTGGCAATAACAACTGAGAAATATTGCTTTTGTATCCACACCAATATGTGGCTGTATAATCATCAAGACCTCTGTAAATTTGGTTCTTTATGATGACCAAAAATGCACCTTTTAACCAACATGTGGCGTGAGTATTGAAACCTGGCTATCCCTAAATATAGCGGCAGTCTACCTTTTGCGCTTGGAGCTGAACCACTCCAGTTGACCTTGATAACTCACTAATTTCCCCACTACTGCTATTCATTACTCATTATGGTCACCCAGGGTCTTCTCAACATCGGCAACTGTGCTGTTAATGAAATGTCTACCCGTTAGCTCAGCTTCTGGGCTCTGTTCCCACCACAGTCCACTGTTAGCCTCCATGTGGCAGGAAATGCTAACTGATTGCAGTCCAAATTAGCTACCTAAACCACATACACACACTCGGCACATGCTGCGGTAGCCACCCTTCCCACTAGTTGCCTGGTAACCCTGGAAAATATCAATGCAAGATACCCCGCTAGGCACTGTTAACCTCTGTTGCCAAATATGCTACTTTTGACAACTCTGATCCGCAACCGATCCAGGAAGCAGAGCTTTCGTGGAGATGGTCTGAGGAAGACCTCGGCTCACCCCTTGCGGTCAGAATAAAAGAAAAGGAAGCCGGCTGGTTGTACATCTGGTGTCAATCACTAGATCCAGCCAGAGCTGGTACAAGTCCAAGTTCAGTGTGCAACAGGCTGGTGGTTAACTGGAAGTAATGGAAAGCAGACGTCTCCAACATATGGTCTGAATTGATAAGGCATGTCAGGAGATTTTGCATTTCCAACGAATGACAAAAAGCCTGGTGCACCTGTCACATCATTAGCTTTAAAAAAAAGATTCAATTATAACCTTATGTGGGCTGTACAGCTGGTTTTCATTTTCAGTCAACCATCACCAGTTCTTCCACCCTGTTGCGAATGATTCTTTTTCATGTCCAGAAGTGAATTATGTGGTTTGGTGGTAATAATTTTACCTTGTTACTCTAAACTGACCACTTGAATCATGAAAAGTCTCAAATTATGATACATCCTTAAAGGAATAATCCAGGTTTCATTCAAGTTAAATCAAGTTAAATTAAAAAAGGCATAAAGGTGTAGTCACATTCTGCGAATTTCACTGAGCGAAACCGAGTCATTTCAATGGGAATCAACATGACTCGTAATTGCAGCCTTAGCAACTGGTTCAAGGTTGTTACATGAATTTGTCACGCTGACCAACAGAAACTTGGTTTGGTTTGGTTTAAAGTGACTTCTATGTGAGCTGTTGTTCATATTTTGCTACACTCTTGATTATCAACCTTTTTTGCCCATTTAACCCAAATTTACACATAACCTTAATGCTTAATTACTGCAAAAAATGACTTAAACTCATGCCTTTTATTTTTTAAAAGGAGAAAAAAATTATTTTGAGTCATTATAATGTAAGTGAATGGGGCTAATTTTAGAGTATTTAAAAGCATAAACATGAAGCTTGTATTTATATAAAAGCACTTATGTTAATTACTTCATTAAAATGTGTGTATTATTTAAGCAATACGGCTGTTTAAATGATCCTTTTCATGGTGTTCCATTGTTATGAGCATTAAAATCGTGGTACCACACGTTGTTTATGTCTTGTGGCTATACTATTGAAACAGTATTTTAATGCTTACAACTTGGCTTCATTCACTTTCATTGTAACCCAGAATTTGGTAGAGAAAGTAGGGACAAGTGGACATTTTGATGGTAATTGTCATTGACACGAATGCTGTCGATTGAGATTAACTTGTACTAAACCAGGAGTATTCCTTTAAAAGCCTGTTTAAGGTGTCAGGAAACAATAAAACGCCTGCAGCGGCTCTGGCAGATGCCTGGGGTTGCAAAGAAACTGCTTTCCAGTGGCTTAGTCTGGAGGGAGATATTGCAGAATAATAAATAGCCAGGGAAAAGCTTTGCTCATGTTCACAGAAAGCTCTGTCTTTCTCTTGGGTCTCTCGACTCCTCATATCTGAACTCGGGCATATCTTCAAACGGCGTGGCCCCCGGCCAGATAAGAGAAGACAGGATGTGGAATATTACAGATTTGTCCTCCCTCTCCTTTTGTTCCCACTTTGTTTTTGAATTCTTACTTAGATTCTTTGAGAGAAGCCCTGTGTGTTGTCCTTCTCTTCTCTTCTGTCTCAGAGCTCTGGGAGGATGTGACCCTGCCGGCTGATGTCATTAGACTGGGGTGGACTGATGGGCTGTTGAGATAGACTAAGTGGGCTGCTCTCATCTTCATTCCCACAAATGATTTTACAGCTGCCGCTATGGTTTTAATTAACCTTAATCTCTTAAATGGTGAGGATATTCCCTGTACAAGAATGACTCTCACAGTACACTCTTTTGTTCCTCAATTTTCCAGGTTCATTACAAGCTAAGCTCAATCAACAGCATGTTTGACATAATAATGACTATTACAAAATAAATTAGTTTTCTTCCAAAATTTAGGTAAATCCGAGTTAAATCGAGTTAAATAGTCAAGTCAAGATTTTAACATTTTTGAGTGGGCTATTCTGTTCCAAAACATGATGCTATCGTTATGCTTCTCTGTCTACCATTTCCAAACACTGAAAACAAATTGTGCTTATACAGCCAGGGTGGAATTATGATTTCCTTCCTTTTATTGCTGTTTGATTATGGGAACAGGAAGGCTACCTCAGTGCAATAATAAAGCCTCATTAGCAAAGACAAGCACACATTATGCTAATGGAATTAGCTATTAGCTGTAATTTAAGATGTAAACTAAGGTGTTGAAAAGAGTTGAACTTTGTCTTTTCCTGTTAGACTTTGAGTTAGATCTGATTTTAAAAGAGAAAATGTGGTTCTATACATCTGAACACTAAGTTTTTTGGCACTTTTTGGAGGTAGGCATTGAAAATGGCCGATGGTGATATCCTGAATAGCATTTTGGACATATTCGAGATGATGTGTGATAGATACAGGTGGTACAGCAGTGTGTTGCAGCCACAAAATAGGATTAGGACATCAAGGAGGACTGATTTATCTATATAATATAAGGCTCTCACTCTTCCAAAGAGACAGTATCATAATTCAGAATTGCACCCAGGTAATTGTACCTTTATCTTCTGTTACACTACATTAGCCTTTGATGGAAGCAGCTGTCAAATTATATAGTATTCTGTGACAGGATGTGATAAGCATCTCAGAGAATTGACAGCTCTGTCTCCGTGGATATGAACTTAGCCTTCCCTGCTAACGGTGGATTCTGGGAGCTCACATCCCTCCAGTTTCACAAAGCTGTCTGCGGAACAATGAGGTGAGCGTCGACTGCTCCGTCTGACTCTTTCCTCTCCCTGTAAAAAAAAACAACAACCCAGAGCTGTTGGAATGAGCTAAAAACTTAAAGTTCTCTTAAAATGTTAACTAATTACTGGTAATGACATGAATCACAACAGTAGTTTGAGCTTTTACTTGGAAAATTTTTAGTGGATAACAAAGAAGGTCCCCAGTTATTTATTATTTATTCTGTCAGTGCAGAATTAATATATATAGTGTGGTATTTCAGATGTTGGCATAAAATACATTTATTTATTTATTTAAGATATACCATAATAATAATAATTATTTTATTAATTAATTTTATATTGGTAGGGATGTGCAATATATTGGTTACTGGCCAACAACAATAATAATAATAATAAGCCAATAATAATTCAGCCATCAGGGCTGGAAAAGGGGGACAACTTCATCTTCCTTCCCGTAATTAGATCACAGTGGTCACTCGCAGTCAACAGAGAATAGCATGCCTGCATACACCACGCTGCCACACAATGGATGAATGCAACTGTATCTCTCCTGGCCGGCCCTGGGAGGAGACGAGCACAAAAAGGGCTTGAAATGGAAACGCCGAGCAAATGTTGGGTGGGGGCTGGAAGTTATGCGAATGGCCCCGCTGGGAGTCCTTACACCTTTTCATAGTTGTGGTGTCTGACTATCATAAAAGAAAAAAAGAACAGAGAAAGGGAGAGTGTTGATCTCCACTTATTTTCTTTACTATGGACAGCAGATTGTGGGATAAATAGTTTGACATGGGTCAATGCGAATGTGAGTTTATAAGAACAAAGAATGGGAATAGAGAGATAGTGTAAGATAGTGTCACATCCTCCTCTTCTCTGCTTTCACACACAAACATCTCTCTGGAATGGTAAATAAAATAGTTGTGTCCTAAAATGCATTGTGAAATGTTGAAGGAATCTTGTCTAGTTTTGAAGTCATTTTAAATCCCAACTGTTGGTCGGCTCTAACAGGTGTTTGTATGTTGTAGTTTTTCCATGCTAGCCAGTACAATGCCGTCCTTATTTTCTGAATACCTGTGTCAGATTGACTCTACAGTCACTTCTCCAGAACAATGAACTCCTTTCTCATTACTCTGCCTCCCTGTACTCCTCAGTCCCGCTGGTATTTCCCTCACTTTTCTCTTGAAAGGGAAAATCTAGTGTGTTTTTGTGTGAGAAGACTCATTCGTTCTCTTTAAGTTGTGGGAGTGCAGACCTTTTTACTTCCAAGTACAAATTTCTTTTCTTCTCCTAAATCAAAGTGGATGGTGTGCCAAAGTAGAACAGAATTTCTCTCTCTCTCTTTCGCTCTCATATATAAGATGAATCGTATTATAAATTTAAACCCATAAACACATAACAATAGGGGGGTTGTTACTTTTTTGACTCACTATGTGACTGAGAGAGGGTAGAATGTTCCCAGTGCCAAAGACTTTAGTATTTATGGAGCATCTGATGTACTTCAACATTTTCTGCCCTGAATAATTAGTGCTGAAATGTATGCTCGCTCAGGCCATAACTGGCTCCAGCCCTGCATTATTAAACTGATTTATTTTAGCAGACTGCCTTCCATTGATCTTGCCTTAATAAAACTAATGGAATTGGGAGGACATATTTAGGAAGCTTTGACTTTACTTTTCATGAATAACACAGATTTGTCCTCACTTGAGGCAAGGATACTTTTAAAAAATATTGTTAAAAATGTATTAATTAAAATTAAGAAGAATTCTGGATTTAAGTTTATTCCAATTCTAATTATTTTAATAATATTTATGCATAAAATGACATGACTTCTTAGTCTTAAATAAATAAGGATCATTATTTTATGATCATTATTTATTATTTTTGCAGTTTAGGTATTCTAGTTATATTCTAGTTAACTAAAACTACAACTGAAACTACATAATTCAAAAAAATTAAATAAAAGTTTTTTATTTTAGCCAGTTGCAAGGCAACATTTGTCATTTTAATGTACTTTAAGTTGATGTACTAAAGTAACAAAAAATTAAATTGAAATAAAAATGAATAAGTACTATACTGAACACACAAAAAACCTACTAAAAATGAAAAAACATCAAAATTACAAACATTTTAACTGAAATTAATGCAAATCCAGGGCACTCGGTCTCCATGTGAGCTAAGGTTGGCATGATTGATGGTGTATTCCTGCACGTATAGTTTCCACAGGAAATCAATTAGGCCGAGGCCTTGACCCGTGCTAGAGCGTTTTGACAGGCTTCTGCTGTTCTTCGGAGATCTGCCTAAACCATCTGTGAGATGTTTCAACAGGTATCTCACAAAACCCCTTGTTGAGGTTGCCGCTGCAAGTTCTTACACATTTCCCTTTTGTGTCTCTGTTATGCCAGTGTAAACTTTGCATGTTGCAGTGCTTGCCAGTTCTTTCCATGGAGGATTTTTTTTTTTTTTTTGAAGTGCCACAAGTGAAAAAGTAACAGTTGCTGCAGATACCGTAGATGCTGACATGTGTTAGAGGGTTAACTGAAGTGATAAACACGTCTCTGTTTTCTTCAACACAACACATTCTAGATTCAGGAGAAGATAGTTGATATGTGATACAATCAGCATTTCTTTTTTTATTATTGTTTACCACTTTTAAGGTATCTGGAATAGTTGCGAGTCAGATTCGATCTTAAAATACCAACATTAGCACCACATTGGTTTGAAATGCAAGTAGTAACATTTACAGTATTTTAAATATTAGTCTCAATGTTATTTTGCTGCATTTTAGTTCTTTATTCATCTGGACTAATGTTTCTTTGTGCTGGGTGGTCTACAGTATCAAAGAATATCAATACATCACAGGGGGAAAAAAAAGAAGAAGTGAGTTGGTGAACAATGGTGTCTTTTACAGCGCCACTTCCTTTGTTTTGGCACTAGATAGCAGACTAAGTGTCTGTCTGGGTTTCATTTTTGCTGTAATGCTTAATGTCATCCTATTGTTTGTTTGCTGGATAATTGAAAATGTGAGTGCAATCTCAGAACGTTTCTGTCCTGAAGTGACCCATATTTGTTGGTCATGTGACCTGCGGCTGACTTTCTGAATGGCTGGGCAGAAACAGAGGCTATACTGTAAGGGTGTGAAAGCATGTTTGCCATGTGTGTCTTTATTGTCTGGAGTTTTTAATTTAGAAGTAACCATGGTCATATGTTGTGCCAAATGCGTCCAGAGAGGATGATTTTCATTAAGATGTTATTTAGTGTTACAGTACAGTAATTTGTTATTACTATTTTTTAAAGTACTATATAATAATAATAATGCTATATTTTATTAGAAATTTGTAATGTACTTTTCATTTTCATTTACAGTTTTTTTTTAAACATATGTCTGTTTTTTAATATACATTTGTATTCAGTTTTAGTTATTTTAGTACTTGAAGTTAAGCTAATTAAAATGAGAAATATTGGTTTGGTAACTATTTTAATTTTTTACTATATTTAAAAATATATTTTATTTTGGTTAACATTTATTTCATTAGTAATATTTTAATATTTTATTTATTTTTAGGTTTTAGTTTAGTCCCCTTCTTAGGTTAGAGCCCCCTTCTTTGTCCCTCTGCTTCCTTTCCTTACACCTTGCACTTGTTTCCAGTGCACTGGGAGGATTGTTTGGCTGAACGAGTATGGCAGTATGGGGCTCATTAGAGACAGAAGGAGATTACAGGCCTCTGTTCTCGTGACTGGGGTCAAAGGGCACACTTGAAGTAAGGGGTGGCAGGTTGTGTGGGAATATTCATTCAGACGCCCAGTGTGCAGTTGTGCAAAAGGAAGGAATAAGAGTGTAGGAAATACCTTGGTATTTTGGAATAATAAAAACAATACATCTTTCAGCGTTTGACATGTTATCACTACAACCTGCTATTCTTTGCCTTGTGACTTGTGAGAGGAAATGAGGCAAGCGTTGGAACCTGGTGTTTTGTAGACGTGACTTGGAAATGAGTCACTCGCACATAAACACTGGACCAACCGCAACTTTGTTTGGATTGTGGCATTGTGGTGCTTTACGTCAACGTAACACTCTGTTCATTGTAAATATGACACAGGATACATAAGATTACACCTGAGATTTAGTTCATTTTCTTCTCAAATAGTTCAAGGGCTGTATTGCCTTCTAACGTAAGGTAAGATGTGACAAATTCAAGTTTCCTAAAATCACCATGTTATTAAACAGCTGTGATTCTTGATTTATGATGTTTTTGCAATATGTCCCTAGGCTATCAAAACTTACACTTGCAAGCATATGGTTATAAGAACTTGCTAACAAACAGACAGACTCAGCAACTTTACGATTTTGATCATATCACTTTCTCGCTCCTATCTAAGAATAAAGTGATTGCTTTAGGAAATTGTCTCCCATATCAAAAGGCTACAGTAAAAGCTGCAATATTGATCTGGCTAGACTGTCTACTCTTAGATACGCTGACATAAATGCTACATTTATACTGCTGATATGAGTTTTTGTTGGTTTAAATCTCTGGAATAAACCTTGGATATTTTTTTTTTTTTACAATTTCGATTAAATCTTTAAATTTTGTAGAAATTCTTTTGGCTTATATACAGTCTCTGCAGATATCATGGAACCGGAGACCCACCTGACTATCCATTTCAAAGTTGTTCCTGGAAGTCAATACTGATCTTGAGAGATTACTTTAATAAATAACAGCTATCCAAAGGAAGATTACAGGTCTTTACAGACATCAGATTCTCATCTGTTTTTTTCCCCAGTCGATGTCGATATTTTCCGGTGACAGATGAATGAAAATTTTATCAACCGAAGTGAGAGTCAGAGGAGAGGAATGTCCATTCCTCAGGGTGGTAGAGATAAAGAGGTAGAGGTAGAGATAAGGGGAGGGGTGTGTGGCCAAGTATGGTGACCCATACTCAGAATTTGTGCTCTGCATTTAACCTATCCAAGTGTACACACAGTAGTGAGCATACTCCCAGAGCAGTGGGCAGCCTTTGCTGCGGCGCCCAGGGAGCAGTTGGGGGTTCGGTGCCTTGCTCAAGGGTCTCACCTCAGTCGTGGTATTGCGGGTGGAGAGAGTGTTGGTTATTTACTCCCCCACCTACAATCCCTGCCGGACCTGAGACTCAAACCCACGACCTTCGGGTTACAAGTCCAACTCTTTAACCATTAGGCCACAACTGCCCTAAGGCGCTGATGTGGACGAGGGTTTAGACAGTGACAGATTCAAATGACTCACTCGTGATTTATGAAAACACAGATGAATTGCCCCTGTCAGCCATGCAAACATAACCCTGCTCACTCAGTAAACTCATACAGTCGGTTTCTTGAATCTCTGACTCTTATTTTATCCCTGTGGTTAACTTTGGTTCAAATTCATATGTGTAATATAGTAAGCATGTCTGAAGAAGTAGATGGGGCAGGGATAAAGATGACTCTGGTAGGGGTGTAAAGGGGGCACCAGAGGTGTGAGGCTGAGGCCGGAACAGCTGGCGTGAACAGAAACACATGGCTCCTTCTGATGGATCACAGCAGCAGGGCAGTCCTAGACCATTTATTTATTTTCATTGCTCTGTCCTCAAGAAAGATGCAGCAGCTGCTGTTTAGAAACGGTAGATTAGGATATGAAACACGCAAAGGGCATTAGTGTGTATTTCACGTTTGAATATCCCCACGGGGTTCCTGTAAATTAATTTACGCTAAGCCCCATACATCATTCCTTTCTGAGTGTTATAGATCGTGACTAATGCTATGTTTTGATCCTTTCTCAGAATGTTGCATAGAATGGATTATTATAGAAAATACAAATGGATCATTCAGCTTCATGTTTTTTTTTTTTATTGTTTGGACAGTAATTATCTAGTTATCTGGTTATGTGATCACCTTCCTTATTGCAGGTCTGCCATTGATACCGTTATTGACGAGTCACTTGATACTGCTCCATTTCATCAGGACGCTGTACATCAACCTGTTTTATCTTCACTCCACACAGACCTGCACAGTCTGCTAAAGCAGACTTTTTTTTTATTAAAAAAAGGCATTTGGTTTGGTTCTTGCACATGCTTTTTATCTCCAGTGGGAAGAGAATACCATATTGAGTTTCTTGTACTACTTATTCAGCAGTGCTGCAATACAGCTGTTATTTATAGTGTGAAACAAATTGCATGAACAGTGTAGAATAAGCTGGCTCTTTTTAGTGAATCAGAAATGCACAGCGCAACCAGTGTGGCCACATTTCTGAACAAATGACTTATTAATTGGTTCTTTTAGTGAATCATACAGTATAACCAGTGTAATCTGATTCCTGAACATATACAGTGCCCTCCAAAAGTATTGGAACAGTAAAGACAAAATTGCTCTGTTGGCTGTGGAGTCAAGACATTTACAAATATGATTAAAAGATGAATATGAGGCAAAACTACAGAATGTCACATTTTATTATTGGGTGATTCAACATAGATGTTTTTACATCTATGTGTTCAGCACTTTTAGAGTTCATCCCTCTATCTGATGTGAGCATATGTATTGGAACAGTTGCCTCACAGGTCTTTCTAAGTGATCAGCTGTGTCCTGTTGCATTAATTCTTCAGATATTAAAAGCAGGGAATGTGTCGTATCAGTTATATCCATTACTTCTGCATTCTGAATCTTGTATTCGATGATGACACACACAAACCAGGATGAAGACGAGGGAGCTGACTTTGAGAGAAAAGCAATTTGGATGCTAAAAGAAAAGAGGAAGTCAGTTAGAGCTCTAGCAAAAACAAAGGGCATGGAGAAATCAAGAGTTTGGAAACCACCAGCGACCAACAACGACCTGATCGGCTGAGAAAACAACAGTAGTTGATGACAGACACATCATAAAAGCTGTGAAAATGAATCCTAAAAGACATGTCTGTAAAATCACCAATAACTTCCAGAAAGCTGGGGTGATGCTCTGACAATTTACTGTCCTCAGGAGACTTTGACACAGAATTACAGATGCTACACAGCAAGATGCAAACCTCTGACCAGCACCAAAAATAGAAAGGCAAGATTAGAGTTTGCAAAAAAGCACAAAGCTGAGCCAGAAGAGTTTTGGAACTGTGTTTATGGACCGATGAGACAAAGATGAACCTTTATCTTTAACAAGAGTCTGGTGATGTCTATGGGTCACAGACTCACTGCTGTGATTGTGCGCAAGGGATCGGCAACTAAATAATAGCTTTTAATCTTTTATATCTGCCTTATGTTCAACTGTCCAAATACATATGCTCACATCAATGAGTGGGATGAAATCTAAAAGTGCTGTTCTTTTTATTTGGTAAAACATGTATGTGTTGAAACGGCTAATAATAAAATGTGACATTCTGTAGTTTTGTCTCATATTCATCTTTTAATCATATTTGCAAATGTCTTGACTCCACAGCCAACAGAGCAATTTTGTCTTTACTGTTCCAATACTTATGGAGGGGACTGTAACTGTAATGAACCAGTTATTTTTAGTGAATCAAACATATTATGCGTCTTTTAGTGAATCAAAATCATACAGCACAGCCAGTGTTATCTGAATGTCGAATGAATAACTCAAATGAACTTGTTCTTTTTAGTGTAATCTAAATCCTTAATGAATAACTAAAACAAACTGCTTCTTTTTAGTGAATCAAATATATAGTTTTTTTTCAGTAGTATTTGATAAATATAAAAAAAAATAATTATACTTTTTTAAATACTGTTAGGATTTAGTGACATTTACAGTTGTACTGCAGAATTTCGGAGGTGATATACAGTCATTTCAATAGGAATCCTCATGATCAAGTGTTTCGTTAAGGCCGATTTTGCTCAAACAAATTTGCTGTTGACCAACAGAAAGCAGCTTACTCTGAAAGTGAGCTGTGCCTAATGCATCACTACACGTTTTCTGGCCAAATTTTGCCAATGTTTCACTAATGTGACCATAACTTCAGTATTTTTGTGTCTTGAATAGCCAGTTATTGAATTGCATTTGTTCCTCCTCTAAAAAGACTGTAAAAAGTCATTAAAAAGTCTGGTATACAAACCATTTGTAAGAATTTTGTGAAAATTATTTATTATTGGAATTATCTTGTAAGTTGGTAGTGGAATTATTACTATTTTAAATTATAGATTCTATACTGAAAGAATCATTAATGGAACCATTAAGCTGAATCTTAACAGTAATTGTAAAATTCTTTACGAATTGCATGCTGCAGATCAATGCTGCAGAAAATGCTGTTTTCTTCTGTGGACTCACCTTCCATTAAGACTGCAGCCATATGGTATATAATGCAGTACAGAGGCCGAGATCCATCCCTGGCCAGGGTATATGGCCCATTCTTCTTTTGACCAACCAAAATGGGCCGGGGGTGGATGATGAAGTTGCATTGGAACCTGCATACTTATTGCATTAAGTGCAATCAATAAATTCCTCCTTTGTGCACTGTGCTGGCACATCCCCTCCTCTGAATCTCAATAAAGTAGAGTGCTCTCCTTGTAATGAAGATTGCTGTGCAACTTGATTACTTTTAGTGCATTCAAAGTGAGCCGCCCTGCACTGCAATTTCCCTGATGGCTCAGGCTCGGTCCCCGGTTTTAAATCGCCACCTTAAAGCCACCTCGCCTTGGAAAGGATTGTGACTGGCAGACCCTTATTTTTCACAGGGGAACGAAAGTCGATTCTGTTTTTTGCAGTGAGTGTTTTTATGAGATAAACCCAGATCTTGCAACTTTGATTGATAAGCCAGTAGCAACTAAAACAAGAGATTTGAGTGATTTCCAAGATCGTTTTCCCCACTTATTTGTTTAGGCGAAAGAGTGGGCGGCAGTCTGGGAGGAAAAACACTTAAGCTATCTTAACTCTACTTTATTGCAGTCTGTCTCATATAGTGAGCTTGTTAAGATGACTTTGTACTTTTCTAGAACTACATGATCATTTAGCTTTATTTACTGTCCAATTTGGTCCCTTTTCAGACTCCTGGATGACACAAACCCTAGTTTGAAGATCTTTGAAGGACGCTTTTTGTCTGCCATCCTCACTATGTTTTGGCCACATACAAAAAAGTGCACATGCAGACCAGACATGACAAGAGTCATATTTTGTCTTGCATCTTGCTTCAACGCAGGTTATCTCTGCATCACGGCACCAGCAGCCTGATAAAGGAAGAGCATCAACCCCCTCGTTCCTCCTCCCCTTGCCCCTTCTCTCACATCGTTACACACAAAAACAGATCTTTAAACCCTCTGAAGGAGTGCTGCCCTCATGTGTGTGATCCAGTGCAAAGTACTAGTAGGCGCCTTTCAATACGTCCCCCGCAGGACTTTCTCAATTTCTCACACTTTCTCTCAGAAGAGCCCTAAGCACCTGAGTCCATTATTAACTTCCCTTTAAGCACATCGATATGCT
The DNA here is from genome assembly GCF_936440315.1 of Barbus barbus. Lineage (NCBI taxonomy): Eukaryota > Metazoa > Chordata > Actinopteri > Cypriniformes > Cyprinidae > Barbus > Barbus barbus. The sequence goes on from NC_136719.1 coordinate 14,005,210, forward strand.
TTGTGTTTCAGGTCAGCCCGTGCTTTACACAGGGTCAGCTTTGATGCTTAGGAGCTAAATTGCTTATTTGGCAGGGTTCCTCATCCAGAGTTTTCAAGTCAATGTGAAATTGAAATCCACTCAAATTAGTTTCATAATTCGCTGTTTTGGTGCAATTTTCCATTGTATGGTATTCCAAAGATTAAAAATGTCTTTTGTAGTCTTTCTTTAAAGACTTTCCTTTCCTAATGACATCACTAAGGCCTTGTGAGCTATTGGTTAATTTCGACCAATAGTCAAATAGCTATGTAGATTTATTTTATTAAAACTTTAGGGTTAACATTATACAGTAGATCTTACGCCTGTTTCACACTGCACGCGTAAGCAGAGCGTACCGAGTGTATTTTTGCTGCGCCTCTTACACTGAATTAAAGCCACAGTGTTGTGATCACAGTTCTTGATCAAAATTGACCCGATTAACATGAAAAATTACAAATTTCACCATAATATCATGTGATGTATTTCGTGTTTCACAATCACCATATCAAAAAATTTAATTCATGAAAACACATCACTTCCACGAGTTTTTGTCCAAACTTCAAAGGTCTATTAAATTAATAAAAGTAGAGGCATTTGTTAGCTTTAAGATTACTTTTTCAATTCAAGTATTCAATCCAATTACACTTTATTTTTGCAATTCTTTCCAAAATTTGTCTTGGATCTCACAGCTTGTACTGTCTCACATCAATTCACATCGATAATTACTAAACAAACAATACAATAGGTGCACCTTAATACAAAAAACAACAACAGTATGTACATAAACACACGGCTACAGTGCAGAAAAGTGAGTCCTTTCTATTTTCCAGCCCAGAGGACTATTTGAACCCCCAATTCTGATTTATTAATTTTACAGACTGAAATACAAAAGATCATATTCAAACTAGCATATGCAACTCTAAGCCTTCTGTTAGATGGCAAAAATGAATATTCCTCATATAAAATGTGAGAAGGGTCAGACTCGGACATAATTTTTTTTTCGTATACACATCTTGAAAACTTGGCTCAAGTTTATAGTGTAAACTACATATATATAATATAGCATGTTATTTACGTATGTGACCCTGGACCACAAAACCAGTCTTAAGTAACTGGGGTAAATTTGTAGCAATAGCCAAATATACATTGTATGGGTCAAAATGATAGATTTTTCTTTTATGCCAAAAATCATTAGGATGTTCCATGAAGATATTTTGTAAATTTCCTAATATAAATATATCAAAACTTAATATTTGATATGTAATATGCATTGCTAAGAACTTCATTTTGACAACTTTAAAGGCGATTTTCTCAATATTTTTATTTATTTGTACCATCAGATTCCAGATTTTCAAGTATCGGGCAAATATTGTCCGATCCTAACAAACCATACATCAATGGAAAGCTTATTTATCCAACTTTCAGATGATGTATAAATCTCAATTTCGAAAAATATCACATATGTGCGTGAGACAGAGGGGAGGGGGACATGGTCGCATCACAGAGTATGCTGTGTATCGTACATCAAAGCACATGGCCCAGAGTGTTCGGAGGAGAACGCTGGGAATTGGAAAATATGACAGAGATGACGATACTCATCTGGATTGCAGTACAGCTCCTGCTCTGCATACGCACCGCTTCTGCGCTGCCTCCGCACTCCTTGCGCATCCAGTGTGAAACTGCCGTTAGTGTGAGTGGATCTTTATTCAATTCCCAATTAATAAAATGTATTAAAATATCCAGTTTTACTCAAATATGTCTGCCTAGTTTTATTGCTAATGGGTTTATGAGTTTAGTATTCCTTTTTCTTTCAAAAGCAGATCATCCTTACCATTCTGGGTTTCATGTCAAGGATTTGCGAGGGAGTGTTAGTCAGGATTTGTTCCTTTATAATTTCTCTGCTTATTTTCTTCATTTCTTCTCCATTTCCTGTTTTAGAAACTATTGTAATTTGTCATGAAGCCATTCGTTTATATTCCAAGCGGGGAGCTCAAGTGTATCTCAATCTGCTTTTAAATATGCATGACAGTAAAAGGCGACTGTCCTGGTTACTGGATATTGGCTCGCGGTAGAGCCGGCTGGGGAAATTATACATGTGTCTGGTCTTGCTGTAAATATTTCAGAGAGTGTCAGAGAGTTGAAAGATGTCAGCTGAGGAAAGGATGGAGCTTGGCAGACCTCAATACACTACTATATTGAAGACATAAACTGTCAGCTGTTCAACGTTACTGTGCGGATGTATAGTTGTGCTTTTAAGCACTCTTTGTTTGATGTTGCAGCTGTGTTGCATTGCATATTCCTTCAGGGATAAAGAAAGTATCTACCTTCCCATCTACCTACATCTGAAGGAAAATTAATCTATACATCTTGATACTCCTGAGAGGTCTTGTCTGGAAGCAGCTTTGAATATTTAGCATATTATCTTAGACACTCCAAACTGGCTTGTAGAATATGACTTGTAGAATATGAAATTGAAACTGTAAAGTTTGTAAAGTTGATAATAAGAAGAAATGCTTCTTGAGTTCCATTAGAATGACTTCTGAAGGATCATGTGACACTGAATACTGGAGTAATGGCTGCTGAAAATTCAGCTTTGCCATCACAGGAAAAATTATTTTAAAATATATTAAAATATAACACTTTCTTGGAATTCATTGAGAGTTGTGTTTGTTGTAAGGGGTACTTTCGAATCCTTGCCGGTGTTGTGTTACAAAAAATTCACTTGTTGGTACCATTATGGTTAGCATACTGCTTATGTAGGCTACAGACCTCAAGGCAGCTCGCTAGGTTTTGGCACAGAGATAATAAGTTGGTTGCCAGATTTTTCTGTACTCTAACGTGACTCTTTTTTTCTCTCCTTCTCTTTCATGTTCCATCACTGGCCTTGCGGACTGCCATTTCAGGTAAGACACTTGCTGACTTTCATCATTCCTCAATAAGCCGTCATCTCTCTCGACATCACTCCTTTTTTCTTCTCTCCACATACCCGGTGCTTTCTCACATCTCCATCAGCTGTAATTGCAGCCCTCATGCTTTTCCTTCAGTCTTTCTTCCAAGACTGATCATGTTGGGGCAGGAAGTAAATATAAACAACAGTCCATGTTGTCAGACAGCAACATTATGCACGAACATGCAGTGCTAAACATGTTCATTATTCTCATTAGTGGCGCAGTCCGTTATTAATATTTATAGGTATTTCAATAGATCTTCAGTTTCATTGAGAGCAAACATTTCCCTTCTTAAAGGTACTACTATACACTACTTCTATACACTTTTTAAATTTTTTTTTTTTTTTTGAAGTCGTAAATAAAAGATAGATAGATTACTGGAGTACGTTTTACAAGAAAACACTTTCAGCTATTTTATTTCAAATTTCACATGTAATTCAGTGTTTTACGTCACATTATGATTGTTTGTGTAATTTAGCAGCTTCTGAGAGAAAATTGTTTCTGAGAAAATTTTTTGTGGATGTAGTTAGCAACATCAGAGCAAGGTGATCAAATTTCAGTTTATGTTGTTATTTCATTGTATAATTTTTCATGAAAAATGTACACTTTAAATTGGCAGCCCTAATATTTGTTATTGTGCCATTTTCTTTCCTCTGCTCTTTTCTCTCATTAGCTTACCAGCATGCCAATTATCTATGCTAATATCATAGTGTCAGTTGTGGGCTTCTCGTGTGCGCTATTTGTGTCGTTCTTGAAGTTGTTGACTATGTAGAGTTTCAAATCATTTATGTTGTTAGTTGGTTGTCATGTTTTTTGTTATTGTTTACCTCAGTAGACAGTTGTCTATACAGGCTGTAGACAGTAAGGCAGCTTACTAGCTTTTGGAACAGAGCTAATAATTTGGTTGCCAGATTTACCAGGCTGCTCCTCTCTTGAAGATGATAAGAATTATTACAGAATTTACATACAGGTCAGAGGGTGTAATTGGATGCATTTGTATTATGTTATTTGTTATTGAATATTGATAGCCACCATTTCCTTTCTTCTGTTTTCTTCAGCAGTACTTCCTTTATCCCAACCCTGTTGTAAACTGGTGTCTGCACCTGTCACGCCTTGACAGAGAAAGACAATGAGAGAATGGGATGGAATAGCAATGTGTGTGTCTGTTCTCAAGTGCTTTCATATGCAGTGTTGGCCAGTGTACAGCAGTCCTGCTGTGAACAAACAGCCCCCTCTACACCTCTCAGCCAAGCGTTTGTAACATTTGTTCAGTGTCTGCTGGGTGGATGAATCAATGCACATAAAAATGTGTCCAATGAGAGAAAACAACTGAAGAAGCCATTCAATTCCAAACAGACGCATACTAACAATATTTCACTCCAAGACACATTTTTTCCATTTGTTTCATGTAACAGAGTAGAGGCCCACCGTTTCTGGAGCATCCTGTCTTTTTTGTACTTATCCAGGAAGTTTCACATGAAAAGCAGTGCTGAGACACACACAATCGTCATTGTGAGGAAGCCGTGTGCTTTTTTTGTCAGTGGTGGGCCTGTGCTTTTAAGCCATCCTTTCTAAGGACGTCCTTTATCATGTATATTAAAAGCCGGGAGACAGTCAAAACAAGTCCTCTGTCTCATAAAGCGGACGTGAGGGAGAGGCCCTTTCATCTGCTGAAGCCCGTCCCTTCCTGTAAACCTACTAGCGCCCTTTCCAGCACCTCACTCCCCTATTTAAATGGCTCCTTTATTGGGTCCTATCTCATGGGATTGGGTGCTCGTCCAGTTACTGAGCATGTAACCCTGCTGGCATTGCACTGGCTTAGCTCATAATGAAACAATGCAGAGGGGGCAGTACAACAGAATGCTAATATTTGTCTTTGTGAATTCTTCAAAGTGAACGATGCAGTTTTTATTCTCAATCAGCTGTTTATTTTATTTGTTTTATCTTGACGTGGTGCTGCTAACTCAGCGCTAACGGGCCACTTCATTAAAGCTGAGTGCTGTAGTGTCAGATCCAAACACTGCGGCCTTTGTATTGGTTAATAGGATTTTTATGCTCCCTCTGCCCTCTGTGGTTTCGAAATGTTTTAACTACTAATTTTCCCAGAATTGTTGAAGAGCTGTGGCTGGGAAAGTTCACCTAACTGCTTTAAGTATTGCTACTGTGGGGGTATGTGTGCGTGTGTGTTAAAAATTTATATTTTACGAAGTAATAGAAAAACACGGTTATAGTGACAAAAGATGTCTTCGTTGTTCAAATTTCCAAAATGATGCATCATTAAAGACAAATAGAGTAATTTCTGCGCTGCTCAGTCAACTTATGAAAAGCCTACCTATTGTTGTTTCTGTATGTTAATTTATTTTTTTTGACAATGACAGAGACGGTCACCTTTACCAAACCGACAGACTCACCCAGACCAATGACACAGACACAGAGCCTGTAACATTTTCAGAGGACACGTCTGAAGCAGTGCTCACCTTTAAATCATGCTGATTAGGTTGTTTATTTAGGTTTCACCCTTGCATTTAACCTTGACATTTGATATTTAGCATGCTACGGTTCTGTACACCCTTTCTATGATATAGTTTGTGTAGATTGATCTTTTCTAGCATATGCCCATAAATTAACTGTGGGTATTTTATTTTTTTTATTTTATTTTATTTAAATGGTTTCAATTCTGTTTTCACTCTCACTTCATACGTATTGCTCATTACACTCACAACTCACATTCTCATGAATTCTTGCTCTCTTGGGATTGCTAGCAGGTCATGCTAAAGCGGGTCAGTTTGAACTTGTCTCCTGTCAATGGAAGACAAAACATAGTGTCAGTCTTGACACGCCGCTGACTGAAAAAACACATTCAGTCAGAGCTGACAGATATAGAAATTCTTTCCAGTCCATTTTGCAGCTTTAAAAAGCGCTTTATCTTATCCAGCTGGTGTCATTATACGCATGTTTCTCTTTGCCTGTAGTGATAGGCCATGTGTTTGACAGGTCATCCTGATCACTGGTGAAGATGCTCGTCCTCTATAGATTACAGATGAGTGGCTTCTCTTTTTCCCGTTTCTCTCGAGACTCATTCAAGAGTCTTTTGAAGTGTCCGCTGTCATAGCGAGAGAGAGGGAGAGACTAAGTGGACCAGGCCCGGGAGGGGAGGTGAAGTGGTGCAGGAATGCAGATTTCATACTCATTCAGATAATGAAGTTAGAGACGTGCCGTCTGAGGCAGGAATTCCAGAGATTCTGTTTCCACCAACAGGCCTCGGCTGATCTGCCAAGGTGCCCTGTTCTTTTTATCTCAACTTCCTCACCTCTTACCATACTTTTTCTTTCTTATTAAGGGTCTAGAAATTGTGCGAGGACAAAATAAATTTATTTTAACCCAAATGATTTGATTTCTTGACACTGCAGGTGTGCAGCCTGAAGATTGCTGGGTGTACACTTTTTAAAATGTTTTAATGATGAATGTACCCATGATTCTTGGCCTTAACGCTTGCCATAGGAATAGTTCACCAAAAGAATAAAAAAATGGTATTTACTCACCCTCATGTCATTCTGACCTTGAATTGTTTTCTCTCATTTACAATTAAAAACTGCAAAAAGGACAAAAAATATAAATAAATAAATAAATCAAAAAGTTGTACAATCTGTGAAGTTATTGCGACCAATCACACAATTGTCATGCACACATACACACACACACACACACACACACAAAGTGTAAAATGTCATGCATACACACACAAAATAAATATGGTGCATTTTATTGTTATTGTGTGACTGTAATGAGACTGTGACCAATCACACATGGTACTTTTTTTTCTTTTTTTTTGAGGCATAAATTGTCATGCTCAAAAGAGAAAAGGAATATACGACTTATTGTTATTGGCAGTATTTATTTATTTATTTTCATTCAATTCATTCATTCATTCATTTTATTTATGTATTTATTTAATTTAAATGTATTAATTTATTTTAATTGTATTTTTAAAATTCAGATATAAGTATAGAATTCTGGATATTGATTTGTTGGTGAATAGGCATTATTAAAAAAACAAAAATAACTCTTGCTTATTAGTATCAGCCAGAATCATAATGTATTGGTATATTCCTAGACATGAGGGTGCATAAATGATAAACATTTCATTTTTATGTGAACAGTTCCTTGGATGAAATTAAAAAGATATAAAAATGAATTAATTTGGGCAACACTGCAGTCGGTGATAGACTTCTTAGTAATTTTAATTTGCACATAATGACCCAACCATCTAGCTAGTGTCTGTGTGTTAGTGTGCCTGTCTTTGTATATCAGGTACACATCTTTCTCTTTGTGTGTTTAATGGCTGTGTGTCGTCTGGTGACTCTGGTAGCAGGTGGGTGTTTTTGTCTAGTACAGGTAACATGAGCGTTTTGGGTGACGGGGCTCAGCCAATCCATCCATTCACCCATAATGGAAGTTGACAAGATCCATTGTCCCACCCATTTTCCACAGCAAGGGGAAATAATATATGGAGAATGTGTCCCTTTGCCATCCAGAATGGCATCTACAAAAGCCGGAACGCACTGTTAGAATTCCTCTCCCTCATGGATGACTTCCGGCACTTTAGGTTTTCTCCTTTTTGTAACGTTAGCTCACTTTTGTCTTTTTCATCTTGTCAGCGCAAGGTGGTCAGTTACTTCACAGTCACTTCAAAAGGCGTTGCACAAAGACTAAATGTCAGCTGGGAAGGTGCTGTCTTTGTGTGGGAGTAAATGTATAGAGGAAGGGGACCTGTGTAGACGTGTCTGAGTGTTCTTGTGTTAACCTGCTCAGCATTCCTCTCAGAGGAGCTGTATGGAGGGGGAAAAGAATCCACAGCTCTGAGCTATACATTTCCAGCACTCGCACTTTATTAGCCTGTTATGTGAGAACGGGCACTGGATAAACCAGATGTCTGCCACTTTTTCCTGAATTCCTGTTGTCATTATGTAGGTAGATGTTCTCGGGTTTCGCTCTGCTTTATGTCAGACCTCGCAGAGCTATAAATAAGAATTTGTAGCTCTTCCGTTTTGTAATCTAATCAGATTTGCACCATTTGCCGCATTTTGAAATAGATTATGTCTTCATGCTTTTGAAAAAAATATGGTGGGATTCAGAATTTAGGGATGAAGTGATTTCAAAATTCCATCTGATAAGTGAATAATTATTTAATCAATATTAAAAGTCTGTATTGTAAATATAGTCAATATTACTTTTTAATTAATTAATTAATTTAGTTAGTTGTTAGTTAGTATTAAATATGCTTCCAGGGAAAATAACAATTGAAAGTATTAAATATGATTTAGATTTTCATCTGTTTTATAAATATTTTATTCAGATGTAGTCCATAATAATATTATATATATAGATTAATTGTTAACTAAATAATTGCGAACAGTAGATTGTGATACCTTCACTCCTGCCCTCTGGAGGTTGTTGTTGATGTCACTAACAGTTGTTTTAGGGTCTTTCTTTACAGCTGTCACAATGTTTCTGTCATCAACTGCAGATGTTTTCCTTGATCTACCCGTTTGAGGTGTGTTACTTAGTACACCAGTGGTTTCTTTCTTCCTCAGGAGATTCCAAATGGTTGTACTTGCTATCGCCAGTGTTTGTGCAATGGTTTGATTGATTTTTTATCTTCTCTCAGCTTCACGATTGCTTGTTTTTCACCCATAGACACCTCTCTGGTTTTCATGTTGGTTACAAGTCTAACTAACTATAAATGCAGTCTGCACGGATCTGAAACTGAACTGCTATTTATTGTTTAAATAATCAATTAATAGAACACACCAGGGCAACAAAACACACCTGTCAGTCACATGTTCCAATACTTTTGGTAACATGAAAAATGGGTGGGTTCAAACAAAAGGTGCTATCTTCTAAGTTGTGTATCAGATCCAGATGAAAATACCTGTAAATAAAAGCTGAAATGTTAATCTCTCATCTCATATTCATCTTTTGATGTCAAACCCAAATGTTTACTGTCTACAGCAAAAATAAAGGAATTGGCCTTACTGTTCCAATACTTTTGGAGGGCACTGTATATATAATATTTTTAAATGTCTAAGTAAAATTATGTATTATATAAAATATATAAGTCAGTGCGGCATGTTTCTCTGATTTGTACACTGCACCATGTTGTATGGAGCTTTTCAGCACTTTAATGAGCCTCTCTTGAGCAGAGAGAGTCAAGCCTACCCATAAGCTCCAGTCCCTATGGAAACATAAGTGGCCATTGTTTGCAGAGGGTGCGTTTGCCGAATGCAAACCAGAGACGAGCTCGAAATTCTGGGGCTAGCTGACCATGCTTGCACAGCAGGAGAGCACCCTCTTCCTCGCTCTCTTTCCATTGCTTGTTACCTCCCAACCCTTCTCTTTTTCCTGTATCCCAGTCCCAGTCTCAGCATCACTATTAAATGGATTAGCCTGGCTTTGGGATCAAGCTTCTGTGTGGGAAGAATAAATTGCATTGTTTTCTTATATATATATATATATATATATACACAATTGTGCTCATAAGTTTACATACCCCTTGCAGAATGTGCAAAATGTTAATAGTTGAAACAAAATAAGAGGGATCATGAAAATTGCATGTTATTTTTTATTTAGTACTGTCCTGAATTAGTTATTTCACATAACAGATGTTTACATATACTCCACAAGGCAAAGTAATGACTGAATTTATGAAAATTGCCCCATTTAAAAGTTTACATACCCTTGAATCTTAATACTATGTGTCATTTCCTGGATGATCCACAACTGCTTTTATGTTTTGTGATAGTTGTTCACGAGTCCCTCGTTGATCCTGAGCAGTTCAACTGCCTGCTGTTCTTCAGAAAAATCCTCCAACTCCTGCACACTCCAGCATCTTCTGCATATTTGAACCCTTTCCATCATTGACTGTATGATTTTCAAATCCATCTTTTAACACTGCGGACCATTGAGGGACTCATGCATAACTCTCAAGAAGGCCACACAATGCATTAAGAGACGGGGGGTGTAAACTTTTTAAATTGGATGATCAGGGTAAATTGTACTTATTATGTCTTCTGGGAAAAATGTCTACATAAATAATCCTGTTCAAAAGTTTACATCATCCGGCTCTTAATGCCTTGTGTTGCCTTCGTTTTTCATTTTATTTTTCATATTATTTTATATAACTATATTTAAAATTTACGTTTATCTATAGTATATTATGTGATTTGCTACTGACTTAAAGGGTTAGTTCACCCTAAAATGAAAATTTGTCCATCTTTTACTCACCCTCAAGGCATCCTAGGTGCATATGACTTTCTTCTTTCAGATGAATCCAATCGGAGTTATATTCAAAATTGTCCTGGCTCTTTCAAGCTCTATAATAACATGGGCGGGTGGTAGTGTTCAGCAGTGCAAATGTAGTCAAAAAAAGTGCACGCGTTCATATTAATATGTGGATCATATGGCTCCAGGGGTGAATAAATCAATGCGTTTTGGTAAAAAATCCATATTTAAAACAATATAAACAGTTTTGTGTAACTTCCACTATCTGTCGTACGCGTGTTCATGAGAGACTGTGGCCTCTTGAAACAAGATGTTTGTGGGAATGAAGATAAAACTTCAGTATTATTGTGTCATCATGAGTGGGTGTTGTTCTTAGATAATTTATAAGAGATTTTGCCTTGCAGGTGCTTTTGTACATAGGTTTTTTCTAATCTTGTCTGTGACACTGAAGCCCAGAACTTCTTAAATGGATATTGTCTTGGCTTCTCACAGATGTGCTATTTGTTTGTGTCCAAAGTACTTGTGTTTCCATAAATGGAAGTGCATTTGTGCTAGAAGAGTGAAACATTTCTCAGCGGTGACATCCAGGGAGAGGTTGTCCACATTCATTTTGAAAACAAATGAAGAGAAATAATTGGATCGGCTAGTCTCTTACAGGTACATTTGATACTTGTTACTTGATGTTCTGCCCTCTGAACTGGTTTGCAGACGAGCAAAAACAAATGTTTTATTGTCAAGCAATAGATTCCCTTGAATGGTCAGATGAGTACAAGGCCTCATATGGGCCAAAAAAGCTTTTCATTGTCTCAGTCTTAATGCTTCACTGCAGCAGTTAATACAAAATATGGCCCTCTGAAGTTGATGAACTCTGGCAGAGTTTAATTCATGGTCATCCTGTAGGTTCACGAAGGATGAATATTTCTAAAACTTCCAGAATTGTTGATGAAACCCAAGTTTGATATCCTCATTCCTATAGTGCATGGCCTGAAAACACAAACACACACATGTATGAATCATCTGACTCGTATGGAACAAGTGGAATTTAGTCTAGTGCTGATTCCACTGAGATAATGATACACAACTCTGTAACGTCTGTTTTCTGCCCCAGTGAACATGTTAATTGCATGCTTGTATGCTGAAATTTAATTTAGAAACCATTAAGAAGCTGATACGATTAACATTGGAGAGGGACATCTGTTTGCACGACCTTTAATATTGAAACCCAGTCATTTTCTACTTCTAGTTTTGTGTTATTCCCTGCATTATTAATAGCACAATCTATTTAGTCATTTGAAAGAAACACGCTCTGCTCAAGCAGCATCACTGAAACAAATCAAAACAGCTCTATTAACAGCACTGAGGTAAAAAAAACAAAGAATAATTTATTATATATTTACTTATTTTAATTTATTTACAAAGACCTTTTTTAAATGTGCTATTGGAGCACAATGGTATTCTTTGAAATACCCATATTTAATTTAATTTAATTTATTGTATTTAATTTATACAATTTTTTTTTTAGAAAGTTAAGATACGTTAAGTTACCTTAAATTGCGTTAAGTTACATTACGTTAATTATTATTTAATTTTAAGGACGTTTGATCAGTCTTTGCTGTAATGTGAATGCAAAGATTTCTAGTTCTTTGTAAAGGATGGATAATCATAGTTTTGATAATCATATTCATATTTCAGCAAGAAAGCAATGCCTTTCATCTTTCAAACACTATTTGTATGTTGTCAGCAAGGTTTAGGTGGGTTGAAGTCTGTGTGATTACCTACTTAGCAGAGTGACAATTCTTCTTCGGTCATTACTCAGTCTTTTAGTCCAGTCACTAAGCTTGGTGCTTTTCATGATGTTCAGTCCTTCACTCCTCTAGTATTACTGTCTAATGCTGTCATTTATTGGCGATCTTTCTTTCTCCCAGGTATGTGAAATGGCACTTTGCTGCCCTCTAAAAAGCAGCTGTATTATGCTCTGTAAAGCTGGCACTGCTTTCAGATGCCTCAGACCTTCCACTTAATCAGAGCTGAATTGACAAAGTCAGACGCAAAGAGGAAAAGTAAGCAAGTTTGTATGCAGTGCAGGTGCCAAAAAGACTATGGATTATGGACTACCGTTATCCGCTTCTTTTTGAACTTCTAAGCAGTAATGCTGACCTCAGTGGGGAGACACGGAAAGAGCAGTGCATCTTGGGAAGCTTTTCATGAGTCACTGCTTTCATTAGGTTAATGCGATGCTGAAACTGCATTACTTATAATGACCCTTAGATCTGTCAGCGGGTCGAGGGTCTTACTTTGGATTATGTCAATAAAACGGAGGGAATACACTGAAGGAAGAAGAGATACCAAGTAACAATCTCTGACAGTGCAGAAGCCCAAGCTGTTTTTGCTTGATTGGTTTTCTGTCTTCTGTCCAGTGACTGAAGCTAAAGCCCGTGTTTAATCTCCTTCTTTATTGCTAGTGAGAACACTTAGAGAGATTGCTTCTGTGGTGACTTCTATCAGAATGCTGGTGCACCTCTGGGTTTTCAATACTGTAGCGCCTCTAATGGCGCCTCTACTGGATAATGACAATTGTTTTACATGTTACATCATATCTTCACGTTATTTTCTTTTCCTATTGCGATGCAGATGATCCACCATTCTGAAAGGGGATGGAAGAGTTGGATTTTCCAATTAATGCCGCTGTATGATGGGTAAAGGTGGCTTAACCCCATTAAGCTGAACGTCATTTTACACTGTTTTCTTTAGCAGAAAATAAATAAGGTGCAGACTCCATTAATTATCATCGAAATACAAGACAAGACAAAATGATAAAGATTGATTGCAGCCTTTTTCGAGGGGCTATTTGTAGGCAGAGGAGAGAGAGACAGGAGGAGACCTCAGCTCTAATCAGGTCTGATGAACAGTGAGGCCGTTTAATCATCCTTACCTGACCTCATGCTTATGTATGCTTGGGATCTGCTGGAGATTGAGTGTTTTTTTTTTCAACTTTGATGGGCACTTTCAGCATGGCTTATTACTCAGACGATTGCAATCTTGCAATCTAGAAAAACGATATCAAAAGTTAGGTTGAAAACTTTTATTTTTAATTATATGCATTGGATTTGTGTTATCATTTATGTAGTGTGTATGCATTCAGAAGTTTAAGATGAATGTTTATTTAGCAAGAACATTAAATATAACTGTTCTTTGAACTTTCTATGTTTAACAAAAAAAATATATATATATAAATCACAATTTCCACAAAAATATTAAGTGGCATTAATATTAGCATTTTCAACATTAATAATAAGAAGAAATGTTTCTTGAGCACTAAATAAGCATATAACAATGATTTTCGAAGCATCATATATACAATATTATACATAATATTGTATCATATATACATAGATACACACACACACATATACAGTCATGGCCAAAAATTTTGGCACCCTTGGTAAATATGATCAAAGAAGGCTGTGAAAATTAATCTGCATTGTTAATCCTTTTGATTTTTTATTTTAAAAATTCACAAAAATCTAACCTTTCATTGGATAATAAGAATTTAAAATGGGGGGAAATCTCATTATGAAATAAATGTTTTTCTCAAATACACGTTGATCACAATTATTGGCACCCCTAGAAATTCTTATGAGTAAAATATCTCTGAAGTATATTCCCATTCATATTTACAATTTAGAGCAATTCAGGGTGATTATGAACATGAAATTATCCAGCCATGGCTTCCTGTTTCACAGAAATATAAATAGGAGGGAAAACAAAGCCCAAATTCCCTTAATCATCCATCACAATGAGAAAAACCAAAGAATATATTTCTGATGTGCAGCAAAATATAACTGAGCTTCACAAAATAGTGAAGTTGCTTTAACAAAAGAGCTAGAGCAGTGAAAATTACCATTTCCACCATCAGGGCAATAATTAAGAATTTTCATTCAACATTAAATGTTATGAAACTGCCTGGAAGAGGACGTGTGTCTATATCGTCCTAATGCAGGTGAGAAAGGTGAGAAGGACAGTTTGAGTGGCTAAAGACTCTCCAAGGACCACAGCTGGAGAATTGCAGAAAATAGTTGAGTCTCTGGGTCAGAAAACCTTAAAAAAAAATAGTCAAACAGCACCTACATCACCACATGTTGTTTGGGAGGGTTTCAAGAAAAAATATCCTAGCTAATGGGCCATGTTTGGATCTTCCAACCGGACAATAATCCAAACACAAACCTCAAAAGCAACACAAAAATGGGTCACTGAGCACAAAACCAAGCTTCTGCTGGCCATTCCAGTCCTCTGACCTGAATCCTATAGAACACGAGTAAGGTGAACTGAAGAGAAGCAGCACCGTCATGGAGCTGTGAATCTGAAGGATCTGGAGATATTCTGGATGAAGGAATGGTCTCTGATCTCTTGTCAGGTGTTCTCTAACCTCATCAGGCATTATAGGAGAAAATTTAGAGCTGTTAAACTGGCAAATGGAGGTTTCAAAAAGTATTGAATTAAAGGGTGCCATTAATTGTGTGTAATATGTGTATTAGAGAAAATCATTTATTTCATAATGACATTTCCCCCCATTTAAAATTTTTATTATCCAATGAAAGGTTACATTTTTGTGTTTTTTTTTTTTTTAAATAAAAGATCAAAAGGATTTACTATACAGATTAATTTTCACAGCCTTCTTTGATCATATTTATCAAGGGTGCCGATATTTTTGACCATGACTGTATATATATATATATATATATATATATATATGTATGTATGTGTATATATCATTTGTCTGTCTGTGTATATATCATATATACATATTATACAGTGTGCATACTGTAATAATTGCATTGATAATGCTAATAATCCATGATAATGCAAGTACATTGTTCAATTGGAACAGACAGTTTGAACTTAATGATGAAAATTCAATCAATATTTAAATGAGAGACACTATTAAAACATCTCTACCATTTTGCTTTTGTATTTGTGATAAAAGGCAGAATCCTGATACTAGTATAATGACACCTCTTTAGAAAACCTAAGTGGCAAATAAAAAATGCATTAAAGTTAGTCCACCAAAAATTGAAAATTGTCAATAGGTACTCTACCTCATGTCGTTCCAAACCCGTACGACATTTGATCATCTTAAAGCTGCAGTCTTAAAGTACATAAGCAGCCAGTGCTCAAAACTGTCGCCTTACTTTAGCCCGATTCACAACGGTTATCTTATAATAATATTTTATAATTTGAGTGGTACAGGTAGGTTTTCACGGGGAAATTTGAGCATGGCACTGCGTCATTACGTCACATCTGTAAACATGAAGAAGTTGTTCCGGCTACTAGGCTATCGCATGTGAGGATCCTGCAGGTGACGCATAGTTTTTAGCCTTTTCTCATACCAGCTAGAATAATTAAATGTATCATTTTGATGGCGGATTTTGTATTTTTGATTTTGTAATCCAGAAAGGATTATGTGTTTATGAAACACATGTGAATGAAATTAAATTATATTCCAGTTTTAAATGTGCTTCTGATTACAGATAGCCTGGGATTACACAATATTTGTATTTTAAAGAAAACCAGTTCAAAGGGAGCATAATTTGCTTTATGGGTTAAAATAATTTCTTAATATGAAATTCGAATGGCATGACAACTAGATTAGACTGTACAGAAATTGAAATCTACACGCTAATACACACTATACTCATAGGCACGCAATGCTGATGTTGTTAACATTAATAATTTGAGAATAAAGTATAGCAATAATAATAATTTTCACAGTTTGATATGATCTAACCGATCTTTAGATTAAATCACCATTGGTAGCGCAATTTATTTTAATGCTTTTTTTCCTCAGTTGGTCAGAACAAACGTGGCAGACTTGTTACTTACTTGTCCAGATGGCAATATACGGTGAAAATTCTTATTTGGGTCATATATTCCAAGACGTAGGCTAGAATCTGTGATTGCGAAGTACAGTAAACATCCACACCGGTGCGGTGACTGACTGCCACACATTCACCTCAAAACATTAGATTCATCCGTGCTGGAGCCGTGCCGGCGCAGAACCCACGCAAGAAAGATAATTCCACACACAGCTACAATTCCAGGTTTTCAAACAGAGATGGCGACAAAGAGGCAAAACTTACGGACTGCAGCTTTAAGTACACAAATTAAGATATTTTTGATGGTACTCTTGCAAATGTGTGTCAAAGACTGACATGAAAGAGAATAAATTGTTGAATAAAGTCATTATTTTAGATTTCTTTGCACACAGAAAGTATTTCTCGTAGCTTCAAAAAATTACGGTTGAACCACTGATGTCACGTGGACTATTTTAGCGATGTCCTTACTACCTTTCTGGGTCTTGAATGTGTCAGTTTCGTTGCTGTCTATGCAGGGTCAGAAAGTACTCGGATTTCATCAAAAATATCTTAATTTGTGTTCTGAACGAAGGTTTTACAAGTTTAGAACGACATGAGGGTGAGTAATTAATCACAGAATTGTGACCCTGGACCACAAAACCAGTCTTCAGTCGCTCGGGTATATTTGTAGCAATAGCCAAAAATACATTGTATAGGTCAATTTTTTTTTTTTATGCCAAAAATCATTAGGATATTAAGTAAAGATCATGTTCCATGAAGATATTTTGTAAATTTCCTACTGTAAATATATCAAAACTTAATTTTTGATTAGTAATATGCATTGCTAAGAACTTCATTTGGACAACTTTAAAGGCAATTTTCTCAGTATTTAGATTTTTTTTGCACCCTCAGATTCCAGATTTTCAAATAGTTGTATCTCTGCCAAATATTGTTCTATCCTAACAAACCATACGTGAATGGACAGCTTCTTTATTCAGCTTTCAGATGATGTATAAATCTCAATTCCGAAAAAATTTACCCTTATGACTGGTTTTGTGGTCTAGGCTCACAATTTTAATTTTTGGGTGAGCTTTAAATTATTGAATTTCCTAACAATTTTACATAAATGCAGCATAATAAATGTGTATGCTAAAAACATAATAGATCATAAATATTTGTTATAGCACCTACCTATAATATTGCATTTACATTTAGCAGATACTTTTGTTATCTAATGCAAAACTCGAACAGTGCAAATCAGGCCAGACATTCTTCCAGAGGTGAAAGTTTTATTGCTCCAGATGTGTTGTTAAACAGAAATGTGGCATAACTAACCATTTCCAACCTGTTCCTACATGCAATGAGAGCTACGTTAACATCCCAAAAACTCAATCTAGTTACGATCCCCAATAAGCCAGTCATCCTCAGGCTGGTGTGTGTGTGGCTGCGTTTGTATATCGCCTAGGGTCGTGCTGATTCATGCTAATACTGGGTCATGCTATGATGGCTGCTTGGACACCGAGCAGAGCTGACAGATTTGTGTGCCATTTGATTGGGAAGATTAAAAGCAGTTTGCTGGAATAGCAGGGATTTTAGTGCCATTAAATGAGTCTATTTGGTTGGAGGCATGGAGCTGCTCTCTCACAAGTGGATTCACCCTCGTTAGCGCAGCGCATTAAAAATGATTAGCGTTATAAAATCCTGCCAGGAGGCGGGGGAGAGGGAGGTCCAGGAAGAATGCAGTGTCATTGTGGGCACCTTCATTTGAGAAGGTTTAATGCTAGTGTACCCTATTGAAAACATGTCATGCAGAAAGAGGGACATTTTGTTTAAGTTGTTCAGCTTTAATTCCTCTAATTTGTGGATGTTTTTGTAGGTTTATTTGGGATTATGTCTGATTCATGCCTTAGAGGAAGTCTCACTGCTCAGTCAGCTAGTGCAGCGTGCCAATGAGAGAAATGCCCTTTAACCTTTACCTCTCATTTGACTCTGCCTCATTACCATAAAACGGAAGCTTTCAAACTTTAAAATGTTCCCAATATGATGTTCTGCTAGTGATGACTAAAATATTATGGTAACTATATATTGTCATGTATAAAGACCCATTTATTTGTAACTTAGAGTGTGTATGTATGTATGTGTGTGTGTATATATTGGTCATGTCACAATATTGGAAATATTTCTGTTTTAAACCATGAAGGCGAGCAAATGGATGTCACACAAACTTTGCGCAATATTTATGCCGGTGAACATCTTAATCTCATTAAGATAGTCAATTCACTATAACGAGAAAGTGAAAGTAAAAACGGAATGACGGAAATGGCGAAGCTTTCGACATCTGATGCGATGAGAGACGAGTCTACATCAACATATGCTTATAACGATAGGCTATAGCTGTTTTAATTTATTCCCTTAATATTTATCTTGTTGTGGCCCGTACATTAAAAAAAAAAATTAGAAGAAACGTATTTCGTGTTAAACAGGTTGTTTTTGAAAGTCAGTGCTTGAAATAAAAGTTTTTTATTTAATTGATTTTTTTATTGATGACTGCAGTGTTAATGTTTTAATTATAGGACTATAATTTATTGTATAGCTAATAGACCTGTTTTAAAATACCTTTTTTAAAAACATTTTAACTGAGGAGTAAATAGCCTAATCTTATCCTCGCAGCACGTCAGTTATGTGGTAATTATTGCGGGGCAAATAAATTGTCATTTTAATTTAATAATAAAAGTAACTTAATAATAATAGGTCTGATAAAAAATAAGAATGTAACAGGCCTACATTAATTGGAAATGCCAAATACTCTTAATATTGGCAATAATAGATGTTTTTGACAATATCTCTGGCTATCGTTGATACAAGATCATCGTCTTTCGACGCACCCCAGCAAGGGGAGGTTATCGCGGGGCAGACAGCACGATGCCTGTTACGTCGTTTGGGCTGCCTTGTTGAGTGCAGTGGCACTGAAAACATTATATTTCACACACTTTAAGCTCTTTTATTTTCCAAACGTAATAGGATTAGTCCAACGAATCGTTCAGTTTGTAATGCATACCGAACCGAAAACCTCGTACTGAACAGTTCAATACAAATACGCGTATCATTACACCCCTAATATGGTATATATATATAATTATATATATATAATTTTTTTAAACTTCATCTTATATTTGTTTCTATGTATTTTTATGTAACAATATAATATAATATAATTGCTATATAACATTATATAATACAGCAGTGGTCAGCAACAGGCGGCCCGCGGGCCAAAACTGGCCCGCCAGCAATAATAAGGCCGCAGCCAGATTATTTTAATAGCGGCTGGTTCTGAAATAGATCTGTCATGACAGCAACAGTTACTCACAATCAGAGTATGTGAGTGGAGCGGAGCGCAGAGTGGAGCAGTGTGATTTTGACTGCAACGAGGAGCGTCGTGGTTTTCACTCGCTCCAAGAGCACTCCACCACCACTCCATCCCGAGTACAATTCATGCCAACAGCCCGTAATGTATCTGCATATTTAGCAAGAATTCACATTAAACATATTTAGCTAGCTAGATAGAAAAGGATCAGTCAAATCAGAAAGAATGTGAAGGCTATGATGACTGCAGTGGATATGAGCGGGAAGTTATAGTTCTCAAGGAATTTATTTGTTCCTTCTGAATATTTTCAGCTGACAGCTGACTTTTTTTCTCTCAGAACTGCATGATATAAACTCGCAATTGTGAGGTAAAAAGTCAATTCTGAGTTATAAACTCGCAATTCTGAGAAATAAAGTCAGAACTGAAATATAAACTCGCAATTGTGACTTTTTTATTCTCTTTATTCTGAGAACATATCAGTCTTTTTCCCCCCTCAAAACTGGACTTTAACTCGCAATTCTGACTTTATAACTCTCAATTGCGAGTTTATATCTCACAATTCTGTGAAAAGAAGAATAGTCGCAATAAATAATAATAAAAAGTCGCAATGGCGGAAACGGGCTTCCATAGAAGTGTGATATTTCAAACATAGCCTGCTGAAATACTTTAGATGCGGAGCAGTGTTTCTGATATCAGTGAGAGCGGAGTGGAGTACAAATTACACTGTAACAGTCAGTCACAGGCAATTCTGGTTGCATTTTTCATTAATTAATATTTTAAATTATCCTTTGACTATGTCCATCTAGTGGTGAAATATTTTTTTGGCCTTATGCCAAACTTATTTGCCGACCCCTGTAATACAGTATAATACAACTGCCCAATATAGGTAATTTTATTTTTTATGTAATATTTCAAGTATATACTGTATTTTTACTGTGCTAATGCCAAAGCATTTTTTTTTTACAGATTTATCGATAACTTTGATGGCCCTGGAAAAAAGATAGATAGATAGATAGATAGATAGATAGATAGATAGATAGATAGATAGATAGATAGATAGATAGATAGATAGATAGATAGATAGATAGATCCTGAATGAGGAGGATCCTGGGAAATGTGTAAGCTGTCTGTCTTAACTGACTTTCCCACTGACTATAAAGAGAACAGACTCTCTCTGGCTTGTCTGTGTGTGGCATATCTATCATCACTCACAGAGGGTCAGGCTGTAGGAATCCGCCCCATGAAGCTGCCAATAACCCCGCATGATGTGCTGTGATGTGGGGAGGTTTTCACTGGAGGGCTTTAAGATGCTCCGTGTCATGACCACTGTTTGAATCTGTGTGTCTAACTCAAAATAAGTCACCCCTGGTCCTTGCTCTAGCTACTTTTAATGAGCCGAGTGTCTTGCACCAATTTATAGCTTAGAGTAAATCGAATTTGTGTTGTAGCCTCACTGAATCGATCACTTAAATTTGTATGCTGCCAGTGAGTGGGCAACTTGTCACAAAGTTAGAATTTGTGCCCAAATGCACTGATTTATGAGGATATGAAACCTCTCACATATTTAAACTGATTAAAGGCCAAGATTTTGTCTTCATGGCGCCGTGTAGACACTCATGATGCATTATTTAATCTGATCACTCTCACTAAATGAAACAAGACAGTCCTATAATGATTGCGAATTAGAGCTGTATAGCGTGAAATTACAGTATTGTGAGTATGTTCTCTGAGTGAAACAGGTCCTTTTGCGTTTCCATCCATATCATGTAGTTATACCCCCTGTTGGCTGCGAATGCAAATGAAGACGGACCTTAGAAGCAATACGCACTTTAACACTTTAGAAAACTGAGTCGGGGCCGAGTACCAAAACAAACTTGTAGCCAATCAGCAGTAAGGGGCGTGTCTACTCATGATGTGGAGGAGAGAGCGTTCGGTGCACAGGACGGACATTAGCTGAGCCGAGAGACAGAAAGATGGAGATGGCGGATAAAAAACAAAAGAGGAAAACGTCTGCGGAACGATAAGGCAAGAAGTAGGACCCATGTAAATATCAGATCAGCTTTCCAGCGCTGGAGAGAACTCAAGGAGCGGAAGGCCTGCGATCGGACGCCGAGTTTGCTTTGGTTCTTCTCGATAGTAACACCGTGTCTACACCAGACACAGCGCGTCGCAACAGCTAAAGTCTGCCTACACTGGACGCGATAAAGTGACCACTGAAAATCATTTGAAATTTGTGTCAGCACGTCATAAATAGAACGCGGCAGCAGTTTTCTGTTGGAGATTTATCACGCCGTGCAGCATCCAGTGTTGACAGCATCATTGATTATAATGACTTCTATTATAGAAGTTAAGACAACAATAGTGTTTTGGCGCGCCCCTCGCGTCCGGTGTAGACACGGTGTAACATTGGTTTTGCTTTGTTTCACAGAACTAATCATTGCCTGGTTTGCGTAGGCTATGCATGTGTGGGGTGGAGCTATGGAAATAGGGGCGAGACCCTTTTGGGCTAGGGGCGTGTTTGTTTTGGTGATTTCAAATATCAACATTGGCTACCAGAAATCGCTTACCCCACCTTTAACTCTTTATTTAAACTCAAGGCCAGATTTTCACTTTCCTTAAGTTCCAAGTATGTATGTAAATGAATTATCTTTCTATCTATCTATCTTTCTGTCTTATTTTATTTTTCTAAATTTAATATTTAGGCTTGATATTGTAATTTTTATTATCTTTCATCTGTTTATCCATCTGTCTATCCATCCGTCAGTCTGTTATTTTTCTAAATGTAATATTTGGGTCTTATATTGTCATATATATATATATATATATATATATATCATCTATGCTTCTATCCATTTGCCTGTCTGTCTGTTATCTGTCTCTCTCTGTGTCTGTCTGTCTTATTTTTATTTTTAGAAATATAATATTTGAGTTTTATATTCATTTATATTATCTTTTTGTCTATCCGTCTGGTTCTGTCTTATTTTATTATTCTAATTGTAATATTTGGGTTTTCAATTGTCATTGATGTCTGTCTGTCTGTCTTTCTGTCCATCTGTCTGTCTGTCTGTCTATCTGTCCGTCTGTCTACCTATCTCTCTGTTTGTCTATCTGTCTGTCTGTCGGTCTATCCGGCTATCTGTCTGTGTGTCTGTCTGTCCAGCTATCTGTCTATCCGCCTATATATCTGTCTGTCCATCTGTCTTTCCGTCTATCTATCTTTCTGCCAGTCTGTCTGATCTGTCTGTCTGTCTATATGTCTTTCTTATTTTTGAAATTTGATATTTAAGTTTAATATTGTCATTTATATTATCTAACTGTCTTTCTGTCTGTCTGTCTATAATTATGTCCATCTATCTGTCTGTCCACCTGTCAAACCGCTTGATCTATCAATTGTATTTGTATAGCTCTAGTCTGATGTAGTTGTTGTGTAAGAAGTATGTGTTTAAAAAGGCTGTGGCTTGTTCTTGATGTACCCATATTATGCTACCTGCTTATTCTCAAGGCCTGTTTGAGTTTAAGAGGATTTAACGGGATTGTTTGGTCACAATTACATAACGAATTTTTGCCAAGTCTGCCCCACTTGAACATAGTTGAATGGTGAATAGCTAAGCCACATGACTTCACGGCTCCGCTTAACTCAGTTATGTGATGTCAAGCCAAAAAATTAGCTGATTTACATAGAGGAAAGTCTGAAAAGTCTTAAATGCCAAGGAAATCTTATGTAGAGGGCACTTAATGTAGAATAGTTTCAGAAGTTCTCTCAAATGCAAATAAGGGTCCATGACCTTTAGCTCTGGAGTTAAGTAGTGTCAAGGCTACTGCAGGCAGAGGAGGGTCTGAAATGCATAGATAGCCCAAGTAGCATTTGAGAGTTAGCTGTGTCACAGGAAAGGGTAATTGATCCACGGTCTGTATAAATTACAGAGTTGTCTTCTCTTGTGACAGCGAGCTAATGATGTTGTTTTTGGTTCTTTCGGAAGTGAAACTTTAAGACCCCACTTGAAAAGGATTGACACTGGAAGTCTGGTTTTGGGGCATATCAAAGGTGCAGTCTTTTTTAAATTGTCATGATTTACTATTTACTAGCCCTCCGAAATTGCATGCTGTATGTACAACATTTGGTTTGAAACTTACTTTGCAATGTAAAAAAAAGTTCTATAAAGTATGAATATCATATATAAAATTCAGACCTCTGGCATATTGTCACAGTCACGTCACCTTCTGTCAGCTGTCGCTTCACTGCCATTCACAGCTCAGCAGATGTACACTTCAGAATCTCAGCGGAAGTAATACGTCATCCGGGTCATTTCACACACTATATATTGGGACATACTAATTGTCTCGCATACTGTTTTTTTTTTTATATATATATTAGAGAAGTAGGTATATTTGGATGCAGGGACTTTCTCATTTTAGAGATCATTTGCCTGGAGTGCATTTACAAAAATCTGTGTAGTTCAGGATGATTCCATCAATAATTTTGGTCTATGAAGAGGAAGACTAAATTTTAAATGTGTACATGCTCTTGAGGCTAACTTTTAGACATACACTTGCATGTAGATGACCACATGGAATAAAAGCCGCAAAACTACTATATTGTTTGCTGTAAAAAAATATTCAGATATATCCAGTTATTTCTTACTGTGGCTTTGCCAGTGTAAAAACATGGATGCAGTTGATGTTTCCAGAACATGTTTTTAGATTCCTCTGCCTCCTCCCCCTCTGTCCATGCACTCGTGTCCCTGGTCGGACCTCAGTGTTTGGGGGCCTGTTCAGGGGAAACTGGAGTTGTACTGCTCTGCGGTGATACAAATGCCCCCCTGCAAGTTCAATAAGCTCTTTGTTTTCTGTATTAATGCTGCAGTGGAGTTCAAGTGCCCTCTCTACTGTGACTCCCAAGCAACTTTTAGACTCTTTCACTTTTATTGTGACCTGCCAAACCCACTGGGCCCAGAATATTTGCCACAGACTAATTTTGATAGATGTGGGTTTGTGTTCAAAATAGCCCAAAGAAGTTCATACAGGATTCATTACAGTTTTTGAATGAGTTTACCAATCAGTATTTAAAATTAAACAGTAATAATGTTAAATTTGGTCAATTTCAACTTTATTTATTTAATTTACACTATTTCTCTCTGAATATTTCCCCAGACCTCTAGTGCTCCTTCTTTGTGGTCTAGTTTAAAAGCTTCTGGTCCACAAAAGAAGTATACAGATGCAATAAGGTTCTTCCACCGATTACGCGCACCATGTCTGCGATCTGTGACGAAAGCAGCATGCAGTGTGGAACAACGCACCCCACCTTCCTGTCTGATGGGAAGCCCCCTGCTGCGAACATATTGAAAGCTCATGTACTGTACTTATAAAGTTGCCGGATTAGAGAAGTTATAATAGTCAAGATGTTCATAAATGAGTCATTGTTTTCTTCTCCATCATTTCCTGTCAGCTCAGACTCAAGCTTACCGCTGTCTGGAAGCCTAGTGAGTCATAAACTCGACATTTCATTTGCTTATTTTCTTTTAAAAAAGTGCATTTTTTACAAACATCCTGGTCTGTCTTACACATATAATAGATTTTGTTTAGCTGAGACCTGAGATGAAACGGTGATATGAATGCAACTGTCACAGGTGTAGGTTTAAGTGAAGATTTAGTGCGTCAGAACTTGTTGTTAAAGGCTTTGTCTATGGCAGGTTCAGTAATGGCCTGTTGTGGAGTGGCGGTCTGCTTTATTTTGCGTAGGTAAATTCATTCTCGCACACACGCTCATGCTTAATAGATGAGACCTGGTTTGCAGTCGGTGTCAGTTACCCACAATCTGCATCAGAGTGGAGGTTGATATGGCGACAGCATAAATGCATGGAACAAGTATTTGTGCCTGTGTGTCAGCCAGGTGCTTCACTCACCTATTGTAGTGATCTTAAGCTGCTGGAACGTGATGATTTAGCTAGTCTTTTGTCTGGACGAGCAGCAGTGATTATCTTAAAATAAAGGATGTGTGAAAAATAATTTGATACAACATTTTGTATTTATGTATTTATTTTTATTTTGTAGTGACCTTGACATAGTTTTAATTAGATTCATTTTTTAAATTTACATTAGTTACTGATTTATTATACATTTTCTTGAATTTCTGATTGTAATCTTAGAGTTTATTAAATACTATGCAGTCAAAGATAGTAGGTATTCTGCAGATGAGAAACGTGATGGCTCAGCTTCATCAGATATTGCCTCTATCTTGAGCTTTTATGTCCCACTTCGTTCTGTCCCATTTTCATGAATCCCATGATTCTTCAGTCTCCCCAATGTTTGCTGCTTTGTCACTAACCAATGCTAACCAGTGTTTTTCTTATCTTTCTCCCTCCTTTTTGCCTCGTGAAGATCATAGAATGATTAATGCAGGTAAGCACAGCTTTTACTAACTTCTTGAATGCTTAATCTCTGGCTTGCTTAGATGTTTTACTCTTAAATCCCTTTTTTGCTGCTCTACATAGCCTGAAACTTATCTACAGCTCTATCGGTGGGATTGCTTTATAAACTTCCTCTCTTAGTGGGGCGAACAGCCAAAGATGTGTTTTGAACTTGTGTTTGCATTCCATGATGCTTTTGAATCATTCCTCCCACCCAGCATTGTTGTCACCCGTATAAAGTGAACGGTGTTATCCGCCGCTGTCCTATCTGAGGGAAAAGGCCAGGATAGAGAGCCTCTTTGAGTAGGTGGCTTGGGAGGAATCTGAAAGCCTGTGAAGAATGAGCAGGGCCTCTTTTTTTCAAAAAGTGGCTGATAGCTGTGCCAGGCTCTAATTGAAAATGGCGGTAATGAGTGTGTGAAAGATCAATGTGGTCTCTGCGCACACAATCTGCAGCCAAACCCCTGGAGTGTGGTTAAAAGATGGAAGGCCCTTCTCCGTTCACCCTGTGCACTAATAGTCCCCACTTTAGTAAACGGGAACTGGGGAATTTTTCTCTCCCAGGAGACTGAATGAGAAGAATCAATGAGTGTGTGCCATGTCCGAAAGTCAGCGCGATGAGAGGAAATAGAGATGGATAAAGGGAGAAAAAAAGAAGCCAGTGTTGAAAAGGAATGGACTCCTGTTCAAGGAGAGAGAAGTTATTCAATGAAACATAATAGCCCCTCCATAGGGTCTCACACTTTTTCTTTTTAAATGTTTGTGCGGCTATAGACAAACTACATCTGAAACAGAGCAATGTGCGACAGATATTTTTATCTATTTTTCTCAGATTTTGAAAAATATATATTTTATCAGATCAGTTTTACAATTAATTACAATTACAAAAAATTTGATTTCTATTTGTCAGATATAAATCAACTTACAAATGAGGAATGCCACAGCAAATATGATTCATGATGCATATATATAATAACAGAAAATATACTGGTCATTTTTTACCAGGAAATTCATAGTTTTTCTACTGATTTGCATTTTTAATTTGATTTTATTTTATTTTACAGTGTAATTTTGCAGATTCATTTTGCTTTAGTTTGCCGTAAAGCAAAAAGGTTATAAAAGTTTTTTTCCCCCTTTATTCTAAATGTATTTTTAATGTCACAGATAATCTATATATCAAATTCAGATGGGTTGTTTAATTCACTTAGTTCACTCTTTATATGGTGAAATTTAATTCTCTTCGAAGGTCAACAAATGAAATGCTGTATTTTTGAAGAAAATTTTTAATTTGTATAAGATATAGTATTAACATCAGGTACTGGAGTTAATATGGTTCCAAAGCCATAATTTTAATACAAAGTTCTAGAATTACTATTACAGGCTAGAACAAAGATATATTTACTGCACAGAGAAATAACGGATAATAGTATTTTTTATTTATTAATTTTAAGAATTAGTGCCTTGCTATGGGAGATTTTTTTTCTAGGCATTTTGTTAACGTCAAGAGAAATAATCTGTTAGGATAGAATTGTTAAGATCATTATGCTGCACTGAATGTGGAGGTTTGGGAAAGTGATTTTTGTGTCCGTTTCACTGATACTCCTGCGCACCCCTGAGCTGACTTTTTTGTGAACCTCTGAATTTACTGTATGTGTAAATACTCTGCTCTCACCCTGCTATCTTAATAAACTCAACAGTGTCCAGTTTATAAGTCACAGAGTCTTCGATTTAATTTGGCTTTGTAGGTTTGGTTTAGGGTGACATGAGTCTGTGTATACGTGTGGTGCCCCATATGGCGGCAGCTGTTGCCTGGAGAGCTCATTAACTGCAGAGATGTGACTTCTCTCTTCCTTCCATTACAGATATGCAAACACATAAACAACCACCTGCAGGGAGCAGCCCTGATGATGGCGCCCGGCACCTAGACACACACACACACACACACACACACACACACAAGCACACACACACATCTCAGCCACAGGCATGCTAGTGAATTACTGTTAGTTCTACAGAACAACATCCTGAATTCTCATCATTATCTGCTAGTAGCTCTTTTGTTTACTGGCTGTGATTGCTGCTCCACACATCCCATAATCCTCTAGGAGATAAAGAGACACGGTTATTAAGATTTTACTTTGAACAAAGCAAAGTTTTTATTGTTCTCCAGCAGCAGACAGGCAGTCATTTAGCCATCATTGACAGAACATGCTGTTCCTCTTAGAATGGAGGATAAAACTTTCTGAAACGCTTGTATTTTAAAAAAAAATTTTATTTTTATAATAGTTGTTTAATTGATTATTAATACATAGCTATTTTCTCATCTCTGTGATCATCTTCTTATTCTTATGATTTATCTAATCATTTATATTAGTTACATTAGTTAGATTTATATTAGTTGTTTTTCTTTTTATATGTATACATCCTGAATTATAAATTATGATTATTATTACCAAAATACTAGATGTTTTATTTTATATTACAATATTATTGTTGCAATAGCAATATATTTAGTGATGTTTCATTTTTATAATTTAAATAATAAATGAAAAATATTTATTTTCATAATAATACTAATACTAATCATTATTATTATTATTATTATTATTACTATTATTATCCTTGAAATTATTTTAAAAAATAACAAATCAATACATTTACATATTTCTATTGCAAGAGAAAATAAATGAATATTGTTTAGTCATATTGAATTGAACATTAGTGGCATCTATTTTAGTTACTGTTTTATAAATATATCTTGTTGGAGTGATTTTATTAATTGTCAAAATTAGTTGAACTTTTTTCCCATTCCCCATGTTGAAATCACTGTAGCACACAACTTCAAGTGGCTTTTCCTTTATTCTACCAACACTCTTAAAAATAAAGGTGCTTCAAAAGGTTCTTCAAGCGATGCCATAGAAGAACCATTTTTGGTTCCACAAAGAACCATTCAGTCAAAGGTTCTTTAAAGAACCATCTCTTCCTTACTTTTTTATAATCTGAAGAACCTTCTTACACCACAAAGAACCTTTTGTGAAACAGAAAAGGTTCTTCAGATGTGAAACCATTTAGAGAAAAAGGTTCTTCTATGGCATCGTGAAGCACCTTTATTTTTAAGAGTGAAGCTCACAGTGTAGTGAGTTGCTGATGGTGCCTGTAACTTCAGCGGCTTCTGAGGTTAAATGAGGCTGTTTGTTACCCAGCTCTCTCTGAGGTGTGAAAAACCCTGCCCCATTTCTTTTGTCGCCATGGCAGGGCCACATATAAACACCATCCAATAAACACTCCACCAAAGCACAGTGTGTGCCTTCAGTGACTATTGTCCCATTAGATAGATCCTCCTATTAGATAGACCCTTCCCCCCTCCAAATTTGATGTGCGTTTTCTTCTTCTTCCATCTGTCAGCCAGAATTTTTGTGTCTCACACTGAACCTCACCTAGCCTTTTGTTGCAGCCAAATGAGAAATCTCTTTTTTCCAAAGCCACAAATTTGCTGACAGACAAGTTCCTTTTTAGTAATCCCCATGTTTTTCTATCCCTCCTTCATTGCTGAGCAGCCATTCAGTCATTTCTAAGAAGCTCCATTAAAAATGCATGCAAAGGAAAATTGCATGTTTTGTCGGCAGGGCCTGCGTTAGATCGAATGCGTTCCTCAGGTAGGAGAGGAAGTCATGTACAGAACAATGTCAGATTCATTGTGCTCTTTATCTCACAGCGAGAACAGCGATAATATGTTTAATGTTGTCTCAGGCACCTGGGAGATTGCAATTATGCGCTAGTGAGGAGTGAGTCCCGTCAAGCAGCGCTTGGGCTTTGGCGCAGCCGGCAGCTAAATGTTTAGATTCATTAGTGGCTCACTGCTGTCTGTCACAATGACTGATGCTGTTTTCACTGATTCACTTGGCACTGAATCACTAAACAAATTGGAGTGTTCAGGAGTTCCTGCTGAATGCAGATTTAGGTAATTATCATGTTCTGTTGTGAGTTATTTTTTCTTATTGGAAATGGTTTGACAAAGCATTAGGTTTGTTTCAAAACCATCAAGTTTGCAAGATCTATTTTTCCCCAGTATCCTCTACGGTCCTCTTCATCCAGTCTGTCATTGCTAGGCTTTCCTTTTCCTCCCATGACCCCCCCCCCCCCCATGTTAAAGGAATTGTTAATGTAAATATGAAAATTCTGTCATCATTTGCTCATCCTCCTGTCAATTTATGCAATGATATTCTGTGGAACACAGAAGGAGATGTTATAAGGAAAAATTTAAATCATACAGGTATATGTTATTGTTCTGTAATAACATGTATTTATATTTCATTTTCAGTTGTTATTTTCTAATGAGTTCACTAGCATTTTTAGATTAAGCTTAATTTTAGTTATTAGTTAGTTATGAATTTATTTAGTTATTAGTTAGTTATTATTATTTATTAATATTTTTATATTTTCCTAGAATCGTGAAATGTGTTATCTGGAGACACTTTTATGTTTAGTACATACAGGTAATTTTTTTTTTGTTGTTGTTAGAATAAACCACTTACATCACCCCCTCGCCATCAATTATGTACTATTTGTACTACAATTGTATTTTTTTTTTCATTATAGTTTATGTTAGAAATAATAAACTTAATACAGGTTTGAAATGACATGAGAGTGAGTAAATACTAATGTAAAAATAAAATAAATATCTTTGACATAACTCTTCAGCCTATAGCTAGGCCCTATAGGTGTCTTGAGATAAGCTGTCATTGCGTGTTTCTGGCATATCAGTTAGAACTGGGCTGCGTTTTGCACACGACAGCTGCCCCAGCACACAGAGCTGAACGGGATCCCAGCGGCCCCATATCTATGCTACAGAACCTGTCGCAAACGCGCCGCATGCTTTAATTGGCTGTTTACTATTCCACACACAGTAAGTGAAAGTCTCTGGATGTGCGTGTGAGACTGGTGTATGTGGTTTAGCAGGGTATAAGAGTAATACTAAATCTAGATTGTAACTGAATATGGTGGTAAAAAAATGGAAAACTTTGACATGCCAGGACTTTCCATCCACGCAGATGATGGGTGGTGATCATAGCCTGTCAAAGCGAAACACCTGGAAAGAGGATGTGTGTAACATTATATTAGTAGATCCACATAAAAGAATGCAACAAGATATGCCTTTAGGGATCACAAAAATATTCAGTCAGAATGCTGCTTAGCTTTTTGCCTGTTTTATAATGATGTTTTCCAGCTATTGCATTTTCTGCATTATCATTACCATCTGCTGAATTGCAAACAGATGTCATATAAAATTCCATTTGTATTTTAAAGGTATAGGCCACACAAATACAAGAATCATCTTCATTTGCTTGTCATGCCAAACATGTATAAATGTCCTCCAGTTCTTAAACGAGTCGTTCAGCCTGGTTTTACTAAATGATTCAGTTGATTCATTAAAAATATTTGATTTCAAAGAACAATTTGTTCTGAGATCAGGCATTTCGGCTTTTAGAAATGATAATATGTACTCTCATGAATTTTAGTGCATCAGTTTGCATCAGGTTCTCACACAAAACTATCATATGACTTGATAAGACACAATTGATATTAAGAACTCATGATACTTTTATTGTACTTTTGTGAAGCTTTAAAGCTCCAGTAACCATTGTAATTCCACAAAAGAAAGTCAGTCATACAGGTTAGAAATGGCATGAAGGTGGATAAATAATTCAATATTGTAAACATCTTAATATTAAACTATCCCTTTAAATATTTGGCTAATTTGAAAATGCTTACAGCTGCCAGTAAAAGTATAGTTTAAGGGCTCCTTTTAACACATTATTTTTTGTGCAAATCAATTTCACCTGTGATTTTCCCCTTAAAATCAGCACAAAAATGCATTACAGAAGACATCAACACATTCCCTCTGGGCTTTCTCATTACTCAAAAGTTGCTTCCACTCATTCTCCATGTTTTCTTTAGCACCGTTCATCTGAAGGCATGCCTTATTCGGTCAAGGCCATGAAATTTAGGCTCCGGTTCTAGTTTAACGTAATTCTAAACCCAAATCTAAAAAACACCTCTCTTTTTCTCATTCACCCTCTTTTCCACACCTTTCACCATGTTTCACCATGTCTTACTGGCACTCAAATTGAAGTTTTGTAGCAGTTGTTGTCGTGGCTTGTTTAATTGGCTGAGGGCCATCCGTGAGGATCAGCATGCACTTACCAGCAGCTCCTCCTGGGGCAGCAGAGGAACGTTTAGCAGCTTACTATCTGTCAGTGTTTAGCCAAGTCTGGCTACGTTCTTAGTGTAGTGTGCAATACAAACATCCTACTGGCCTTATTGGCCTCCGCCTGTTCCACATGGTGGTTTTTCTTTTGTGAAGACCTCAAGGCTTGTTTCAGCAGGAGATAAACCATACTAGTCTGTTTTATTGTCTGTGTTGAATGTTCACTCTTGGTAATTACTGTTGTTTTGATCTTCAGGGTGAGTCAGTCAGGTTAGCAATGAAAACTCATAGGTTCTGGTATGTTTTGAAAGGCATGAGGACTTCTGCCCTACAAAAACAAAACGCAGTAATTGTAAGTAAAATTATTAGTTGTAATAATATTAATAGCAATTTAATATTTATTGCAATAATAAAAACTATTATTATTGTAGTTGTTTTAAAGCTATAATAATTTTTATATAACATGTATTATTATTATTATTATTAATGTTAATTACAATAACAATATTATAATAATTTTTGTGATATGAATTTTTTTGTTATTATTACAAAATTATTATTTAATAATAATTTTCACATTTTCTCAATCTCTGAGATTGTATAGTTACCGTTTTTGTCTTTGTAGGGCAAGTTAGATTGTTTTGTTGTTCTGTACAGAGCTCAGGGCAATAAAGTAATGCTTTAGGAATTGAATCAGTTACGTATTCCTCATTCCTGGTCATCAGAATTGCTAAATTGGCAGCATTATGATGACTACTTGGTGTTGATGTTCACCACTAAGCCTTTTGAGACCTTGCCAACCTGCCTCTTCTCGTAAGGAGTCACCACAGATTTCTCTGATTACCCACTTTTGATTAGACTAAGGCGTGATTGATTACACAAGGAGACAGATCACGTTATTAACATCCATAAATAAAGATGAGACATAAAGGTACAGGAAAATGTTAAAGGTAGCAGGTAGCTGTTTTTTTTACTCTTCTTTTTCTGATGGCATGTGTGGAGGAAACATGGCAGAATAGCCCTTACCTACTTGCACAGAACACCTTATGCCATCTGGTGGCCATTAAATGTATTGCTTCTCTTGCATGTGCACCATTTACAATCATGCTATCCTCTTTGCCATGAAGCAACTGAGATGGAACACAGTTCAGTTCAGGTTAGGCCTCTGCTAGTAGGCCTCTGCATACCTCGGATGCACTGAAATAGGATACGTGTGGACTAAACTGTGCCAAAAACCTTAAACCAGATAAATTAGAGTTTAGTGAAAGATGCATTATTAAACTGAATTGTTTATTATTGTTGACTTTATATGATTGTTAACAGATATTCCTGAGTGACATATGACAAAGCAGGCAATTTTCCTAGTAATACATAGCAAAATATTGCTAAAAAATGCTAAATTGTTTATTATTGTTGACTTTATATGATTGTTAACAGATATTCCTGAGTGACATATGACAAAGCAGGCAATTTTCCTAGTAATACATAGCAAAATATCGCTAAAAAATGCTAAAAAATGTAAGGTGGTGTTAGACATGTTGTTTTGACAAGGTGAGTGTGAGCTATACCATCTTCACACCTCCGGTTTACATACACCAAAGATTTTTTGTTGGTACTGATGGTTCCATCATGAAGGACTGTAATGGAAAGTTTCTGATGCACAAAACGCTCTTTATAGTGTTTTTTGTTTGTTTTTTTTTTAAATGTTCTTTACACTATGTAAAAATGTCTGTTCACTGAAACGTTCTGTGGCATTATCACTATAATTTTCCATGAGGTAAACTGTATTTTTAGGTGTAGGCACAAGGGGGCGCAGCTGCACCAACATCGACATTCACCGCTTATTAGCAGCTGTATTGATTTCATAGCTGTTGTAGGTACATAACAACCAGATCCTAAATCCTGTAGATGTCAACCTACAGATCCCCCTTGCACATCATAATCTATATTCCTGCCTACACTCTCAGAAAGATCATTATGTAGATGGATAACTGAATGCAATTGCTTTATGTAGCAAATGCCTCATTGATTTCATGTCTCTTTATGGTTGACGAATGGAACAATACCGTACATGGCTGTTAGAAGATGAGGCTGATTGTGTTGAGCGGATGATGAGCGATGACCCTAGAGGTCACCGTGGCTGAAATATGAATATGAGCTCAGTCTCAGTAAAAGACTGTTTAGCATTCAGGCAAGAGGCTTGAGGTTCACCCCCACCCGGTTTGGTGTTAAGTGGGGGGTCCATCTGGTGTGCAGACATCTATGATCCCCAGTGCTGTACATTAATAGAAAATCCTGGCTCCTGTCCATAATTTGCCCCCTTGATTTCTTTCCACCCTCCCTCTACTCTCATATCTGCTCCCCTGCTTAAATGTACACATTGCCAGTGTTTCCTCTGATGTGTGAGGGGAGGCTCCAGGGGGTCTGCTCAAATGGGGCTGAGGTCTCCATTAGGCTGCCTGACGGAGCCGGTCTTTCGGCAGCAGACAGGCGTGTGGGAATTGCTCACCCTGACCCTGATCCATCAGCCCCCCACCACCAGTTTGTAGCCAAAAACCAACGCCCAGTTCATCCATTCGGCCCAGCTACAAAAGACAGTGTAATAGATGCACCCAGCTAGCCCATTTTTTGTGATAAAGTTTTTATCAGACATACTGCTTTTTAACATATTTATTTGTGCCATAAAGGATATCCTGTTGTTAGCTTGTGTTTTTGTGATGTTTGTTACACGTCCTCATGCAACCTGGCACTATATTTGGCATTGCCAGCACTTTTTCTTCACGTACACTGTTTACCGATGTTTTAAAAGTGGTGTTACTGAGTGATAGATTTCAGTTATGAATTATGTTGTCTTTTTGTATTTGTATTTGTTCTGATTGCGAGCTAAAAGTCATGTATATCTTCTAAACTGGTATATGGCTGTATCAACGTTGTATTAACAACGGTTAAACATTACTGTTTCGTCTGGGTTAATTTTGTAGTAAAAACATAACAGTTACAAAAACAAAACAAACCAGACCAGACACAAAAATAAATGAGATCAAACGTTTGTTGCATTTGTATTTGTTCTGACTGCAAGCTGAAAGTCATTTAAATCCAGACAAACTATACGGTTGTATTAACAACAGTTAAACATTGCTGTTTCATCTGGGTTGTTTTTGTAGTAATAAATAACAGTTTACTACAAAAACCAAACCACTACAAAAAAACATGTTTTTATTACATAAATAAAGGCAAATACAAAAGTTTATTTTATTGCTTTTGTTTCAAGTCTATTTCAAGGTTTTTGTTTATTTGTTTGTTTTACAATGCTTTTAATTAGTAGTATAATATTAAGATGATTATACAACAGAAACAGCTTTTCTCAACATTGCTGTTTGGTTCGGATAATTTTTGGCATGTATATTGCACATCATATTTTGTTACGTTTCATTGAATGTGTTGTTGCTAGGACCTTAAATTATTGTTCTGCATTGTAACCTAACATCAACCAAAACGTAACACTGAGAAATGTGTTTTGTGCAGCAGAGCGTAGACAGCTGGGTCAAAGCTCTTCAGATTACACATTCTGTTTCTATTGTGAAGCCACTGTTAGGTAGTATTTCAATGAGTATGACTAATACTGAGGCTGCTGTTATTTTGCCCACATTTCTTTTGTGACACTGTAAATGTGTAAAAGATA
This sequence comes from Barbus barbus, assembly GCF_936440315.1. Lineage (NCBI taxonomy): Eukaryota > Metazoa > Chordata > Actinopteri > Cypriniformes > Cyprinidae > Barbus > Barbus barbus. Next base: position 14,040,970 of record NC_136719.1, read on the forward strand.
TCATCACTTCACAATCGCAGCATTTAAAAGAAGGAGCCCTGCCGTGAGAGAGCGTACTGTAAAAATAGGAGAGGCGTGTGGAGTTGCTGCTTAAGGATCCCGTTAGTTACCCCCCCACACACCCCTGCTTACACTTCATAATCTCAATCAGCATTTTGACACTGATTAATTCTGCTGTTGACACATTTCTGGCTGTCATGCTGACTTACCCATCATAGTTTTTAATGCTAGCACTCTTGTAAGTGTCAAAACGGAGAATGAATAGGAATCGTGACAGATATGAATAGTGAAACGCTTGAATCACTTGCTCTATTGGAATTAGGTCTTTACATATTAGCCTCATATTCCTCATGCCATTCTAAACCTTTTTGAATTTTAACACAAAAGAAAATTAAGGATATCCAGTTAGCGTTTTTCTTGTTCAAGAAGCCATTTCACTGGGATATATGTCACAGTTGAGGAAGAAAAGACAATAGTTACTTTCATTTCATGCCGACTTTAACTGTTGTAACCAAATCATTGAGTCGAGAGTTGATTTGTGAATGAATCATTTTGTGAACAACTTCATCTGATTCACTTGAATAGAGCTGGCTCTAAAAAATGTCTTGTTCATGAATCAGATGTTGCTACTTCAGTGAAATTATCTCATGTAAAGCTACGAACTAGGAACATAGTGAAAAAAAAGTATACTTTTCGGATATTTTTGAAGCTTGAAAGCTTCAGCCCCCATTCATTGTAATATAAGCATTGGAAACAGTCTTCTAAATTTCTCCTTATGTGTGCCAGAGAAGAAAAAGAAAGTAATATGAATGACATGAGGAAAATAAGCAAATGATGAAAAACTTTTTAGGTCAGCTATGCCTTTAAACATCTATATATATACACATCTTTTTTTCGAGCTCATGTGTGGAAAGTGGTTTAGAGAAGGTGCTAGCATACATATTGGAAACATTATAAACCTAATGCCAACAATAAGCAAGTTTCAAATTGAGAATCCAGGCTGCAGCCTTGTTCATTGTGTTCATTATTAATCCAGCATGCTAATATTATGGCTGAAACAATGGCTGTTATAGACAATAAACAAAAGCTGTTTGTTTGGAAAATCACTTTTGACTATTTTTTGATTTTGTAAGGAACGTGAAATCTGCGCATTCTACATCTGATTCAGCAAATTCTCCCATTATCATACAAATCAAGCCCTAATCCATTGTGAAACAAATTGGATAAATTGGTTTGGGGGTTTTATTTTTTTCAAATATACATATATAATAGATGATGCTACTGTCCCTCACGGCATGCAGTAGCACATTAAAAATCGAGGGAGAAAAAATGTCTGGATAATTGATAAGAAATGGGTGCAACAAACTATTAGCATTCCAACAAAAAGCTCAGAACTGAACAAGAGGGCTTCACTCTTAATTTATCTATCACTTAATTTAATTTTTAATTCTTTAATAGAATGAGATGTAACAAAGCAATACTGTTATCACACTCTCTCATTAATTATGTGCACTCCAGGCTAAACAATTATGTGCACTCACCACATACTGTTCTGTTCCTGCAGTGAGAATAATAAAAAGAGCCTTTCGGGGTGGTTATGACACGCTGGTCTCATAAGACGAAGGAAAATAGTGGATGAGGAAGACTGAATTTAACAGTATGTCCATTAAGAGGCTGTTTTGATATGCGTTTAGGAGCGGGGACTGATGGAGTTAATTGGTACTTTTGAATGTGTTGTCATACGGCGCTGTAATTGACTTCCTGAGGACGGAGCCGAGCTGAAGGGGGAGGCGGTGGGCCGCTGGGTGGGCATTTAACACTGCACTGCCCCTCTGAGGGCTTGAGAGAAAGAAGGTTCATCAGCACAACGCATTAAACATTTACACTAACCCTTCAACACTGGCTGGCCTCATTACTGCTGTCAGTACAGGCAAGTCCTGAACACACAGCCGCATCATCATCGTCATCATCATCTGAGCGCTATGGTGGGCTGCAGACAAAGACGAGCTGGTCTCGGGATGATTCGGGGCATCGCGGTTGTTTTCATCAGTGCTCCTTCTGGAATGAGACTACTCGACTTTTGTCACAAAGCATAGTCTCAAGGGCCACACTTTTAGTTTTAAATGAATTTTGTTTATTTCAATTAAATATGTACTGTATACTGCGGTTCAAATGTTTGGTGTCTATTATATGTTTTTGAAAAAGTCGCCTGTATTTAGGCTGCATTTATTTGATCAAAAATACCACTAAACAGTAATATTGTGATAAATTATTACAATTTAAAAATAAAAATATTACAATAGTAAAATAAAATTTAGATTTTATTTAAATTTAATATATATTTTATACTGCTGTTCAAAAGTTTGGTGTTTTTTTTTATTATTTTTCATGTTTTTTTTTAAAGTCGCCTGCATTTAGGCTGCATTTATTTGATCAAAAATACCATAAAACAGTCATATTGTTAAAAATTATTACAATTTTAAATTAAACATTATTAGAATAGTAAAATAAAATTTATATTTCATTTATTTAAATTAATTATATATAATATATATATATATACACTCACCTAAATGATTATTAGGAACACCTGTTCAATTTCTCATTAATGCAATTATCTAATCAACCAATCACATGGCAGTTGCTTCAATGCATTTAGGGGTGTGGTCCTGGTCAAGACAATCTCCTGAAGTCCAAACTGAATGTCAGAATGGGAAAGAAAGGTGATTTAAGCAATTTTGAGCGTGGCATGGTTGTTGGTGCCAGACGGGCCGGTCTGAGTATTTCACAATCTGCTCAGTTACTGGGATTTTCACGCACAACCATTTCTAGGGTTTACAAAGAATGGTGTGAAAAGGGAAAAACATCCAGTATGCGGCAGTCCTGTGGGCGAAAATGCCTTGTTGATGCTAGAGGTCAGAAGAGAATGGGCCGACTGATTCAGGCTGATAGAAGAGCAACTTTGACTGAAATAACCACTCGTTACAACCGAGGTATGCAGCAAAGGATTTTGTGAAGCCACAACACGCACAACCTTGAGGCGGATGGGCTACAACAGCAGAAGACCCCACCGGGTACCACTCATCTCCACTACAAATAGGAAAAAGAGGCTACAATTTGCACGAGTTCACCAAAATTGGACGGTTGAAGACTGGAAAAATGTTGCCTGGTCTGATGAGTCTCGATTTCTGTTGAGACATTCAGATGGTAGAGTCAGAATTTGGCGTAAACAGAATGAGAACATGGATCCATCATGCCTTGTTACCACTGTGCAGGCTGGTGGTGGTGGTGTAATGGTGTGGGGGATGTTTTCTTGGCACACTTTAGGCCCCTTAGGGCCAATTGGGCATAGTTTAAATGCCACGGCCTACCTGAGCATTGTTTCTGACCATGTCCATCCCTTTATGACCACCATGTACCCATCCTCTGATGGCTACTTCCAGCAGGATAATGCACCATGTTACAAAGCTCGAATCATTTCAAATTGGTTTCTTGAACATGACAATGAGTTCACTGTACTAAAATGGCCCCCACAGTCACCAGATCTCATCCCAATAGAGCATCTTTGGGATGTGGTGGAACGGGAGCTTCGTGCCCTGGATATGCATCCCACAAATCTCCATCAACTGCAAGATGCTATCCTATCAATATGGGCCAACATTTCTAAAGAATGCTTTCAGCACCTTGTTGAATCCTTGTTGAATGCCACGTAGAATTAAGGCAGTTCTGAAGGCGAAAGGGGGTCAAACACAGTATTAGTATGGTGTTCCTAATAATCCTTTAGGTGAGTGTATGTGTGTGTATATACTGTATATATTTATATACTGTATATATATATATATATATATATATACAGTATATAAGTTAATTAAATGAAATTTAAATGTTATTTTATTATATTATATGTCACAATTACCTACGGAGCTGAGCAAGGAAAGGGGAGACGAGGAGTAAATACAAGTCACAGTTTTTTAATCCTTCGAACAAGTCACCTTTATTTATATAGCGCTTTTAACAATACAGATTGTGTCAAAGCACTTAGAGTTAGAGTATAGAGTGTCCGTAATGTATAATAATAAGTTTAAACACTCAATTTTCAGTTAAAGGCATTTCATTATTGAATTCAGAGATGTCATTGTCTAGCTCAGTTTAGTTTAAATAATATCGGTGAAATCAAATTGACGATAATCGCTAGAAATCAAGTGTCCCCAACTGAGCAAGCCAGAGGCGACAGCGGCAAGGAACCAAAACTTCCTCTGTGACAGAATGGAGAAAAAAAACCTTGGGAGAAACCAGGCTCAGTCGGGGGGGGGCCAGTTCTCCTCTGACCAGGATATTATTCTTTACTTATTGATTTAATAAAAATTTTAAATGTATAAATGTATTATATTTCTATTTTTATATTGTTGAAATTTCTAACAATAATAGTATTATGTAGTTAAGTATTTTATTATATTTCTAGTTATTTTGTTTTATTTTTATTGTATTTTTAGTCTAGGAAATCGTCCATTGTAGATCATGGACGATAGTGACCCGACAAACACTAACTGAAAGGATAGGCTTTTATACACAGGTTAATCATTGAATTAACAATCAACATGAGGGAGAAACTGGGTCACATGGGGAGCAAAAACACAACAAAAACAGTCCACAATTCTGGCATTATACTGTATTATACTGCTTTTCAAAAGTTTGGTGTCTGTTATTATTTTTCATGTTTTCATGTCGTCTCATTATTTGTCATGTTTTGTCAAAGTCACCAAGGCTGCATTTATTTGATTAAAAATACCATAAAACAGTAATATTGTGATAATGTATCATAAATTTAAATTTACAATAAAATATTTTTACAATAGTAAAATGAAATTTATGTGATGGCAAAGATGAATTTTCACCAGCCACAATCCTTCTATCCATCTATGTATCTACAGTATATATAAACATTCTCTAATGTCATTCTTAAAGCTGTAGTCCGTAACTTTTTTTTGGTTAAAAATGATCCGAAATCAATATTTGAGCAATTACATAACCAGCCAGTGTTCAAAACTATCGCCTTACTTTAGCCCGATTCACAACGGTTAGCTTATAATAATGTTTTCTAATTTGACTGGTACAGGTAGGTTTTCACGGGAAATTCGAGCATGCTGCTGCGTCATTACGTCACGTCTGTAAACATAAAGAAGTTGTCCAGGCTAGGGCTAGTAAGCTATCGCATGTGAGGATCCTGCAGGTGGAGGATCATTTAGCATTTTCTCACAGCAGCTAGAATAATTATTAATAATTAAACTTATCATTTTGATGGCGGATTGTAAGAAAGAAAGAATTATGTGTTTATGAAACGCATGTGAATGAAATGTAATTATATTCCAGTTTTAAATGCCTCTGATTACAGATAGCCTTATTACACAAGATTTGTATTCTAAAGAAAACCAGTTCAAAGGGAGCATAGTTTGCCTTTTTGGTTAAAAGAATTTAATAATATGAAATTCGAATGGCATGACAATATTAGACTGTACAGAAATTGAAATATACACGCTAATACACACTTTACCCATAGTCACGCAATGCTGATGCTGTTAACATTAATAATTTGAGAATAAAGTATAACAATAATAATGCTTTGCACGGTTTGATGTGATATGAGCTAACCGATCTTTAGATTTAATCACCATTGGTAGCGTGATTTATGGTATTGCTTTTTTTCTCAGTTGGTCAGAACAAATGTGGCAGACTTGTTACTTACTTGTTCAAATGGCAATATACGGTGAAAATTCTTATTTACGTCATATTTCAAAGACATAGGCTAGAATCTGTGATGTGAAGTACAGTAAACATCCACACCGGTGCGGTGACTGTCAACCACGCATTCACCTCAAAACATTAGATTCAGCCGTGCCGACTCACAACCCCACGCAAGCAAGATAATTCCGCACCCAGCTACAATTCCAGGTTTTCAAACAGAGATGGCGACAAAGAGGCAAAACTTACGGACTGACTGCAGCTTTAAGTAGTTATAAATATATAATTTAGATGTAAGCCAAAATATAAAATTATTCATGAGAAATGAACCATAAGTTTCACATAAATGGTAAAAGGAAAAAGAAAAAGAATAGAAAAGAAAAGAAAAAAAAACCTTTACACTATGCAACTTTTGAGTTAAAAACAGACTCTGAAACCTAATGCATTATAAATATGTTTGGGTAAGCTGTGTTTGAAGCCAGTGTAAAGTAAGCACACCTGGGACTTCATATATGATGAATTTTATGTTTTCATCAAATTGTGATGTTGCTGTGCAACGTTAAAAACACTTACAGTGTGTTAACATCAGCCACAAGTGGAACATCAAAACATAATAGTTTCCATTCTTATCAACTAAGCTGTTTATACTGGAAGTGCTCCTCATGACACCATTTGAAGAGTAAATTATATTTTTCTTTTCAGGGATCTCAAAAATATGCATCACATATATACCATGGTATATATAAAGGGAAAAAATAACTCAAGGCCTGAATGTCTAGAACACACGGATGAGTTTTCTACCCCCAATCACATTGAACCTCATTGCAGTGTCACTTTGTATCTTGTGTTAACAAGGATTAGCATGTGTCCGGTTCTTTGTCATCCTGAGGTATTTAGAACGGGTCAGTTCATCTACAGGTTAATTCGTTTTTTCGGAACGAGCCAGAACGAAGCGCCGGAGCTGATATGAAAGCGAGGAAAATGAAAATGGGGGTCAGTGCGAAATATGCGTGAGAAAAAAAGCCAAGAAGGAGAAAAAAAATCTGACAAAGAGGAAACGAGAGAAGGTGGTAGTTTTTCTCCCACAGTCCATCATGGTCCGCTAATGTATGAATGGTGAGATGAAAACTGATTTCCAAGTGAATTATTCCAGGCTCTCAGCCTTTTTATAAGACAATAACCTTTACTAAAGTGCCACTGTCTTGAGTAAGATGAGTTCACTTGTTCAATTCACTATGCATTTTCTGTCTTTCCTGCTTTCTTCCTCTTGCATTTCACTCTCTGACGGAGTCGCTAAATAGACCTAGCAATTATAGACAGACTGTTTTGATCGATAGCGGTGGAAATGATACTGGAGTGAAGGGAGGATTATGAAATATGAGGAGCATTTGATTGTGGGCTGGAGGAAAAGGGGGCGACTATTTTCTCAGAGAATGAGTTGTTGCTGGCAGGTGGTAGACTGAGCGTCAGGTCATCTTTATTGATCCGCGTATTTGGCCAGCAGACGGGTCAGAGACAGCCGCGGTGGTCTCCCAGTTGGCCGTCCTCTGGCTGGAATGCCAGTGCTTCATCACTGTCAAACTCAGCTTGGTATTTTGACCTGGCGATGGTAAACCTCTTCCCCGAAATGTGCCACTGTGTGTGTGCTTTGTCTCGTCTTCATGTGGGCATGTTTGCGAGTATTTTGGCTCTAACCCCTGGTTCTCCCTCACTTCATTTAAGCCCAGTGGAGGATTGGTTTTGGATGGGTCACTGGCTGGCTACAGATGCATTCTGGCTGGTGTCCACAGTCAGCAGTCTGTGGTCAGCGGTCATCGTGCACAATGGAGACAGGCCGTCCCCTGTGGCTGTCAGACGGAAACGTACACATGGATCCTACCAGCTGGACTGATGGCTTGTGGGGCTCAGTTTCTTTCTGCACTTTTTCTCTCAGTCCCCCTCTGTTTCTTTTAAGTTATCTGTCAGTCTCTTTCAAATCTAGTTTGGGTTTCAATTCTTTGTAATTTCACCCTTCTGTTCCTCACTCTGCCTCGCTTTCCTGTCTGATTCACCTCTTCTTCTCTCCCCACTCACTCTAATTTTCTCTCGAGAGACTATTTTTTTTATCTGTCTGTTTTGTTCTTCCACTCCACTCTTTTGATCTCATCTTCACCTCGCACACATTCTCAGCTGTCTCCGCTTCTGTCCAGCCCAAGTGTGATTTCTACCACCGGCTCACTGGTGTACAGATGCCCCCGGCCCTCTATGGGGGGCCCCTCACGGCTATGAGCCAAAATATTGTGTTTTTTTACACTGCATATTAGCTGAATTACACCGCTGTGCACCCGATGCACGCTAATTACATTAATTACGTGTACATTAGTTTTGGATAGAACCCAAAGTCTTCAGCTTTGGTATGATACAATCTCTGATAGCTTGGTATGAACGCCAAATCAATACCAATATAGAACAATATGCATGGAAAATGTAACAATTATATCCACATATATTGTTCAAATATTCCAAAACACAAACATTTTGCAATTGAGCTGCAAAATAACAACAGTTGACTGACTTTGAAAATGTCTTGATTTAAAGAGTGATCTTTTACTTACATGCTCTGCATCTGTTGTGAAATGGTTTTGTATTGTACTGTTTTAGTAATGATCGATTATAAAATTCATAATCAGTGCATTACTTTTTCATTCTAAATTTAGGCAATCAATGCATACATTTGAATGTTAAATATCGCTTTAATGTTTAACATCCCTCTCTCTGAACTGCTAAATTGTAATTAAATGTAATTAAATCTGTGGCACTGCAGCGCTTTATTATTATGATGACTACTATCATTACTGTGGCACATTTTACCTCAATTCACACCATATTATACTGTAAATGACTATACTATTATTATTATTTTACTGTTAATATTGTTAATGTAATTGATCCACTAATAATAATAATAATAATAGTTCAACTTCTAAAATAAATAAGCTAAATGTCAATTAGCTAAAAGTGTCAAATAAGCTGAAATGTCTATATAGAGCAAATACATCCCCTTTTTTCAGTATTTCTTCCCATATCCTTTTTTTCGCTCTGTTTAGCACTGCGTCTATATTAGGGTTGTGACGGTGAGGAAATTTTTACCACCAGTCAATCGACGTGTGACAACACCAGTAATGTCAGCGGGGGCGGGGTGTTCGTGGGGGTAGTTCGCTAGATTTTTCCCTCTTTCCCGCTCTTTTCTCACTTTTAAATAGCTTGGAAATGCCAGTGCGTATTTTACTTTCACTTATACGAATTAGCGGCAATTCGGAGTCAATAGACTGTAATGGACAACAACAAAACACAATGACCACCTCACTTATATGAAACATGTTTAATTTATTTAACAAAACAAATAAAAATACGCCATGCTATAGGCCTCATATGAAATAACAAATAACCTACACAAAGTTTAAATATGAAAAAAAACCCTGAAAATTAGTCAACACGGGGGAACCAAATAAATAAAAAACGAATGTTGATAAACGGCAAAAGTCAACAGGTTTATCAAAATTCAAAATATTTTTAATACAGAAGCTTTTGCATTTCATTTCGAAACAAAATCTTCTGCCATCGTCTACCTCTCCTAACGTGATAAATGAAATCTGACTCCTCCTGCTGATGTGTGATCATGTGACTGTCGTTCAGCATGCCGCATTGAGCAGCCTCGTCCAGTTTTTAATTGTGGTGTCTGTTCTCCAACTGAACAAAATTATTAATACATTTTTTATTACTATAAAAAAAAACCCATCAAAACGACGATGGGGGACGGTGGCCAATTGACATAACTGGTATTGCGGCTTAAAACCAGTAACACTGTCAACACCAACTATCGCAGCAAGCCTAGTCTTTATATGTGCTGTATTTGTGGGCCAGTGTTATCAGCAGCATCTAGAATGCTAGTTCAGACACATGACCCCAAAAGCCTATTGAGTGAATGAAAAATGGACCTGCAATTCGCAACCAGTGTGAAAGAGTTCCTAGGGATACACTGTTTTGTTTTAAGATAGTGTTCAATGTAAATAGGTCTTCCTAGTTGGAAAGCCATCTTACACTGCTGTGGTATAAAGATGGGTCCAGGGTTGTGTATAGAGCTCCAGAGGAAACCCAAGGCTACCGAACACCTCTAATTCACCATTCCGTAATGAGTTTAATGATCTTCTTCAGTGTGCGGTTGATCGATATCCCTCTTTTCTTGTGCTTCTCTTTTTGATTCAAGCCATCCGTGCGATCAGCATGTAATTCTATTTCTCAGAGCCTCCGAGATTGTGTGTCACAAACAACCTCGGAATGAATGAGATCATCCAGTGTTCCATGTGTGTGACAGTGGATATTTCTGAGGAGTGTCACATGGCAACGGCCCTCCGGAACATGGAGCCAATTTGTTGCCTGGTGAGGGGAGTCACATGACCCCTGCGCTATCCTGAGGGAGCTGGGGGTGGGGTGGTACTTGGGTCAGATAGCCAAATGAAGGAATGATTGTCAGAAAGGGGGTTTGTAGATTATCAGAGCCGAGGAGGGGGGAGATCTTGAGTATCCTCAATCCAGCCACACGTTCACAATGTTCCCTCTAATCAGAAAATGCAATGAAGTCATCACACAGGACAGCAGCAGATGTAATTGGGAGGAAATAGGCAAGGCTGTTTTGGTGAATGGATGCCTGGGAGGGGGGCCGTGTTGTTGCGGCTGACCCGTGGCCCCTGAGTTGCTCATTAAAACACAGAGGCTTCGGTCAAAGGAAGAAGATGCGCTCTTCCTCCATCCGTGCAATGCCCTTATCACGAGCACGGACCTGTGAACACATTGGACAGGTCAGAGAAGGCAAAATTGACTTGCTTGCACAAACCAAGCCTGGTTTTTCCTTAGAACAGTGACGGAACGGACACGCTATCTAAAGGGAAGCTGTTGCAGAGCATTGGCATAAGGCTATTGTGAGGCAGAGCATTGTGGGGTCGACGCACGTCTGCGTGAGACTGTCAGACACAATGTCTGATGAGCTTAGCCTACTGTTGCAGTGTTTCACACTTGGTTTGATTACTTGGTCCAAATTTTGCTCCCCTGTTAGTGTTTAGTTGACATTGTATATTGTTCATGCTCATCTCCTATATTTTAACATAAGATTACATTTGCCCTTGTCCGAAGCACAATTAAAATCTTCTTTAACAATCTTTAAAACCATAATAGTTTAATAATATGGGAGATTTGCTAAAGATTACAATGAGTATCCATTTTCCTTATTGTGCTTTAGTATGTTTTAATGCTTTTAATTGACCTAAACATTTAAAATTTGTCATTTTAGTTTTTAATATTTTATTTTTAATTAATTTGGTCATGATAGTATTGAATTTGAATTAAGGCTCTTCCTCTTCCATCTTTTCTCACATACCCATTACTGTCATAAATAAAGGAAAAGGATAAATTCTGGTAAATTGGACCATTTTGTGTCATTGAGATGAATAATAAGTGGCACAGTTTACTTTAATTCAATTATTATTATTAATATTAACTAAATAATAATAATACTCATTGTGAATAATTAGAAGTGGCACAGTTTACTTTAATTCTATTATTATTATTGTTATTATGTTAATAATGTTAATAACCATGTTAATAATAATAATAATAATAGTAATTTAGACCTTGGACCCATAATTAAAAATGTATTTATTTGTAAAAAATAAATATATTTATCATTCGTATTCATATTGTACATATTGCATATATTACTGTGAATAATTAGAAGTGGCACAGTTTACCTTAATGAATCAGTTTACCTTTTTAATGAATCAGTTAAACCTGTTAAAACAAAAACAAAAAAAACCCGGGTCATTAGTGAATTATTGAATCATTCGGTATGATTCATCATGAAGTATAGTGCGAAATCACCCTTTGTTTCTTCCCACCGTGCTGTGTTTTTCCTTCAGTCAGTTTCTTTGGCAGCATGCTTACGTTTGCTGATTACATGCAGAACAAATGTTTGCATTGGCCAAGTCTGAGGTCATGTCCACGCCAGGCGCAGAGCATTGTTATCTTTCTCTCTTACAATCTCTCCTCCTTGTCTTCCCTCACTATCTCCCTCTTTCCTCAGGGTCCGGATAGAATCTTGGAGGAAATTCTTCGTCCACGGTTGTTATTGTGGCCGCTCTTTGTTGGTTTGCAGGTGAATAATGGATGAGGCATCTGTTATGTTTAAACGCACAGCAATCATTGGTGTACGCTTCCAAAAAACAGCTGTGTGGGTGTATTTTTGTCTCCTTTTTTCATAGTAGAGTTCGTTCTCAGATGATTGAGTCTGTTGTGTTTCATAAAGTGTAGAATTAAAGGCAAGGGAAATGCACACAACAACGGTCCGAGCAGATTTATTTAACATGCAAGGCTTTTATCAATCGGCAGCCACTAAGCATTTTTTTTTTCTTCTTCTCAAAAAGTGTAGAACTAGCTGTAGTTAGCTTTTAACGAGTTCTGGAAGAGAGAAGAAAAGAGCAGGCAGTCTCAAGGTGAGAAGAATCTATCTTGTCTTCCTGTGTTGAGTGTCTGACAGATTGTATCAGCTGATGGCACAACCCCGTTTCCCATGTCTATGGAACACCTGTGTCAAAATGACCCTGTGAGCTCCGGGACCCCAGTGCCTCCAGTGATTCAACAGGGGATTCAATGCCGCTATAGTACTAAAAAAACAGTACAATCCTGTCCTGTGTTCTCATACACACAGCGCCTGATTGCAGATACACAGCTGCATAAAGCTTCTCCCACTTTTGACAGTTACTCTCTGAAATCTGTCTGATTGATGTGAGAAGGGCTGAAAAGGCTGTTTTGTGGAAGCCGGTTTTGCAAGGCTCTTGATTTGAAATATAAATAATTGAAGCTCCTTTTTTCTTCTCGGATGGCTTGCGAGAAATGAGGCTGTATGCCAATTAAGATTCCCTTCTGCCCTCCAAGACGATCTGGCACGTTGGAGAACGAGCCGAAAGACGGAAGTATGAAAGGGTGAAGAGAAAGAGTTCATTACTGTAAATGCAAATGGAACGGTCCCTGCGTATAATAGCTTGTCACTGTCAGAATTGATAAGAGAAAAAGCTCTGTTTTGTGCGTGTGCATAATTTTGAGTGGAGTGTGTTCGGAAATGGAGCTATATAATGGTAGAACATAAGCAGTAGAGGTTATATAGTATTATTCGTATGCCTTAATGGCAATACTTCATAATAGCTGGTCTCCATATAGCATGATTTTTATTTTGTTAAGCCTCCACAAGGAAATGTAATATTCATAAAAGCGGACTGTGAAGTATTCTGCAAACATAAAACACTGGAGATATTCTTTCCTCGGTTAAACCCAAAAAAATTTGAAATATTGTAATGCTTTTGAGAATAGATTGCCCATTGCTAGGTTGAGTTTGGGTGTGGATGTTCATGTGTATGTGTGTGGAAACAGCAATCATAATAATCTGTAGATAGGAAAAAAAATGTCCAGATGGGTTGAAGAAGCGCTCCCTTTGGTCCCCAAGCACTTGCTGCTTTGCAGTGGTTGATTCATTGGAATATGCTGAGGAGCAGCTGGGTTTTGTCTATACTGTATGCGAAACAATTTCCATTTGGTCCTCCAGTGTGTTTGCTCTTCTAAAATGGGATGCTCTGCATGTCATCCAATCACTGCATCCTCTCCACCTCTGCTTAATTTATAGGTAGATGGAAAACAGGCTGAATTTGGCCTCTATTCTGCAGAGGTTAATTGTGTGAGGCGAATCTGTGCCACTATTGATAGTGAAGGATGAACCGAAAACAAGCATTGTCTCAAACGAAGATTTGCAGATAAATGGACCAGAAGTTTCCATGATGAAACTGAGCACCAGGCAGATGTTGGTGAAGGTGCTTGTTTGGAGACAGAAGCTCAGAACAGCATGCCGTTATTTTATTTTTTTCATGCGTTGAACTACTTAATGACATTTAAACGCAAAGTGCATCCTTTTATATACATTTAATAACAGCACTCGCTTATCTGTCTGACACTTACAAGTTTTGTAGCTGGAGAAGTGGTCATCTGTTCTCTATAGTGTGATGTAGGCGAGATGTAGTTCTGGTGCATCTAAAGTCTATTCAGCAGGGGAAAAATAATGCCAATGGAGTTCTTTGGAGCATTTTTTATTACAATGTTTAGAACCATAAAGTTTACAACTAACTAACTAATTAATTTAATAATAATAATAATATATGCAGTATATACATATAATTATGCATGATATATCAGTACTATAATGTTTTCAGTTGTTATTGGCTATGCAAATCCATCAAAATTGGATTTTTTAATATTTTAATAAAAAAATAAAAAACCATATTCTAACAATTATTTAACTTGCATAGTTTTTTATTATTTAATTTTTTACCTATTTTGACGAAATAGTATCGATTTTTATATTCGGCAGTTATGGGTTATAGGCCATAACATGAAAAAAAATTTTTTTATATCAGTGCATCCATAAATAATCATTATCACTTGTTATTGAAAGGAAAGGAAAGGAAAGGAAAGGAAAGGAAAGGAAAGGAAAGGAAAGGAAAGGATGTGACGTGTGGCCTAGTATGGTGGCCCATACTCACAATTTGTGCTCTGCATTTAACCCATCCAAGTGCACACACACAGCAGTGAGTAGTGAACAACCACACACACACACACCCGGAGCAGTGTATAAATATAAATATTAAATATTAATATTAAAATAAAAATATTTTGATTATTTCAAAAATATTTTAAAACATTTTAAATATTTTTATGATCTTGCATATATATTTTTTCTATTTATTATATTTTTATTTATTTTGACCAAATAGTATAGATTTTTATATTTGGCATCAGTTATAGGCCTTGATAATTATCATCATCCTATTGGTTTTTGTATTAGTGCATCCCTAAATAATCATTATCAGTTCTCATTGGATATACATATTGGCAGATATTGGATTTCTACGTATTTTAATTATTTAAAAAATGTTTTTAAAAACTTTATTTTAATGAACTTGCATAGTTTTAAATTTATTTATTTGGACAAAATAGTATAGATATTTATATTTACCATTAATCAGTAATAGGCCTTATAACTAAAATAATCATTATCATCATCTTATTGTTTTTTTAATTACATCCCTAAGTAATCATTATCAGTTCTCATTGGATGTACATATTGGCAGAAATGGGATTTTTAAGTATTTTAATAAAAAAATATAAAAAAAAACTATTAAAAAAACATGTATACTTTATTTTAATAATCTTGCATAGTTTAAATTTGTATTTTTTATTTTAACAAAATAGTGTAGATTTTTATAGTTGGCATTTATCAGTTATAGTCCATATGAAATTGCTCATCAGCTCATTGCTTTTGTAATATTGGGGCATCCTTAATCAAATCCAGTTGAGAAGCACTGCTGTGTGTTGCTCTATTTGGACCAAGCTTGCCATAGTCCTCAAGTTTAGTTCCACAGCTGCTGCTGCCACCTGCATTACCTGCAAGTTCAATCACACAGCCCCTGTCTGTCATGGATGCCAGCTCCCATGAAGCCCAGTGTCAAACACAGCCAAAGTCAAGCAAGTTTCCAAAAAACAGTCCCTCTCTGCTGGTTGTGCAGTCTCTGTTTTGGCTCATTGCTTCAGCAGCCCTTCAAAGAACCCCACCACGGTTCCAGCTCAATTGCCCCCATGAGGACCATTAAGAAAGCATCGTGGGAAATAAAGAACGAATAAAGAGTGGGGAGCCGGAGCATGGCAAGTATTAAATGCTGCAATCATTATTGTAGTTACCATGATGAGAGGGGAAAACAGCATGCTGATGAATGAGTGGCTGTAAATGCTGTTGCTGGTTAGTTCTTCTCCATTGGTACGAGAACTGCGCTCCTGCCTGTGTTCAGCAGCTTGGTCCCGGAGTGAGGAGCAGTCTGAGTGGGAGGGTAATGAGTTCGCTCTACCCAGAGCTGAACATCCAGCTGTGGGAGAAGAATCGTCCTTGCATGCACATCTTTGCTTAGGCAGGTGGTTTCGTGATGGGGAGGGAAACCGTTGGGGAATCTGGATATACATGTGATGGTCTCTTTAAATATCTCATATGTTCTCCTAGACAATCGTGAGATTAAATGGAGAGCAAATTGGCTTGAGGCTGTTTCTCAAATTTTTCTCATGAGAAAACCAACTACATAATCTCAAATAGTCTCTTCTGGAGTTTGGAATGAGATTTCAACAGTGTTTCAAACTGTGTTCACATTTGCAGGATATCAGAGTCTAAAATTTCAGTTTGAACTTCTTGTTTCTCGTCAGTTGGAGAAATTATATTCTATTCTACTCTATTCTATTCTAGAGTTGTCTCATTTGTTTATCTTTTTATTTTATTTATATTACTAATTATTAAGTTGAATTCTATACTAATTTATCGAAAAATCATTAAAATGTTAAATAAATCAAATTTATAATTTTAAATGATAAAAATTACAATATACAGATTGAATTTTTTTTTATTAATTTGAAATCTGCTAAAGTTTACATTGTTCTTATTTATTAAATTATAAGTGTTTAAATGTAAAAGTGTAAAGCTTAACTTTACCCAAAAATGAAATGTACCCATTTACTCACCCTCCACTTGTTCCAAACCTGTATGAGTTTCTTTCTTCTGGTGAACACAAAAAAAGGTAATTTGAAGAATGTTGTAATGTTTGATTACCAATGTTTTTCAGAATATCATCTTTTGTGCTCAGCAGAAAAAATAAACCCATACAGGTTTGGAACAACTTGGAGGGTGAGTAAATGATGACAGAATTTTCATTTTTGGATGAACTATCCCTTTTAATGTGTTAAATGATGGTAAAGTTAATCTAAATGTAAAAATAAGCATAAAATATTTTCATTATTGGCTGATACCGATAAATGAAATCCGTCAATATCCCATATGGAATTGATATATTGTGCATCGCTAGACAACATAACTAAAGAACCTAATTAACTTTCCTGAGCAATGAAAGAGAAACGTCTGAGTAATAAAATCTTCCTCTGGAAATGATTTATTCATTGTTTCCTTGATATATGGGAGAAGGCTGGATTTATGTGATGGTGGTTTTCATCAGTCCTAAAGCACTTAACCTGAGTGGCGGTGGGTATCCTCAACCAAAATCAATATGTGATGTACGGTATACAGCCGTGTGCTGAGCACACATCGACTAATAGGTATTAGGGTGAGGACTGGGTAAGGAAAGAAGGATTAGGGTAATTGTGTTTTATCTGCCGTGGTCTTTAGTGGATTGCACTGAGGACACACACACACACATACACATACATACACACAATAGATAGAGAGATAGAGAGACTTCTCCAGTGACCTCTACAATGTAGATAGCAGTGAAATGGAGTGGAACAGGCTCTTGCACTGTGCTAACAGATAAAGATCAGATTTGAAAATCGCATTTATGGAGCAGAACTCCTTTTGAATTATTCAAATAGAAGAATGGTCCTAAAACATCATAAAAGAGACTTTTAAATGTATTTTTTTTAGTAAAACGAAAATTAATTTTTCATACTGTACATTTATAGCAATGTGACGCCTATGTTTATTTAAACAAATGAAGTTATAATAAAATGTCAGCTGGTTGACACATTTCCCCAGTCGCATGATATCGCCTATTGTATTGCCCAGCATTAATTGCTGTCGTTTCATCAAGGTAGTATTAAACCACAGTTAAGGTAAACATAAGCTTTGAATAATAACTATCCATCCATTTCCTCCGACTTGTCTGGATTAGGATCAGTTATAGCAGAGCAGCAAAATGGACAGTTTGAATCTGGCAGATTGACAGTGATTTGATTTGGACATCTGTCAGATGAAGCCCATGGGCTGTAGGAAACCAAAAAGAACCATATGAGAGCATCTCAAAACTCGAGTTGCTGGATTGATTAACATTCAGTGGAAATCAGGATTGAAATCTCGCCATATGGTTTTTGGGTAGCCGAGTCTGTAAAAATTGACTGTAGATATTGAACGAACAGCTTCATCTGTGTGATAGCTCACACCTGGATGCATTGTCGACAGGCGGTGTGCCTCACCAAGCAGCAGGCCAGTCGGCAGATGTGTTCTCACGTTAAATTACACTGATGTCATTTCCCATGGGTAATGTCTCTGTTACAGTTACATCGGCACTCGGCAGACAGCATGAAGGAAAAATCCCCCTTTTTTGGCGGGGTGGCGTTGCTTTCTATTCTTGCGAGCGCGGTGGAGTAAGGAACTCCCAGCTGTAGGAAACCAGAGCAGATCTGGCTGGAGGTGCAGTTAGCTCATTCTCACTCATAGACTGCTGGCAGTCTCCACCTCCCTCTTTATCTCCTGCGCTGTCTCGTGTCTATTTTTCCTAACAGATTTTTTTTTTTGACTGCTTGTGCAGTGTAATGTAATGAGTTGAGCACTTGGGGGATCTGCTCATAATCAAAACAGGGTTTATTGATGATAGTCTATACAATAAGACATTCAGCCAGCTGCTGTGAAAGAAGCTCAATGTCCTAAGAGTTATTATGAGGGTTGGAGGAAACTGTTTCTCGTTTGGTTAAACCATTGTTGGTCGTCTTCACTGGGGTGCCACCTTAAGATAGTTTTGGAGATGGATGGTTGGATTCTGGGGTCGACAATATAATTGGCCCGGTGGCCCGGACGTACTTTTAAAACCGTCAGGGCCACCAGATCGCTCCAACTACTAGCCCGGTGGGGCCAGTAAAAATAATGCCTCGATTAAAAAAAAGTCTAATTTCACATTAATTACCTGTGGTTCTGTGTTTTGATTTCTGTTTAATCGTCTCGGTAACCACCGCTAACACGTTACGTGATCCCGACAGCCTTACGCTCCGTCTGCACCGCCTTGCTCGCTCCCGCCAAACGCCGGGTAAAAAAGAGAAGGCAAGGAAGAGAAAATCACCAGAGGAATTGAGGGAAAGCGAAAGGGAATACGAAAAGAAAAGGCAGAGAAAGTTTCAGCCCCAGTGGCGAGACCGCTGGAATTGGCTGGGCTTAGGGGTGTGCGATATGACGATTTTTGATCGTGGACGATAAAAATGTCTCCACGATCTGCTTTTGAAGAAATATGGTAGTATCGTGCTACAGCACACATTCTGTCAAATACAGTTCTGGTGCCTCCGTCTCTATGTACTGTACAACACGACATACAGCGGCAGAGTTACTCTGACAGGACACTGCACTTATTCGCGATCGCAAAAGTACATTATTTGCACACAAGCCTTGCTGGTTAAATGTTTAATTCGCGCGCTGGTCTGCGCTTTTTCTGAGCACATACACCTGAAGCACGCGTGCTAAAAAGCCTGTCTAACAGCTCCTGATTACTCAACTAACTTATCTTTTGCGCTAATACTGTCAAAACACACAAGGTTTACATACAGACTCAGTTGGTTATCTCTAAAATGAAAGTAAATAGTTAAGAGAGAAACGGATGCGTGCCTGTACTGTATATTAGATGCGTGCAGCTCTTAAAGGGACAGGACAATAAACATGCTGTCGACTGTCATTAAAGGGATAGTTCACCCTAAAATTTAATTTCTGTCATTATTTACTCACTCACATGTTGTCCCAAACCTCTAATAATTTCTTGTGCTGAACCCAAAATAAGATATTTTGAAGAATGAGGGTAACCAAACAGTTGCTGGTCCACATTGGCTTTGATAGGAAAGAAAAATCCTATGGAAGTCACTGTGGACCAGCAACTGTTTGGTTTTCCACCTTCTTCAAAATAGCATTTATGTTCAGCAGAAGAAAGAAACTCATTCAGGTTTAAAACAATTTGAGTAAATGATGGTATAAAAATAAAACATTATGACAGAATTGACAGACAGATGACAGAATATTTATTTTTGGGGGAACTATTCATTTAACGTTAACAAAACAACAAAACACAGAGAAAAATCACTCACTATTCTTGACTGAAAAACTTTAATACATTTGCTTTAGGAATCAGTCTATCTAGTGTTTTATTTTTATATTTGTTCATTCAATTTCATTGAATTCTCCTGCTAAATACACCTATTGTACCTGAAAATAAAGCACTGTTTGTTTTATTTGTATATTATGTGTATTTGTAATGTGTATCTTTGTTCTTATTAAAAAATAAGAAAGATAGAATGATGACAAAGATTTTTATCTTCGCCCACTTTGACCTAAATATCTGTCATGTCTTTTTTTTGTTTTTTGTTACCTTGAAAGGCTTTGTCTTTCTAGTTTGGCTGTAATGCTCAGACAACTTGTAAAACCAACATGACAAAGAATCGTCATAAAATCGTGAATCGTGATATTTCTAAAAAAAAATTGTGATATGATATTTTTCCCGTATCGCCCACCCCTAGCTGGGCTACGATCAAGAAAAAAAAGAGGTTTACTGTGAGCTCTGCAGATCAATGCCCACATATGCAGACAAGTAAGTTAGAGAAAAGTTAACGTGTATGAAACCTATGGTATGAACATAATATAATGAATTGCTGTGTGACTACGGAGAATGAATCCTATGCAATAGGTTTATTTGCACTTGTTTCATGTTTTTGCACAGTTTTGCTGCACTTTGCACTAAACCTACCTTAAAAAAAATAAATGTTATTCATGTTGTTAAAGCAAACTGTTCTTTTTCGTGATTATTGGGATCAATACCCGACGCGTTGACCTGGGCCAGTGAACTTCAAAAGACACTGGCCCGGAGGGCCAGTGGCAAATTTCCCTTATTGTCTACCCCTGGGATTGATTGGTAAGTGGAGAGAGATGGATGTTTGAATGGTTGAATGAATGAAGAGTTGAATGGATAGATGGATGTTTGAATAGTTGGATGCACAGGGAAATGTACGGGCAAGGAGATGGGTATTTGAATGAATCGATAGATAGATAGATAGATAGATAGATAGATAGATAGATAGATAGATAGATAGATAGATAGATAGATAGATAGATAGATAGATAGATAGATGGATGGATGGATGGATGGATGGATGGATGGATGGATGGATGGATGGATGGATGGATGGATTGACTTATTTTGTTCTCTGGCAAAATTTGAATCCGAAACTTCACTGAAGACACTTTAAAGTGAATATCTTTTGAATTTCTCATATCTTCCACTTTAATAACCACCACTCTTTTAAAATACATGAAGTGCCCCTCTATGATTTACTCCTATCCCTACAATCCTGAAATGAGCACACATGCGTCATACCAGAATCATGGCACAAGGAACAAGCAGAAGTCGATGAAAAGCCTTGAGGCTGCTCGTCATGAAAGTGCGGGAAGTGCAGAGTTTGTGGTTGTTTCTTAATGGAAGTTGCCAGCTGAGAGAGCACACTGAGAGAGATGTTAACCTTCTGAGATAGCATGCACATTAAAGATGCATTACAGAGCGCTTTGAAGTCAAATTAGGTCTTACTCGAGTAATGACAGAGGGTGTGTAGAATCGACCGGATGTGGCGCCCTCTTCTGTCTCCTTATTATTTGATGGGGGTTTCAGGTCATTGTAGCCCGCATGAATGTCACTAGATGCCCAGTTGTCTTTGCTAAATGCATTTCTTAGTCTACATGTCAGGCTGAAGGGAGATTAATGGCCCTGGTGGAGTGTGGGTGTTGTTTAGGGGTGCAACACCACAGCTGGTGAGTGAACCTAGAGCCCTGTGCTGGAGGCCCGGCTGACCCCGTGTTCTCTGCTATGTACATCAGGGGCTCGATTCCATGGCCCCCCTATAAAGTCAACAAATAGGCTTGTGCCCAAAGAGATAAAAGGCCCTTGTTGCGGAACAAAGTATAACCTTGTAAAAATATATATGTGACCCTGGACCACAAAACCAGTCTTAAGTCGCTGGGGTATATTTGTAGCAATAGCCAAAAATACATTGTATGGGTCAAAATAATCAATTTTTCTTTTATGCCAAAAATCATTAGGATATTAAGTAAAGATCATGTTCCATGAAGATATTTTGTAAATTTCTTACCGTAAATATATCAAAACTTCATTTTTGATTAGTAATATGCATTGCTAAGAACTTCATTTGGACAGCTTTAAAGGCGATTTTCTCAATATTTAGATTTTTTTGCACCCTCAGATTCCAGGTTTTTAAATAGTTGTATCTCGGCCAAATATTGTCCGATACTAACAAACCATACATCAATGGAAAGCTTATTTATTCAGCTTTCAGATGATGTATAAATCCCAATTTCGAAAAATTGACACTTAAGACTGGTTTTGTGGTCCAGGGTCATATATATATATGTGTGTGTGTGTGTGTGTGTGTGTGTGTGTGTGTGTGTGTGTGTGTGTGTGTGTGTGTGTGCGCGCATGGCGGGTATCCAGCGAGGGGTGGGTTAAGAAACAGAGCGTATAAATAATTGATCATATGTACTGGCTTCTTTGTGACGATGAACATCCATTGTGTATATGCCAGTCAGAATTGAAGGTGGGGTCTTTTAAAAAGAAGCAATAGCTCTGTGCTGTTGACCTCATTATGTGGCTTAGAGCATAAAATAAACATTCATAGGTGAGAAACCTAGTGAAATAATGCTATGGATTAAAAACACATTTCCCACTGATCTTGTGCCAGTATATTCATTTTCACTTCTACTGAATATTCATTTTTGCTAATTTTTGCTTTTATTTGTCACAGTGTGACAGATGAATAAAAGCATGGCATGGTGTCACGAGAAGATGAATCTTTTTCTTTTTTTTTATGTTTTTGCCTGTTGCTTCCAATTTCATTTATTTTAATTTTTTTTGGAACCATTGTTCATTCCAGTTCTGTGTTTTCTATTACTGTTGTTGTTATATATATATATATATATATATATATATATATATATATATGAAGAGTTTATTTGCAAAAACAGATAAATCTGTTTTTTAACATTTCAAAAATCATGTATTTTATTATGTTATCATGTTCTTATTGTTTTATTGTGTTAGTTAGCTGTTTTTTGTTGTTTGTTTGTTTTTACCTAGTCAAAATAACCCAACTGCAGTTTGATTGAGATTAATTGGAATGCACAATGAAAAAACATGATTTCTGAGAACTCTTAAAAACGGAGTTATCTGTTTTTGCAAATTAACTCTTCATATAGAGAGAGAGGATTTACTGTAGATGTGTGTATATGTGTGTATTTATGCATATATCCTTTTAAATGCATCAAAGTCCTATATATATATATATATATATATATATATATATATATATATATATATATATATATATATATATATATACATACATACACACACACACACACACACACACACACACACAGTATATATATGCATATATCATTTTAAATGCATCAAAGTCCTTTCCTTCAAATTGTCCTTTAAGTTTAAATTGTCTGTTTTCCTTAATAGCTCATAAAAAAATAACCAAAACCAAGAGTAAATATGTAAGATTCTGTTTTACTCACATTTTTTCCTTTCCCATTTAAACCACAAAGTTTGCAATTACAATTTAGCACAATTGTTTGCAACACTCTCCTTTAAATCACTATCAACTCAAAAGGCTTGACATGTTTTTGGTCCAATTGCCCTTTTGTGTTTTCGCTGTCGTTCCAGCCAACCCCCCCCCACACACACAAAAAAAAACACTCCCAAGTATTCCCAAAAGCTTTTATTCTCGTTTTCCCCCTCCCTCCCTCACTGCCTCCCTCTTCTCACCCCTCCCAACCCTTTGTAAGAGACAGCCCCTCATCCACTCCCCCTCTCACTGTCTTCTCCTTCATTCGAGGCAGAGAGAGGGAGTCATGAGCATCCGTGCTGTAAGGATGCAGAAAACACGCTCCGTGCATTGTTTAACCTAACGGAGAGGTGGACTAAGTGTAATCGGCCAGTTTGTTTTCTTGTTTCCTGCTTTTTTCTTCTCAGGCTCCACTCATCTGTGCATGCCGCTCCCTGGCTCTTTGGCTGAGAAGCGCTGGCTGAACGCAAGCTTGCACTCACGGAGTACCTGCAGCCTGGGGAATTTTCTGACATGAATAGCGGCGATCAGAGTATATGTTTTGGCTGGCAGTGAACACTTCCTCTGAGGCTCAGCTGGAGCGAGTTTAAGCCCAGGACACAAGGAGGTAAACCAGAAGAGGAATGGATGCTTGAGAGAGCTAAACGGACAGAGAAATAGCTTCTGACTCCAATGAAAACAAATGAGAACGGAAGAGCCACTTTTTCCAGAGCGACAAACAACTTGGCTGAGTCCACAACAGGGGCTTGTCTTGTCTCAGGAGTTATCCACTAAAAAGGACTGAGGACTAACAGCACTGTCCGAAGCAGTTGTCTAGTTTGCTTTGCGTGCTTTGCTGTGGCAATCTCAGCTGTTCCTCGTATCTAGTTTCCAGCTGCCCTGATCAAGTAGCGCGCCTCTACGCTGACAAGGAGCATCTGGGGGAAGAGTGCTCATCAGACACCACAACTTTTGACTGTACGCTTCATCCAGAGTGCTTTCCAAAAAAGAGAGGAGGTCGCTAGAGAGGACCAGTGTTGAAGGATAGAGGGGGGGGTTGAGGAAAAAGACCCTGCTGCTCTCCAGGGCATATGGTCGAGCTTGCCAAAGACAGCTGCTGACTCTCTGTGGGCTAATTATTCATTCATTCAGCCTGGGGCGAGGGGAGAAAGGTTTTGACTTTTACGACCGAATACGAGCCTAGTGTTGCAGTTCTCCGGAGGATGTGGGAAGGGGTCACTCTCCAAAAGTTTGTGCGTTTGTGTGTGTGAGAGAGAGGCTAATGACTCCAATTCCAGCTTGTGGGCAACCGAGCGTTTCCCTGGACAGACGGCTAGCATGATGCCTAGCCACACCCGCAGTGCATCCTGACACATGCCACAACTAGAGCAGCCTGGCATCTTAATGCTGCTGTCGGGCACAGACAGGTGGCAGCACGTCCTGAAAGAACGGAATTCATTGTGCCATAAAAAATTACAAGCACCCCTTAAGACAAATCAAGAGCCAATTCATTACTAATTCGCCAAGCCGTGGAGTTCTGCGCTTGCGGATTTAAAGTACAAAGTGCAGCGGGGATTGTTTGCACTCACTTGTCGTGTTGCCAATCTAGTTCAGAGGTCCAGTGGAGTTTTTTGTCAGATCCACTCGAGAGAACTCGCACTCTAACCTTTCATGACAAACCACCCCTGTGCTTTGGAGACAAATGGAGGGATTGCCGGAGGGTTGGGGACTGTAGGACCTGTACCCTTCCAGAGCGGCTGTAATTTGGGAAGAAAATGCGTTGCTTGGAGACTGGAGAAAGTATTTGTCTACGTTTTTCAGGAAGGAACTGTGATAAGAAGCACCACTGGAGTTTAAGCTGAAGTCATTTTTGGTTTTCTTTTGTCTATCCTTCTTCTGAGTCTGTTCAGAACGCTTGCAGACTTGGCGTACTTTAGGGACGGCGCGGAGTGGAGTATGACCAGTTGTCAGTACCCCACACCGCCCCCGGAGCGGGACCGCATGTACCAGCACAAAGTGTCGCTGGTCGTGCGGTACTTCATGATTCCTTGCAACATCTGTCTCATACTGCTGGCCACTTCCACGCTCGGCTTCGCTGTACTCCTCTTCCTCAATAACTGTAGGTCACAGTTAGTGAAACATGACTTGCAGCGTATGTATATATAATGTGTTTGTGTGTTCGTGATTGTGCATGACCCCGTATAGTTTTTGTGGCTTGATAAGTTACATATTAGTGGTCCTTTCCCTTGTGTGCTCTGTAGAGTTTTCTTACAGTGATGCTCAGGGAGGCAGAGAGGAGACACTTTGACGGATAGATGGTTCAATAAGGATCGATGGCAATCAAAAACTAATCCCTAATGCGTTGGCTTCGATCCCCTGCCTGACAGTGAAATGATTAAGGATGACACAGATAAACTGTCCTCATCCTACAAAGTGCTTGAACGCTTGTGTCTAAAAACACTGCTCGGTGGCGCTCTGTCATCCCTGAAGCAGTGGTATTTAGACTGCACAGTGGGATAAAGGGGGCAGATTAAATGCCTTTGGATGCGAAAGCTTGGCATTAGCATCAGTGCTTACTGTATCTGCTTGAGTGAATCTGCAAATGCTTTGGTGTCTTAGGGTGCCCCGCCAGCCGGTGTGTGTTGCCAGATAGTTTTGGCACTGTGCTTACAAAGAAAAGATTGGAGACGAAACATGAGCTCCAGAGCATGTCATAGTGCGCTTTGATGACATGGAGCAGCAGGTAATGCTGCTCTTTTCCTGTTTTAGATGTATTACTATCTCTGTCCTGTTTTATCTGCCTTTTCGCACCGTTGCATCTCAGGTTTTCTTATTCTGTGAATTCTCAGTTACATAGAAATGCATTATCTAAGACTACAGTATGATTTCGGTGCTTTTGTAAGATTTTATTAGTACGCTCTGCTAGAGAAATAAGTTTAATTGATTAGAAAATGGTCTTGCTATGCATCAGTGCTGATGTCTCATTAAATTCTTAATGATATTGAAATTTAGATGACTTTTTAACAGGAAGCTTGTGCAGCGGTTGTCAGACACACACGCATATGTATATGGTCTGTTTACACTTGAGTTCAGCGGCTGTCTTTGGCCGTTCTCCAGCATTAAGCTTGTAAGATGCCATGTGAAATTACACTCCAGACACCGGTGTATTGTTAATGGAAATATTTGACAAATTGGGTCACAAAGTACCCAACAAAATTTAAATTAGCCCTTTGGTTGGGCCTCAGGCCATCTGAATAGATATTAAAACACTGTTAAATAGTTACATAGAAGAATATATGTGACTTTGTTCTGTATAGAGACAATAATTTACTCCTTTTTAGATAGGAATTGTTTAGTATTTTTTTATTTTTTTAAAGAAAGGCCCTGGAAAGTAGAAAATAGTAAAAAAAAAAAAGAAAGAGCATTCAGCTCCATGCACCCTCTGTAAACCATTACCTATCTCATTTCTCATAATCTTGCCTGTGCCCTCACTTAAAGAGATCCACGGTGCCTCTGCATTAGATCTATATTAAAAGACCAAAAAGGGCCCTTCATGAAATTCTAAAAATGTGCCCTCTCCATCCCTCAATAAAGGAGTCTGAGTGTGAGGTTCATTTATAAGCCGACCATGTCGCAAAATCGATTTAATCCAGACAGATTCCATTAGATTTAAACATAAACTCAGTTAAAGCACTCCATCCCTGCTCCTCAAAGAAGAGTAAAAAACAGGACGGAGTGAAAGAAGTACCATTAACATGGAGAGGTGCATCATAGCGTTTGAAAGCTTGTTGGAGTGGGATACAGACCAAAGGTTAGTCATTTCCACTTTCATTTAGCAGGCACAGAGAAGAGAGGCCACACAGGACTAGAGCTGCTCAGCTCCACAACCAAATCCGTCAGCCTATACATACACATCTGCAAACTAGATAATACTGAATGAAAACATATGGCTGGCATACATATGTGCACAGATATGATAGCCTGCCTGACAGTTCAAGTTGAGATCTATTTGGGGCCACAAACTGCAGAGTGTATCTGCCTTACCATGCTTTTTACATGACTATTTAACAAATAAATGATTAATCACATGTTTGAAATGACAGTATTGATTTGAATTTACATTAAAGTGATATGTGAGACATGAATTCGCTTGATTCTATGATATTCTGATTTATGTTTAGTTATTTTGCAATCATTAACTCACTCACTTCTTTATCATGTATTCTTAATTACTTCAGTACTTGTGCAATTATATTCTTGGCTCGTTCTCAGTTAGAATTTTGGTTGAATAGAAATAATAGAGTCTGTATTGATCTAATGCTACAGTACATTTAGTCTACCAAGAACGTGGTTAATCTCCCTTTTCACAAAAATATTGCGAATTCTTGGTGTGAGAATATTAGTATTGTATAAAAAATATTACAATACTTTTCTCCTTCCTATTTTTAACAATATTTAACATTTACAGTTTTGCAAATTATAATTTAACGGAAATCATAGTGTTCATTGACTTATTGCAATTTCACCTATTTAGATTTCTCCGATTTAAATTGTGGTTAATCAGTTAATCTCCATTTTCTTGAAAATATTGTCAATTCTTGGCATGAAAATATCGCTGTAGTATCATGTATTAAAATGTTGCTTTTTTAAATCAGTATTTAACATTTGCATTTTTAAATACTAATTGACCAACTTTTTGTATAACAACCTTTAAACTGTAAAATTGTCAACTGACCCTGGCAACAATTTCCTACATAGCTGTGCTAGCATATACAACAGCTTTGAATAATTTAACATAAAGAATTGCAATATTATTGCAGTGTGACCCAAGTATCAATATAATATTGTACCACCAGGTCCCTGCCGATTCCCTTAAAGGAAAAGTTCACCCAAAAGAGATATTTCAAAGTCAGTGGAGTCCAAACAGCATTGGACTCCTTTGATTTTCATTGTATGAACTTAGACATAAACATCTTATTTTGTAAGAAAACCACAGGTTTACAACAACATAATAAATGAACAGAGATTACACAATTTTCATCTCTTTAAGTAAAGAAAATGTGCTTGAGGTGAACCTTGCGTTGAATTTCTCAGCCGCGTATCATTTACATGTGAAACAAACGTTTCCATGAGACCTGCGCAGACAGTTGTTTTGTCCTCTACTGCAACTGGACATATAAGAAAGTCGAGCTGTGCTTGGGGGCGTCACAGGGTTATGCATTACAGTGTATGAGCAGTATGTGTTTTATCTCTATGATACGCATCTGTGTGTGTGTTATTCACCCTCAGCTCTGGCGATGTTTCCCAGAGGATGAAACGGTGTAACTGTCATGATTGACTCTCGGACCAGTTCAACAGACACTTCATTATTCAAGGAGAGAAGCACAGCAAGCCGTTTCCCCCCTCTCTCTCGCTTCCTTGTTCCCCCACACTTCTGTTTTTCTGTCTCTCTCTCTCTCTCCCTCTCTCCAGTGCCGGCTCTCCAATCTTCCTAGCGCTCAGTTGTTGACAAGCAATTTGAAGTGAGCCTAAAATTAAACTCTATCCTGGCAGTTGGTGGTGCTGGTGAAGAGAGGAGCAGAGATTCCAGCTTCGGCCCTGTGTGTGGGAGAGTGTGTGTGTATAAGTGCAACCGGCTGGCTGGGCAATTGATGTGATAGTTTTGTGGAGTTGGTTTTTCCCGCCTGCAGAAGCAGGGTGTTGTAGCTGCACTTTAGCTAGATGGCTTCATGCGCGTGTTGTTGAAATGCCGGTTCTGTCAAGAGTAATAAGGTACGCGAGTTCAGTGTTTTCAAAATCACTTCGGTTTGGAGGAAAGTTAGACTGAGTGGGGTCGCTTCTAACTTCTGTGGCAGTTCTCGCTTTCAGTCGGTGCTGATTTTAATGAGTTTCAGCCCAACACTTAGGCTGGTTTTGTAGTTTGAATATTTTAGCATTTATTAGTGTAACAGCTTAAACTGATAGTTCACCCAAAAATGTAAATTCTGTCATAATTTGCTCACACTTGTGTCGTTCCAAACCTCTATGACTTTCTTCTATTGTGGAACACAAAAGAAAATATTTTGAAAAATCAATTATCCTTACTATGAAAGTCAAAGGGATTCAGTGTTGTTTTGAACCACATTGACTTTCATTGGGTCTAAAACCAGTTCAAACATTCTTCAAAGTATCTTCTTTTATAATGGACGTTTTTTGCTTATGTACGATGTATGTACAGAAGGCCTGAAGTGACAAGCATTAATGTTTTCCTGTCTTGTTTTCTTGCGATCTGTAATTTTCTTGTGACCTCAACATAAGTTGTTTTTGTGATGTTGAGTTCTCAAGCATTTTTCTATTTCCATGCAGATGTTCCATTCCCTTGAATTGGCTCAAAATGAAAATTAAAAAACACATGTTCAGAGTCTCTACAGTGTTTTAAACTATAAAGTTGTAGCTTCCTTCACGATGTCATTTAGTCAGTTAGACAGTAGAGTGCTCTATCACTGACAGACATAAAAACGTTTCAGCTTCAACGAGTTGCTGAAATAAACTCAATTTTTCTTATCCATGTTGCACATAGAACATAGAAATGCTCACGAAAAAGCAACAGAAATATTTTTTTAAGTTATTTAAATCTGAATAAAATAGTTATAATTTAAAAAATAATAAAATAATGAATAAAATAATTTTTAAAATGATGAAAGAATTAAGTTGAAATCTTGAGAAAACAACTTTTGTTGTCAAGATCTCAAGAGAATCAAGTCAATATCTCCAGAAAACAAATGTTTCATTTGTTTGTTGTTTTTTGGTATGTTTGGTGATTCATCTGTCCAACAAGACATTTGAATGTCTGACCAAGAACATTTGGTTTAGTCTAGTCTTTTTGATGCACAGCCTGTGAATGCAATTCCATATTACTAGTTCAAAAGTTTGGGGTCAGTAGTTTTATGATGTTTACAAAGACTGAATTTATTTATTTATCAAATATACAATAACATCAATATTATGAAATATTTTTAGAATTTCAGCAAGCTTTCCATTGGTGTATGGTTCGTTAGGATAGGACAATATTTGGCCGAGATACAACTATTTGAAAATGCAAAAAAAATCTAAATGTTGAGAAAATCGCCTTTAAAGCTGTCCACATGAAGTTCTTAGCAATGCATATTACTAATTAAAAATTAAGTTTTGATATATTTACAGTAGGAAATTTACAAAATATCTCAAATGGAACATGATCTGTACTTAATATCCTAATGATTTTTGGCATAAAAGAAAAATTTATCATTTTGACCCATACAATGTATTGTTGACTATTGCTACAAATATACCTGTGCTACTTATGACTGGTTTTGTGGTGCAGGGTCACATATAAAACATTGTAAATCACTTGATCACTTTTTGATATTATGTGCTCTTACTGAATAAAAAGTATTAAATTCTTTAAAAAAAAAATAATAATAATCTTACTTTATTGAAAAATTATGTTTTTAACATTTATTTCAGTGCTGTAAGTGCATTACTGCAAACAAATTTGACAGCATGCCATGCAACAGATGCTGTCGATAGAGCTCAAGTTGTATTTAACCCGCAATATTCTTTTAATCTCATATTCCAACTGATCTCTCTTAATCTATTCTTTTTGAGATTTAACCTCTCTGAAAGAGTCATGTAGTCCACTGTCCACCCACTCATTCGAAACGACTGCTGACCGCCTGAGACCGTCCGGATGTCTTCCTTTAACTAATGAGCTTCTCTCTCTCTCTCTTCTTCCTCCGCAGATAAACCTGTTCACTTCACACCGGCTCCTCCTCCTGATGGTAAGTCCCATAAGAATTCCCCTGACCGGAGTGTTTTCAACCTGCCCAGATAATGATCTCAGCTCAGGCCCGTTTGCTGTTGAAGTGGGCGTCCTCGCTGTGTCGCTTCTCACCGGCTTGTGTGTAGCCTGTTAACATGGTCAGCGAGAAGCAGGGAGGGACATCTGTTTTGATGTAGAAATCTCTTGACATCTTGATTTATCTAGACTGGTGGGATGCAGGGTAGCTGACTTCTTGGGCATGCGGCTAAAGTTTTCCCACATCCCCTTGGGACGCAGCTTCGTTTATTACTCAAGCTGATTAGCTGATTGCTTTTGCCAAGTTTATGAATATAAATCTCAATATTAAATGAGGTATTGTTTCTCTAGTTGTCACCATGCTCTGTGAGTCATTAATTATACAACAACAATTTATTGGCAAATGGCATATCTCTGCACAGATTAATTGGGAGAAACAGCTGGTTTCCCAATTCTGTTAATGAATATTTATATGCGACAACATGAAATGGGCTTTGGAGGTTACTCCTGAGTTGCTGGCAGTGGAGATGTTTCTCTTTATGAGCTGGAGGGAGCTTCATTATGGACACCGTCGTAAATACTCCAACAAAATAGCTGCGTGTGTGTGGGTGTAGTCGGTATTAATGCGCTGAAATTACATGTGGTATAATTAACTCTAGTTCACACGTGCAAACATTTTGAAAGTTTTCAGCGTGGTTGTTAGCACCGAACCAGACCTGAATGACCAAAGGAGCAGCAAACAAACGGTAATAATGCTCTGAGAACAATGCTGTGTTCATTTTTACACATTTTTATGATTTGATTATGGCTTTTGGTGAAAATGTTCTTTAAAATTAGTCAATATTTAGTCATATTTTATTGACCATTTTAGTCTGATTATGACATTTAATTTGATAGATAATCAGGGTTATTTTAGTATTATTTAATAGTTTTTAGTATTTTGAATTAGCTTTTAGATTTATATTTTTAGTTTACTTTTTAGATTTAGTAATTTGCCCTTTTGTATTTTTTTCTTTAAAAGGGTCATATAATGCTACATGCACTTTTACAAGTTGTTTGAACTGAAATGTGTGTTGGCAGTGTGTGTACACAACCACCCTATAATGATAAAAATCCACCCAGTGTTTTTTTTTTTTTATCTACTAAAATCTTTACCCCTTTCTCAAATCGAGCCGATCTCAGATGCCGGTCTGTGTGACGTCACACAGACGAAGGCCGCTCCCACGATAGTTTGATTGACAGTAGCATTTCAGCACAGACTGCACTGGTGTCTTATTTCCAGTGTTGGGGAGTAGTTAACTACAAGTAGCGACGCTACTAACTTAACTACATTTTTCAGTAGCTTGGCAGTAGCTCAGTTGCTTTTTAAACAGTGTAGCTTTTCCAGTAGCTAACTACTTTTTGCAGCAAGTAGCGGTGTAGCGCGAGCAAAAGCTACATTGCGTTTTGTCGAGCCTGCGCGAATCAGCGCGATGCAAGGATATTCTTCTTGTTAGATTACAAACTCATTTTTTGCCATTACCGCCACCTGTTGTTTAATCACGCATCTTGCGGCTAACGGTTCACTGACGTACAGAAGTGGGTTGACACACCCATATTATCCATGATGGAGCAAGACGTGGCGGCAGATTTGGAGGATGGAGAAACAACTAACGTTAATTACCCATGGCCTTATTTGTCCAAGTTCATGTCTCTCAAAGAAACGACAAGTAAAGGTTACACTTTTTGTAACAGTCTGAGATATTTGAGTGTTGTGTGTAATAAAACCATAATTAAACAGAATTGTATTGCATTGTTTTAAACACTAAATATTTTACTTAAAACATTCCTCAGACACTTATTCAGTTATTTATAATATACGTTGTTCAAAAAAATAAAAAGTAGTTTCAATGTAGCTAGCTACTTTTTGATAGTAACTTGTAGTGTAGCTAACTACTTTTCCAAAAGGGTAGCTTGACTGTAGTTTAACTACTTTAACTTACGAGTAGCTTGTAGCTTGTCAAACTACAGTTTCAGAGTAGCTTCCCCAACACTGCTTATTTCAGACCCGCCCTGAGTGAGCTGTCATCAGTTGTTTCACCGCCAGAGCAGATGTAGACAAGAATGACTCCTAAGCGACTGAGGCGTTCTGTTGTTGGATGTTATAATGAACATAGCAGTCGTCATTTACTCTCGTCATCTGCACGGCTGAAGAGGATTACGTTAGGTTCAGAAGGGAATGCACCCTCAATCTACCTAAGTGCGTCTATGTTCGCGCGAATCATTCATGATCCAGCTTCACCTCCAGAAAAAGTGAGTACAAGGTTTTTTAAATGAATCTTTGCAAATCACCTTTCCTAATAATGTGCTAATTAGCAAGTTTCACGATAAATGCGGCTAAAGTAAACAGTCCCTTAGAGAGTGGCTCGGAAGAGAGGGGCGGGGTCAGCAGAGCTCATTAACATTTAAAGGAGAATGACACAATACGGCTTGCTCTGAAAAGGTGTTTTTTACACTACCAATGAGAAATTTTAACCAAACTATGTTACAGACTTTTCATTAAAACCCTAATGAATAATATCTAATAATAGTAGACACGCCCCTTACTGCTGATTGGCTACAAGTTTGTTTTGGTACTCGGCCCCAACTCGTTTTCTAAAGCATTTTTGAAAAAATGCATACCCCACCTTTAATCATTTTAGTTAACAATATCAACACTGAACAACAATGACGAGACTAAATAAATGCAAAATTAAGCCAAATATTCAAGTATAAATATAATATATAATATGTGTATATATATTATTTGTATATATTTGTGATTAATATATATGTAATTGTGATATATATATATATATATATAAAATTGTTGACAAAAAAAAACTTTAGTAATATTTTCGAGATCACAACTGCATTTGAAGAAACGGCTCTGCTGGGTCTAGGCTCGATTTGCACAATAATTGCCCAATCACCTGCTTCATAGGATGTTCTGTCTGAGGGCTTGAGAAAAGGCTTGTGTTGAAAATCCGGGCTTTGAGATGAATTTTATTCCCCTGCAGCTACAAGACAATAGTTATTATCTCCTTGAAACACTGTCCATGCGGCACTGCTGGGTAATTATGTCTGATTGATGTTTTGATTAACCTTACTCCTTACCAAGAGATCGGAAACTCGTATAAATTTTACTTAAAATGCATACATCTGACTCGTAGAGAAATAGAGGCTTCTAACTGCTTTTTAATAGAAGTTTAATGACATTAGAGATTGCTTTGAAAACCTGCAGTTCTGAGAGATATTGCGAGGCGTCGAGTGAAGTTGCAAAACTCCATTCCCCCTTTGATGCTTTCTGAACTGTGGGCTATTGATCACACTGCACATTTTCGATACATGGATGTTTCTTCTTCCTCGCCTGTTTGTTTCCGCTCTAGCCGAGCATTTAAAAGCCGCAGCCAGCTCTTAATTACATTTCCGATTGTTCTGCGAGTTCTCAGACGGACAGTTCTTTATGTGCCAGACCTACATAAGCCTGCAGAAAAGCTCTTCTCCCGGCTATCTCATCCCCTGCCCCGCGGCCGCTGTTTTCAGAGGCCATTAAGCGTCAAGGGAGATCAGTTGTCCGAATACACTTCCTTCCCCGATCCTTCATTGCCATATTAATTCGTTACAAGACTGAGATGTACTTATATAAAAGCCTGTGCATTAGGAAAATGAGCATGAGAGGGAAAACATGTCCCCCTTTCCAAGGACGCAATGACATTCCCAGACCAAATTATCCACAGATATTTAATTAAACGGAATCACATCACAGACATCTAAGTATCCCGCTATTACAAGCACAATTGAAGTATTTCCCCTTCAAATGACAGAAACCAATCAATATTGAAGTTTCCCCCACTTTTGAAGCGTATTTGTATGTGTATCTGCCCGTTCCAACTCAATAAAAGATGTTTAATCATTAGCTGAAACTGGAAAAAGCAACAAAGCAACCTTTAATTAGCATCGTTTTGTAGGCTGTTTAAGTGGATGTCCTTCAGAGTTTTAGCCGCTTGAGTCGGCAAACCAAACGCTGCCAGATTCTCAAACTTAGGGCCGTGTTGCCCACACAAAGGTCATTCGTGTAAGATTTGGCAGAGCTTTGTCCCGTTAATTATCTCTGTGGCGGTTTAGAAAGTTGGCTTTAGGAAAACGTCTTGCTTTCGGTAAAACAAATGTTCGTTTGTTTGTAACCGGCCCACTTACGATGTTGTGTGCGCCAAGCGATAAACTTGAGGGGATTCTGTACTTGGAATGCCCTTGGTTTGGTCGCATGTTAATGTTATTTTTAGAAGGAGTCAAAGAAACAATGACTGGATTGTGTCGGGTAGTTTATAGCCATCAGATCAAATGTTTTTGACCGGTTTGAGAGTTACGTATGAGAAGATGTCGCCTGTAGCAATAGGTCACCTAGGATTCCTGCTTAAATTTGGGTCATGTTGGAAATGAGATGGCAAGATACGGACAAACCACTCCTACACATCTCGACGTGTGGTAATGAATGCACGCCATCTGAATGCAGCCTTCCGTTCGGTGTTTGTCACAGCGAGTTTCCCCCCCTCGGGGCCGAGCTGTACCTGCAAAAAAATAATAGCAGATTGAATCGAGTAGGTGGTGGGCTGTAGGACTGAGATGTTTATGTGGGCCCGAGCTGTGGACTATCTTTCAGAGACCCTGCCCTGCCAAACTTTCTTTAGCTTTGAAAAGCTCAAACGGCGTCTTCGGAAAGGGGAAACGATAATAAATAAAAGGCAGGGCTTGTGTAATTTATTCAGCCATTGCTGTGTTCTTGACAGAAGGAAGCAGAATTAATTATTACCAGTCTCTTATCTTAATTAAATCTTTTCATGTCATGGATTTCACACAAAAGAGGCCGAAAAATCATGTTCATCTCCTCTCTTTTTTTGGTTTGCAGAGAACGGCGCGTATCACGATATCAAATATGTGGCATAAATTCATCTGGGGATTAACTGTTATACCTAACTCAAGTGCTCACCGAAGTTTTCGAGTTTGACATTACGCCTGGAAGTTTTGTTGCCCTCTGTGCTGTCTGAACATAAATACAACTGTGAGAAATTCTCAAGAATGGCTCTTTGTAGTTCTGTAGAATCAGCAGTTGCTTGCATAAGCAACAAACAGAAGAGCTTGTCATGGAGAGGAAATCGGGGAGATGTGGGCAAAGCTTGTTTTGATATTAATCTGTCTAACATATTCTTGACACAACTCAGCAGTGTACAACACAGAAATGGAAGCTATTGATTTCTGGAGGAGAGAGATGGAAAGTTTACGCATCGAGGGTAAGAAAGTAGAAGTAAGATGTGGCCGGTTTGTTCCAGAGAATTGTAAGGAAAGCAATTCATATTGACATTGCATCAGTGAGGTTTTGTAACGCCTCTGGTTTTACCTGGGCTTCAGATTGAAAATATACACTCACAGTCTTTTGTGTTGAATTGGCATTTGGGTCAATGACAAGTAAGAGTGTCCACGATAAAGACAAGGAAAACGCTTAGATAGTTCCTAGAGATGTGCTCTTTGTATTTGTGTTGGTTTCATATGGTTTTAAAGAACATTTATACAATTTTCAAGATAATTTTCAATGTAATGATACTAAAACTGTCATATTGTGTAACTTTCAAGTAAATGTAGCAGGGCTCTGAACTGGTTCAGGGAATGAAAACGAAAACCGGAAACGAATGAAATTTTGACTGGAACAGAACCAGAAACAGAAACAAAATCAGATTCAGAGTCTGCAGGGATTCTTTCTGATTTAGTCTTTTCTGCTTGTTGGTTGGACAAAAATACTCCAGAAATGCCATTCATAAATCATAAATGACTTGATTTAAAAAAAATAAAAAATAAAAATGTTATATAGGCCTATCATTTATTATATAAATCAATTTTGAAGTATTTTACATTATTTATGTTATTTATTTATTCATAGGAATTTCATTCTCAGGACAGTTGTATCAACCTGACACATATTTGTTTTATATTTAATTTATGAATTTTATATTATTTACTTATACAAATTCCATTCTCAGAACATTTGAATCACCCTGATAAGTCGCGGGTTCGAATCTCAGGTCCGGCAGGGATTGTTGGTGGGGGAGTGAATGTCCAGCGCTCTCTTCCATCTTCAATACCACGACTGAGTTGAGACCCTTGAGCAAGGCACCGAACCCCCAACTGCTCCCCGGGCGCCGCAGCATAAATGGCTGCCCACTGCTCCGGGTGTGTGTTCACGGTGTGTGTGTGTTCACTGCTGTGTGTGTGCACGTTGGATGGGTTGAATGCAGAGCACGAATTCCATTTATGGGTCACCATACTTGGCCACATGTCACGTCCTTTCCTTTTCCTTTCCTATATTTTACAACTCCCTTGAATAGTAACATGAACCAAAACGGCGGCAGAATGCAGTGCACTAAAACAGTCTTTGTGAGAGGAAGACGTCTACTGATGTAGTTTTGGATTTAATAATAATAATTACAATGCATAGCAGTAATGCATTTGGGATGATGATGAAACATTGAGTACTATTTCTGAAGCATTCACAGATGCATTAGTGAGGCAGGAATACCTTGAGATGTTGTGTTGTATGATTAATGTGATCATTTGGCACATAGATCCAGGGTTCAGATGTTGTTGACAGGCTTACAAGGAAATGCGAAACGACTTGATGGGACCGTAATGCGGGGGCAATCCCTATCGGTTTTTTAATTGTTAATCGCACCCGTTAAAATTAGAACGCTCTCTAGTCTCATTATGAAACCAGTTTTTATTACACAGACTTTGACTTGTCTTTCTATTAGTATAATTTTTCAAGACTTGAGTTATGTAACAGATCCTGCAAACCATTTATCATTGTTTTATGGACGTTATACTATTATAGTGCATGAGCAAACAGTATCATTCTAAATGCCATCGTACTTGAATATAGTAATTATTTAGTGCCATAGTATATATCTAGGTACCGTCTGTTACCTTCAATATATGACATAGCCACATTTATTTGTTTGTTGGCCTTCACTTGGGCTTTTAATGGCAGCAAAAAGCATTTCTCTGCATTAATTTATAAATATAGTCTTATTATCATTACCGTTTTGTTTTATTTTTTTTTTATTTTACCGTATAGTATTCCGAGGAACATGCACTATAAATATCTAATATAATATAAAGAAATATCTGTGACTTAAAGCAATTAAAAAAGTCTGCAATACATGGACATTTCTCAATAACCATGAATTGAAAAAGAGGTTTTTATCCCTCAGAGTAAGAGGTTACAACATCTACAAATACAGGCCCATTGTTGCTATGCTAACCAGCTTATTTCTGACCCTCAATAGTACATATTTATTACGTGTTGTGCCCTATAATAGCGCCTCTCTTTTCTTAATGAAGAGACTCACTATATGTCTTGCTAGTCAGATTTTGCACAGCATTATTTTTTGATTGTCATCATAAAAGCAAATCCTCACAGCGCGAGTGCCACTGTCCTCTAAATTGTGTGTTCTCTGGCTTCTCTGTCCAGTCTAGTGTAACTGTAAGGCGAAACTGCTTTGTAATTCTATTCAAATGTTCCAGCGGCAGTAGGAGCGGCACAGTCAGTGTTTGTGCCTGGACTGCTCCTGACATGATGGAGTAGGTCTGCATGAAGAGTGCAGGAAACCATAAATCTCCCTGTTTAAACCCCCAAAACACGATCTTTCCCCTTCTCTCTCTCGCGTGCCTTCTAACAAAAACAGACAAGGTCTTTGCACCCATGGAAGCAGACCAGTCCCTTTTCCCTGTTATGCAAGACCCGATATCGCACTGGACAGTTGTTTGTGCCCAGTTGTGTGTATTTGTGCTCATCCATTGCCTCCGGTCACATATACCCAAAAGGAGTCTAACTCATTCTCATCTAATTTGTATTGTTTCCCAGACTTCCCCTTAATGGCTTGTTTGACATGTGTGCTCCGCGCCACTGCACACAATTATGACAAGGTGCTTAGACAGCCCGGCGAGGCTGGAGGCCAACATTTCTATTGACACTCACTCTTTTTACGGCAGTGGCCTGCCGAGAACCGAGAGCCAGCCGTCGCCTTGAGTGATCGTGATAGATGTGGCTATCTGTGTAGGTGTGAGCATGTGTTCATGTGCATGTAAAATAGCGTCGCTTTCCATCAAGAAGCGCATTGTTGAGTATATTGCATGCAGACACTGCTTTTGTATACTGGAAGGATATCAGTTTCAACTTCAGAAGATGAAAGGGTGAAAATGAGAGACTTTGACTGTCGTTTTGATTCTCAGTTGGGTGAATTCAGTTGAGTAGAGTCCATTGGCTGAAAGAACTTTTAATGGATATTGGACACAGCGGCTCAATAGAAATCTTTCAGAATCTCTTTACAACATCTGAAATGTTATTACCGCCATTTATGTTTTTGAAATTGTTACATATAATCATGTATATAATCATTGCTCATAATCATTAGTTTATTATTCTCACATGGCTTTACATTAAAGTTCATCAAGGTGTCAAACTACAAACACACTGCATTTAAACAATCAATGCATCACATGACAGTCACCTAAGTGTAAAAACAACACAAAGATAATTATTTTCATAAATATAATTAATAATATATTAAATATAATACATTGTAATAATATATTAAACCCAATAAATTCGAATTATTATTGTTTGGATTTACAAAGAAGGGAAAAACATATACATTAATACATATACACATCTGTATATACAAAAAACACCTTTAAATCTTAAGATAATATCATAAATTAAAACATAGATCCATA
Source organism: Barbus barbus (assembly GCF_936440315.1). Taxonomy (NCBI): domain Eukaryota; kingdom Metazoa; phylum Chordata; class Actinopteri; order Cypriniformes; family Cyprinidae; genus Barbus; species Barbus barbus. Next base: position 14,080,817 of record NC_136719.1, read on the forward strand.
AAACAATCAAGTCAGTTACAAAAAAGGTGAAAAATCTAATTCACCATTTAAACCTGTAAACTGAGTTGCCTTCAATGTATAGATCCAGAAAGACTCTCTCTGCCTTTGTCACCATAAATAAAATAATAAATAAAAATTCCCCAAATGAAAGTGAATATGTATATTTGCATGTCATGTGTGGGGCTCCGTACGAAATGTATATTTACCTTTAAAAAAATGTATATAGTAATTGTATTTATTTATTGTTTTACATTTTGTTCTCTACATTTTAAACACATACCAACATGAATCATAATTTCTGCATGAAAATATTTTCACAGTTTTTATTGCCAAATTGTTCTTCATGTTGGGAAAGAATTGGAAGATGCCTGTAAGGAGGACGTGTTTTACCCTTCTGTTTGCTTTTAATGATACATCTTGGAATCCTTAATTGAAAGAGGACAAATAAAGGCTGTTTTGTATGCAGCCATTTGCAACTCTGCCATGCAACTCTGGAGAAGCCTGCATCGAGATCATTTGCATAATGAAAGTGATTGTATGTGTCACAGAAGGAAAAGCCAGGCAGCTGGAAAGGTGGTGATTTGGGAAGGAATTTTAACACACCTCTCTGACAGAAAGAGAGCTGGGGCAAAAAGAATCTGGAAAAAAGACAGAAGGGTAGAAAAGTCATCTGGTGCATAAACAAAGATGTGTGCAAGACCCCTTTGGTGATCTGGGAGATGCATTATGAATACATAATCAAAATACTTTGTATATATGGCAGGAAATATGCTCAAGTTACACAGCAATGCTTTTGCTTATTATTCAACCACGTCTTGAAGCATTAATCATCTTTAATCAGTCAAAAGCATTTCTTGGGCCAAAATGAGAATGCTGAAGTCATTCTAGAGTAACAAAACTAACTTTAGGTTATGCTCACATCGTTTTCCTCATATGCAACCCATTAAGCATGACGTTCCGCCCTGCAGGAGCCTGGCGAGATCTCTTCCAGCTGTTATCCTCTACTGTTTCCCAGCATGCCTCATTCTGAGGCCGTGTCTATCATGATAGGATCTGATTTGCCTCAATTAGTTCAGCCTGGACATTCAGCTCAGACTGTAGGAATGCTGGTTTTGCGGCTCCTGAAATTAATGAGCCCGTCTGAGAGGCCCTCCCAGAATCAAACCAGGCTCCAAGACTACCTACCGACCCCGGGGCTCCAACGCATCGAGGCTCCTTCAGGACCCTGCCGTGAGGACATACTCATGGCAAAGCATAATGTTCTATAAGAAGAAATGTTCTTGCGTTTTCAAGCTGCTTTTGAGAAGAGCTAGTTAGGCATCGCAGTGATGGAAACCTCATCATTAGATTCGTATCAATATTTCGGTCACACTTTGCATCGTGGGGAGATGCCAGCAGGAGGGGCGTTTCAGATGCTGCATCTTATCCCAACATGAGAAAGCATGCAGATGTCATTTGCATTTCTCTTCATGCACTGCTTGCGTCTGTGTCTAAACCATCTCACTCATAGTCATCTTCTCGAAGGGCTGCATACATCTCCCTTTCTATCAGCCAGTCTATTGCTTTGCTATTTCTTGAGAATGTCTGCCGTAGGCTCAGCTGGATGAGATTGAGGTGTCTGTCATTGATGCCTGAGGAAGGGAAGGGGGCACACACTCTGGATCGGGCCCAGCTGAGGTGAGAGCACGTCTGGATGTGCAGCAGAAATCCCTGCAGCCAGTCTTTGCTTTTTCTGAACTGTCAGTGCTCCAGTTTGGTTGTTAAAATGCAAGATGTCAGGGTCACTGTGGTCAGAAACTTTCTGTTTTTGGAAGAAGTCGTATTTCAGTTTAGTGACTCAGTTTATAGAATGGCTTTTTATGAAGATTGCACTTCTTACTGTCAAATAAATCCAGTGTCTTCAAACTTCAAATGCAAGTTAAATTTAGCTGGATTACAAAGTCTGTTCTTTTTCTATTTAAAGGATAGGGATATCACTGTCATATTGTTCCATTCCATATGAAATTAAGCAGAATGTTCACGCTGCACTTTTCCATACAGTCCCAGTGTCAAAAAAATAAATCTTGTCCATGTAGACTTGTCCATGTGATACAGCATTATGTGAGAAACAGACTGAAATACTATTATAACAACAACAAATATAATAATTATTATTATTTATTTATTATTGTTGTTATTGTCATATTGATATATAATCACAAAACTTTAGGCTAAATTGTGCAGCCGTACTGCAAACCGGTATTAATACATAAATTAAAAATAAATAAATAAATAAAGGTTTAAAAATAAATGAATATTTAATAATAATAATAACAATTTATTTATTTTTATTTAATAATTTAATAATATTTAATAACAATAAATGTGTGAATATTTATTATTTGTATCATTAAAATAAAAAATAAAAATCAGTATATAATGAGATTTTGAAAATGAATGAAAAAGCTGTTCAGTGGCTTAAGAAGCTTCTTTTTTGTGCTTTTCTGGAATTTGACAGTGTATGTCCCCCATTCACTTCCATTATGTGGAAAAGAGCACCTAGGAAATTCTGTGTAATATCTCATTTTGTTTTCCTTAGAAAAAAAGAACTCTTTCAGGAAACGACATGAGGGTAAATAGAATGATGACAGATTTGTATTTTTTGGGTAAAATGGCCCGTTCTTGTCAGCTTTCAGCCCAGCCGTCGATACATTTAACTGTATTTTATGTGGACCATTTCAGAAATGCTTAATTGTTGGTATGTTGTTTCCACTGCATTGAACGTAATATCTCACACAGGTGTTGAATATTTCAGAATGAATTTCTCTAAAGAGGCACCTATTACTATTCTTTAAAGTACCGTTTGTGCATCAATTCTTGTGTGATTAGAAACCCATAAAGCATCGCCGGTCTTTGTTTGGAAGCTCGCACGACAATCCATACTCCTTTATGCGGTGTAATTGCGCAGATCTGAGAGCTCAAGTAATCATAATCAGTTATGGATAATTTTCAGCACGATGGCTGTTGTTTGTGAAGTTTTCCTCTATTTTGTCTCCAGCAGAACACAAGTGAGCGACAGCAAACTCAAGCTCCTGTGATCCATTATACCGTCTTTGCGGTTATCCTGTAAAGCTCTCTCTGCTGCATAGTCCTTCAGACTTTTTTTATAAGATTACAGATGATGCTCAGAAATGAATTTGAGGGGTCAGTGCAGATCTATTTTCCAATCAGACAGCAGCACCTGGAAACACTGCAGTCTTATCCATCACAGAAGAGAAACAGCCACCCTCAGACAGCTGAAAAGGAAACAAGCAGTGCGTGGAAGCAGATATGGCTAGTTTAGCCCCGGCCTGTTGCGATATTGGCCATGCAGGTCTCAGCAGGAGATAGCAGATCTGGAGATCTGAGGTCTATTTCACATCACCTGGCACCTTCTAGTTTACAGTCATAATTCTAGACCACAGCGTCCTGCCGAATACATGCGGCAGGCTGTCAGATACTCGCGATTGAGGCCTCCGTCTGAGAAGAAATAACAGTCTTTGATGCAATGCCTAACAACCCGCTGCTATATCGGATCGCCTGTGCCACCTTTAGTTTAGGCTGCTTTGCTCAATGCCGAAATTGAAGTCAAGTGTTCGTTGCTCCTGGCACCTCTCGCTGCACTTTTTCCCATCAGCCAACACATCTCCGCTCATGCATACGAGATGGAACGGCCATCGCGGAGGCGTCTGGCTTTCGATGACATCATTGGGAAGGGGTGATTGTGTTGCATGTGGAAGCCTCCCAGAAAAAGAGATTATGTGCTAGAGTCGCCATATGCTCCTCTACCCCAGGTGACTACCGGCAAAACAGGAAGTGCCACCTTTTTAATAAGCGGCGCAATGCCTGCCAGCATCGTATCAGTCACCAGGGTATAACCGTCAACTGTGCGTGTCCGTTTCACTCGTCATTATTAAGTCGTTGTGTTGAGGAAAAGAACAGATTTCTTATTTTAGACCTCTGGTTTTGGCGAAGACTTTAAATGTGAATTTAAAATGGCTGTTTTTTTTCGTTTGATAAGCAGCAGAAGCTTTGGTGCTTTTTTTCTGTGTCTATCAGACTATTTTTAGAGGTGGTTAAGATTCATTATTGACATCCAGAGTTGAGGAAGATTTCAGTGAGGCTGATTGGGTGTGTGTGTGTGTGTGTGTGTGTGTATGTGTGTGAATTAGGATGAATAATTAAAAGATGATGTAATGCACTGAAGGAGAGGGGGAAGGAAAAAAATAAGTGATACAGAGTCAGTGAGAACTCATTTCGCTAATGCTATCGGAACATGCAAGTTCAAACGTACAAGCCATTTGTTTGACAGCAAGGTTTTTGCAACGTATTTTGGGATTTGTCAGTCCTCACAAGTCTACTGTGTATGTGTGTGTGTATATATGTGTGTGTGCTGTCACACCTGAGTGCAGCTCTGCTCAGATTGTCCAGCTTCTTCTAAAAGCTTTTTATGTCTGACTGAAAACACTCCATCTGTTTACCCATTTAATTAGTGACAGATGAATCAGATGATGCTTTCTGCAGTTAATGTCATTCATTTGTTCTGAGAGCATTTGGCTATCCTGTTCCTATATGGAGTGTAGGAATGTGCAAAGCGACTTGTTTTTGATACTGATTAGTCTCTAGTTTGCCTAGATGACTAATCGAGATTATAGAAATCACAAATTCGTGTCGTAAACAATTAACTAGGCTATGTTTGCATTCACCAAAACTTAATCTGACACATTTCTTAAAGGGGTAGTCCACCTAAAAATGGAAATTGTCATCATTTACTCACCCTCATGTCAATCCAATTGTCTATGACTTACTTTCTTGTCCATTACAAGATGTTATTTAAAAATATTTTAGAATGTTTTTTTTTTTTTTCTCAATACAAAGTAATAAACATAAAATGGTTCCTGTTGGCTTTCATTTTGTGGACAAAATGTTAAATATTCGTAAAAATAATGCACAGGTCAATTAAAAGAATTTTAACAATGTATTAAATGTCGGGTGAACTATCCCTTTAAGGATAACAATATAAATATATATGGGGTGAGAGAAAAAATCGATTCACCTAACTATCGTGATTCTTTTTAAAACGATTTAAAAATCGATTGGTTTACCTCAGAATCAATTTATATTTAATTATTTTACTTTTCCTAAGAGGTGGTGGGGAGAAGTTAGCACTTTGTAATTCCAACAGAGGGCGAACTGTATAGATGTGTTCGACTTGGAGCAGCACTGCGCAGACGATCAGCTTATGACATCAAAGTACCGCGAGAGCGATTCGAAAGCATGCGGAGCCATAGATATGTATACATATCTATGTGCGGAGCCGTCTGTTCTCTGTAGCTCTCGCGGTACTTTGATAACGTCATACAACGATCGTACATCAGTGCCGCTGCATTAGATGACATATACGTTTCAAGCCGGCGCGAGAAAGCAAAACCATGACAGAGGCAGAGGATCAAACCTCTTCCAGAATTCAGAATCAGAATCAGAATGAGCTTTATTGGCCAGGTATGTTTACACATACAAGGAATTTGTTGTAGTGACAGAAGCTCCACAGTGCAACAGAAAGACAGCAACAGGATAATAAAAGAATAATATACAAATATCCAAATAGGCAATGTACAAAACAGCAAAAACACAATATATAATATAGACAACAATGTATGTACAGGTCAAGTATGTGCAAATTAGAAATGAGAAAATAAAAATAAAATAAGTGAGTGTAGTGAATGGATAATGTATTATAGTTGTGTGTTCCAAGTTTATTGTTGAGTGTTCATGAGATGGATTGCCTGAGGGAAGAAACTGTTCCTGTGTCTGGTCGTTCTTGTGCTCAGAGCTCTGTAGTAGAGGGCTGCATTGGGATTGGGACCTGCCGGGTCCCGCGGGACCCAACGCAAATCTCGCGGGAGCGGGCGGTTTAAACTTTGCTGCGGGCGGGAATGGGCGGCTAAAAAAAAACACTGCGGGATCGGGAGGTAGCCTAGCGACATGATGTCATTGTCAACAAAATCAAAGTACTTGAAGTCTAAAGAAACGCGCGGTAGCCTAAGCGTTTTAGATGTCCCCGATAGCCCAGGCTATATTCATCTTCCCTACCAGTGCATCAGAATACATGCTGGTCAGGGAAAGAAACAAACACGAATCTCTTTAATAATAGCAATACAATACGTTTTTTTTTTTTTTCCTGCGGGACGGGAGAAGACACAAAATCAATGCATCTCTATTATCGTGCGGGAATAAATTCTCAGAGTTTTGCGGGTGCGGGCGGGAGTGGACATACATATTGCGGGAGCGGGTGGGAGTGTAACTCCCAATTTTAAACCATCAATTTTTTTATTTTTTTTTGTGGAAAAGTGCAAGTCCTTAGAGCTTTCTTTTGGTGGCCAAATGCACATAAGTGACCCAAACTCACAGCACAAGCAGAAATGAGATTGTGTGGAGCAGCATTTACTGCAATCCAAACAACTCTGAGACTCTGAAAACATTTGATAATGAGCCGCTCACGTATAAAGAACACAGCACCACATTTAACTCTGAAACATGCAGTACATGTAGGCTATTTAATTAAATCACAGCTTTGGTGATTTTATAATTGCAATAACCCATATTGCAATTTTGGATTTGCTTCTATTGAATCATGCAGACTTAGCAGCCATGTAAGGTTTTTAGCATGCTAACCGTCTATAGAAGCATTCAGCATTCTTATGTAGTACATGCTTGTAAAATGAATGTGTATTGTCAACCTCAATTATTGACTAATTGGATGACCGGTCAACTAGTCAGGCAGTGTATTTCACACTTTGTATTCACACAAAAAAGATTTAAATTATGATTAGCATTAATTTTCTGCTTTGAATAAGCCACTCACAGCTCACAGTTCTTATTCAGTTCTCTTGAATCACTGTAGATTACAGTCAGCAGTGTTCATACAAGACCATAGCCTTTTACCTCAGTAGTAATCAGGTGGTCTTGAACTCTTAGCATTGCTTCACTGTCCTTTTCCTTCTAAAGTGCACCATTAACCTCTCAAATAACCCTACGGGAGGTACGCAGGTGATTTCTGCTACCATATTACACTGGTAACCACGGTGACAAAAGGTTTTTGTTGTGAAACTACCTTCATGGCAGCCATTTTGGACTGCTTTATTTGTTTATGTCCCAGATTACACCGATTATACCTAATAGGCTGTGTTAACTGCTTAAACTGTGTTATTTTATCCAAGGTAAAGTCATAAAACGTTTAGGCGGAACCTGAATGTAAACACCTTTAAAAATAGGGCTTATTTTGTGTTGATTTTGATATTTATCAATGTTTTATTGTACACCTACACAGCTCAGCCTCCAAATTGCCCTTCTCAGACACCTCAGATACTGCTATACTTGCTCACCATGCCACTGTGTGCAGGACTGTTGACTGCATTAGCATGTTGTTAGAATTCTGTCATCGACTGGAGCACAAATGGATGTCATCTTCCTCAGCTTCTGCTGTGAGACTTATGTCGTGTGTTGTTCAGCTGCGAGATCTCAGTATTCCTAGGCTGCTCTCGATCATTGTTACCGTTTCTAGCATTAAGTATTTACGTTATCGATTTTAGCTTTAGATTGGTAAAATGTAATAAATACCCACATTGACTTTCAAATCAATGCATTGACAACAGAGACACATTGTGGAGGCAGTAGTCTAAGCCAGTCTCTGGAAGAGATTTGTGGGAAGAGATTAATGCAAGTGGCAAAATATGCTTAACCTTTAACAACAGAATGAGTAGCGCTTTTTAGCTAATGCCAGAAAATGCAATTATGTTGCAGCAGACGACCTTAGACAATGTCTGTGTATCAAATACAATGTGTGCTTGCACACTCAGCATGAGCGCTACCTAGCAGACGCGATTTCATTACGTTTCCGAAGTCATTTGACTTCACACACTGGTGCTTGCTTGCTAATTTAACTCGCTTCCACCTGCTGTTGGCAAAAGTATGTGTAATTGCTTTAGTTTAGAGCTGTATTTTATGATAAACACAAATGTGAGGCGGATGAATATGCATGTCCTGTTCGGGTGTCTCCAATCCATCGAGTCAGCTCACTGATGAGGCCCAGCTGGAGCTAGGAAAGACCCAGACCGGTCGGCATGGCAACCTCAGCACCAAACTGCTCATGCAACATTCATGCTGACCTTTTATTTGTCTGGCTTTGGCCCTCTCATGGCCCCTGCGCATCGCCCTCCGGCCCTGTGCAAAGTCTTAGGGCCTCATACAGGTCTGTCTCCTCTCACCTTGTCTCTCCATTCAAACCCGACTCAGCCACACACTGCCTTGTTCAGCTTTAATAAGTGTCAACATGCTACCGGCAGCAGTGCGGGGGAGGGAGAGAGAAATATGATCTGCTTTAGAGAGAGACGTATGGAGAAAATGACCTCACTGTGGAGGAAAAGAGGCTGTGTTTGTGTGTCTGACTTTGAGATGGTGGAGGAGATAATTATATCAAATCACACCTGTTACGCTAATGCTGTCACACCATTAACTGTTGTTTCTCATTCTTTTACTTTATCCTAGTTTTGTACAATAAGGTCTAAAAGTCTATATTATTTACCTGTGTATATATATATATATATATATATATATATATATACTGTATATATATATATATATATATATATATATATATATATATATATATATATGTATATATATCAGGGCTGTCAATATGGATGCTTTATGCAAATGTATGTTTATTATTATTGAAACTATAGTCAACATAGAGCATGAAGAGTAGATATGTTTCAAAGGTCATAGATGTTTTTCAAAGAATTTGTTCATGTCTATCATGACACATGAAAAAATAAATTCCAGGTTCCCATTACTTCTCTTTCTTTGCACTGAGCAATTTACTTACAAACCTGTTTACATTTTTGCAGGACAGAGCAGCTCACTTCTTCTGAACATGCAAAAGAGAGAGAGAGAGAGAGAGCGAGGTGTGTGTGCGCGCGCTGGGACAGCAAGACCTCGCGCTCGCGTGGCAGGCTCAGCGAGTCTCAGAAACTAAATAAGGTTTGGGCAAATCCTAAAGATTTGTCGCTAGGTGCTTTTTTGAAGAGAGGGGGAAAAATGTCACTAAAGGGGTCTGCAAAGTCGCTAAGTTGGCAGCTGTGCATCTCCATTTCTCCAACCACGGGCAAGGCCACGGGTCAAACAGAAAATGCGCGCTGCGTTAATCGCGCGTTAATAAAATTAGTGCCGTTAAAATGAATTTGCATTAAAGCGTTATTAACGCCAGCATCGTGGTTCCTTCCCCCCACCCCCTCTCATACGTGTACTACGGAACCCCTAAAAGGAATAAATACGAGACGGGAGGAAAAATATATATATATTTCAATACATTCTCACACAGTTATATCGTTGGGTAATTATAATGTATATAAATTTTGGGCATCAGGGAGCCGCTATTAATATGCAGGGCATTGAAACCGCTTTTGAATGTGCGCTCTCTACATTCACTTTCAAGATTCGCGATCACATGTACTCTATACTACAGATCAGCATTACATACCATACATTTTACAAGATTAGATTGCTTGTCAGTTTTACTCAGGATCTGCAAATCATTCACTATCATCCTCAGTCAACTGTTTTCCATGCCTCTCTGAATACGGATTCATGCTTCGGGCACACCCCTTACCCCGCATCCCCACACCCACCCCTGATGTCACCGTCCATCGCGATGTTTCACTGTAGACAATGTCCGATGCCAATTTGGAAGACATCACCCAACCCTAGAATAATACTGTTTGTGTCACAGAATGTAGTTTTAAGAATCTTTTGTGCGAGAATGTAGCTGTTCAGACTTCAAATATGCCGTTTTTTAATAACGATAACGTCTATTTGAACATTTTCGGAGATGTGAGCTCAGGGCATCAGCGGCCTTTCAGCGCTCATGAAGAGCAGCCTCACCTAAATAAACACACACGGGTTTTGCCTAAAACACAAGTTGTTGTTTTGCTCAATACAAACAAAAGTACTGCATTGAATATCAGCATGTCTGTGATCAGCTGCTGGCAGCTGTGAAATTGAGTTTAAGAGCACTCTTGCTTGTGTGATATGGCTTAAGTAATAATCTTTCAAGATGGTGAATGATAGTTAATTGTTCAAATTTATTAGATAACCACTGATTTCCCTGATAGCCTTTTTCTGCCACATGGAGCCATTCATCATTCAAAATGCTCAAATTTGAAAGGTCCCCACATTCAGTTCGCTTTCATCTATTTCAACATTAGCATCTATCACAAGCAATTGCTGAATGGCCATTCACTTTACCTGACTGCTAGTCTCATTAATCAATAAAAAAAGGGTAATACATTCAGTTCAAGTGCACTTAATGCAGATCACCTCAAATTATTGAATATGTGACATTTGCTGCCTAAAACAGCCCTTAACTATCTTTGCTCTGGAGTCAGCCTTTGTGGGACTGCTCACAAGCAGGATATTTTTGTACCTAATTCGCTTCAACATTATCTCTACTGGTAACTTCCCTTAATATGGCACCCTAATCAACCAAGCATATATTTAATTTTGCATAATTACTTCATCGTGCCATTGGGGAGAGGTGGGGCATGAGGAGGAGAGATCCGCCAGGATTTTTGTGACTCAGAGCACAATCCTATCTGTCATCCTTCACTACACATGCTACAAATCAGAGAGCATTTTTATACAGGCCAGGAGAAAAGAGACGAAACTGAGAGTGAAAGATGAACAAAAGGAGGGGACATTTTGAAAATTGGTTCTTTGTGTATAATTACTTTACAATTGTGTCTAAAGTCAAGCCTTGGGTTTGTGGCCCTTAGTCTGATTGCTACTCCTGAAGTACTAGAATCAAGTGAAATAAAGAAAGAGGGAGTAAACACTTCACCACAGGTGTGCTGGAATTAAACTTGATTAGGGGACCACAAACTTTTTGGTCCACAATCAGTTTTTTAGGTTCCAAAATTCTTGGGACCCCACAAATCACTATTAAGTAGTACATGAATATTACAGGTATTACACAACCTACAAATTACATTAGCACCACAAGAGTAACACCACATTTTTCATTCTACTCTTTATTAATTTTATGGTTATTGACTCTGTGACAAGTACTATAACAAATCATTTCATTGGCACTCACCCTTTCTAATGAAATGATTTGGCTTGTGTGTCGTTGCTTAGAATGACATTTGGATCAGTATTTGGTCTTCATGCAAATTTAGTTTTTGTAAAATGTAATATCAGTTTAAATGTGATTTATTTTTAGCATTTTTAATCTTTAGAGTTTTTAAATAATTATAATTATTTTAGTAATTCATTGTAATAATTTAATTTTGAAAGTATTTTTTAAAATATGTTTTACAATTATTAATTTACATTATTATAAGTAATTAAAATAAATAAAGTTATATTATTAATATAACCTAATATGATCATCAAAGCTGAATGTTTCTTTAAATAAGTCCTAAAAATTATGCCATTATTTAGATATATATACATATATTAGTCATAAGTAGAAAACGGTAGAATTAGGTGGGGTTGTTAGAATCAGAGATTGTAAACCTCTAACCTAGATTTAATGTTAAAGACAATGCCAGTATTTCTTGCACTCTGAGGGACAAGGACTTGCTTGCCGAAAGCTTTCAGGTGTGAAGTGTCTTTGGTATTAGTCCAGCAAGTTGTTTGATTGCTCAAGCTGGATTAGGGTGAAAACAGAGTGCCTGTTACCTGTTCCAGTGTCTGCACATGCCATCACATTAATGCCTGAGCTCTTGGAAAAGTCAGTTACACTATTGAACTCTGGACAATGAAGTCTGCAATGGTTTTGGCATTTGTTTTAGCTCAGTGCAAGATTTGTTCCTTCCTGTTGGATCTATTTCAGGACTAGCGTAAATCCTCCGGCAGTCCTCTTGGCCTCTTTAAACGAGTGCATGTAGGGGAGAATTTTGTGATGTAAAACCCGCTCAGTAGATGGAGGCCCAGGGGCCGACATTACGCTGGGTGGTTTGAAGCGTCAGTACCTGTTACAAGAGCCAACATTGATTCTACAGAGACCCTCGAGACCTTGTCAATCACCACCTGCCCATTCAACCTCCAGTCAATCTTCTGGAGAACTCTCCATTGGGTTTCTCTCAAAAGCTGGAGCGCTCAAGACCTCAGTCGGTCTCCTTCTCTTTCCACTCCATGTTGTCCAAACCTGTATTACTTTTATTTTTTTCTGCTGAACACAAAAGATGTTATTTTGAAGATTTTTTACTCCATATAATGAGAGTCCAAAACATGATTAGACCACTCATTATATTGATGAAAAAAACGAAAGTCATACAGATTGACACGAGGGTGAGTACAGTATCGTGAAACAATTTTCATTTTTGGTTGAACTGTCCCTTTAAGAAATGCAGTAGCTTTCACGCTGGCAACCATGAATGATGGGAGAAGCCTTGTAGTAGCATTCGCTTTATTTTGGGTGAACAAATCCATGGCTTCAGTTGCAGCGGAAGCGCATATGTTGAGCGAAAATCAGCGTCAAGAAGAGGCTTTTTAAAGCAAAGTCAGATTTTGTGGCGATGGGGTGGGTGTTAGTCTTCTCCTACTCTCGCTTTCTCTCAATCTCACTCTCTCTCACAAGTAGAGGAGAGAGAATTGCTAGTGTAACTGGTGTGATGGGGGTGTAGAACTCCATCTGTTCACTACATGATGGAAACCTGTCAGGGAATTGAGACACCACCATTCGCAGCTGCCACCGAGCCACGGACAGTGCAGTAACGTGCTGCCAAGAGCTAACGAAGGGTTGAGTTTAGGGGATGGATGCACTATGGGGTGGACGGTGAACGGGCAGTGTTTCTTCACCATAGTAATTGGCTTTAATATGCCCTGCTGGGATGTCTGCATCAAAGATCGAGCCGAGCTCTGATCTGGAGCTCATGACGCACTGGCCTTCGCCTGATGGTCTTGTTTGTCACCCTCGCTCCATTTCTTTTGCTAACAGTCGCTCAGATCGTAGCTTCTCTCCCACACTTTCACATCACAGGCACTCTTTTTTTAATGATATCATTAGCTAAATCCCCCTTCTTTTGGCAGATCCCACTCAGCAGTCCCCAGTAAAAGTGATATATGCGGGGACATTCGATGAGATGTAAGTCACGCCGGGTGGAGGAGGCAGACAAGGATTATATTAACCCTTCAAACCATGCGGGGAGCTAGGAATGGTGGACAAGTTCCCCACCTTCTCCTTTTACAATAGTTTTGGTTATATTTGTGACTCCAGACACACCAACAGACAGCTTTATCGATGCAAGGATAAATAATGGCACATAGCTATTTCAGCGTTATAAATCACGCTGCATTTATGCCTCATCATGCGGTCGTCATTGGAGGGGAAGAATTTAGCAAATTTGAGAGGAATGCAATTCAATCAGCAGATGCTGAAAATGCTTTACAGGAAAGCGGCAAGATGTATGTGACAGTTGCTACCATGCTTTTTTGTGTGGTTTTCATAGCCTCATTATCTTTTGTAAAGAGCACAGACGATCACAGAATTTCTCAGAATTCTCATCTATAATGATATGAGAATGCATTGAGTGCACAATGAGTTGGATTGAATCTCTTGAAAGAATGTGAACCAGAGTCATTGGAAACTCAAAAAGGAAATGCAGAATAGTTTCCCCTGCTCTCCATTTGGCAAAAACATACTTTTGAGGCTTAGATAAGCCACAGAACAACATAATAACAAACTGAAGGAGCAGTAATAAAAATTAGACGACTTAAAAGCTAGCAGGGGCTTTGATGATGATTCATTTCATTCTTGTTTTTATAAGGTAAAACTCTTGACCGTTGGGTTTATTCTGTGTTTTTAATGTATATTTGCCTTTTTCTAACTGTGGAGAATTATTATGTATTTAATTATTTTTCTTATAGAACAGAAGACGGGTTGAGTTTGATGAATGCGCATTACAGTTCGCTTTGATTTCAGGAAAGTAGCCCGATCGTATTCTGCACTTACCTTTTAGAGTTATAAAGTAAGAAAGGAAGAGGGAGAAGGGGAATAAAAAAGGAAAAACAATGACAGCAGCTAAAACGAGCTCTCTTATTGTGAAATACTGGGTGGCTTTTAATGGGTTTTATTTTGCACTTACTTGTTCTTTGGTTTGGAGGGCAGGTCACATTTTACCTAGGCAGCCTGCTCGTTTTCTTTCTCTCTTTCTCACCTGCCACGGCCAGCTGTAAGTGCTAGAGAAAGAAAAAGAGAAAATTAAGTGATTTGTGGAGTTATTGATCGGCAGCGAGGTTATTGATCAGGGTGTTGCGCGAGATGGAGAAGGGTGGGGTTTCGGGGGGCCGAGCAGCACTTTGTCTGGCTGGCCAGCTGGCATAGATGGGCACTCGCCAGCCCTGCTGTTAGACCAACCTCCCCTCCAGCAGGCCACAGCTTCTGACCTCCACCGTGACACAAGGGTGTGGTTATGTCCCAGCTCTGTTTATCTAAATTATGCTGATGACAAGTGGGGTTTTCAGGAATAAATTGCAGATAGACTGGCTCGGATTTGTTTAGCATTATAAAAAACAAACAAAGTGAAATCCTAATTGAAGCAATACAACATTCTAAATGGGCAGTTTTCCTCAATCAGGGGCTAAAATTGGAAGCATCTCAAACTGAGAAAAGAAAATCTCTTCCAAGAAGAAAATTATACAATGGCAGGATTTGAGGTTGATGACGATTGGCATCTGTTAAAAAATCTTATTTGAAATGGCTAAATGTATTGCAAAACATGGATGAGGAATTTACTCTAAATTAATTGTGCCTACTGATTCATTTGCACACACAGTCTGCTTTGTTAAAGCACCAGATTAAATAAAGGAATTTATGCTGTTTCAGATCAGTTTGAGTGCTAAATTGTGGAGGATGCCGTCCACCATGATCTAGCATACTTTGCCGGGACTATACAACGTTATGATCCATACAACAAATCTGCTTTTCAAAATGCAGAAAATGTGCTTGACTATACTGTGTTTGGATGAATGCCCATTATAACAAATAATATATTGCCACCATATTAGTTATTAGCCGATGTTAGTGATTTTATTTGCATTTTATGATATTTATTAATTTATTATTTATTATTTTAATGGTAATCGACCATTATAGGAATTTTCTACAATTAGGATATTTAATTAAATTTCTATGTATTTTAAAATTTTTAGTAAATTGTAATAATAATATATATTTTTTGTACGCATTAGCATAACATTTTACAGATTTTTACAAATTTTAACATCAAAATATGTTAAAAGAGGCTTGTCATTTTTATACAGAATTGATATTGGTGCATCCTTAATTTCATGAATTACTGCAGCCTTGATCAATTAAACATGTTCACAAGCATCTCATTTAAATGAAATTCTGGTTTCTGCAGGCGGTAATAGTGCAGTGTTAATTGCACTGTGCTATTTCAGTGCATTAACACCTAGTTAAACTGGATTGCCGGTGGTTAGTCAAATAAAAACAGTTTTTGCGTGTTGAAATGCCATGTTTAGTGAATTTGCCCAGATTTGTGTATAGATACTGGAGCTCTTTTGGTGTTCCTGGGGGTGCAGCATGAAGCCATCTGGCTATGGCTTGGATTTAGTCCAGAAGAGATGCCACAGACCCCCATCCCTCTCCATTATTGAACACTTCCTATGCCGCCCCCTTCACCAAGTGCAATATCTCAATGGATTTCCGGAAACATGTACTTTCACTCTTCATTTTACCCCATTTCAATATTACTTCACTCTCATCTTTTCAGTGGAAAAAAAAAGTTCCATAAGGCTGATGAGAGAGAGAGGTGGAAGAAAAGGCTGAGTGAGGGGAAAAGGGATAAATTAAGTGAATCGTTTGAACAAAAGCACATAATGTGGATGGACTGCAGGGCAGATCAGAAGGAGCACGGGGAATATGGGTACACACGGTGCAAAGGAGGATGTGCATGAAAGCATGTTCAGATGGAGAGAGAGAGGAAGACACGCTCCTCAACACACTCGCTCCGGATGACTTTAAATAATAGAATCTTGCGTACCATTACTGCCAGGCACCAGTGACTTATTCATGTATATTTCAGGAAGTTGTAATAATTTCAATGCTTGTCTGCTTTCTTTTGTGCCAGATATGAGATTGTGACAGAGTTGGTCCTGCTCTTTAATATTTCGACTTGAGAAGTGCTAGTTTTTGCCCAGACTTTTGATTACTCACTACAATCTATTGAGATTAAAAACTGCCCACTTAATGTCTGACATATGAACCGACTAACCAGTGTATCTTGTTTTTATGTGTCGTTTAGAGACAGGCGTGTATGATTCTGGTTTGGAAATATCTAGTTTACTTGCTTTTAGTTTACTTACTAACCTTTGGAGTGTTTATTCTTTAAGAAAAGGGGCCTTCCATCTATATCCTTGACCACCTTGTCATCATAGATTTAGCTGTCCAGGGCTACAGTGCCCTTTGGTAGTCCAGTGGGCTTTCCCTCCTAAAAGTGGTTGCCATAAACATGCCTGAAGAAAAACAAAATCACATTTCTGTGTATCTTCTTTTCATGTGCAGCATTTCTTCATTCTGGCTCTTTTCTCTGTCCCTTGCCCTTTGTCTGTGATGTGTGGGAGAGTTTTAACCAAGAGTCGACGCTGGTAAATAAGTTCAGCGAGGTTAAGCCGGGATCAAGGCCTCGAGCTGCGGGAATGAGCACAGAGAGAGAGGGGAATTGATTGGGCTTTTATATGTGGAAATTGAGAAAATAGAGGGTGTCTTTGGCGTGACCTGCCCTTGCCCAGTCTACTATCTATAGCTACAGAGAAACAAAATAATACCAGCTTTTATATTTGTTTTTCTTTTCCCCGACCCTTCATTTTAGTTTTTAATAAAACGTAATGAAATGGAAGGACATGGAGGAAGTGGGTGAAAGTGGATAAAATAAACAGAGTGAGAGGGAAGCCCAGCTAAGGGAAAAAAAGTTTTAAACCAGTCTAAGAAGATTTGTTGGTCTCCCACGTTGATCTGGTTTGCTGGTTTTAGAGGAGCTTTAGAGTCCCTTCAGCTGGACAGTCTGCAAAGACCTGCAAAACCAGCGGAACACCAGATAGCCAGGTTGGGAGACCAGCTAGACTAACTTAAGCCAGTTTCAGGCATGCTAGGGGAGCAGTGGTACCTCCTTAAACGAGTTTTGAGCAGGCTAGAAGAGCTTGACCAGGCTGGGGGACCAAATAGACCATTTTAAACCATCTTTGGGCAGGCTGAGAGACCAGTTATACCTTCTTAAACCAGCATTGTGGATGCTAGGAGATCTTGACTAGAAAAAGAGATAATTTAGGCCAGTTTAAACAGCTTTAGGCATGCTTGGAGACCAGTTAGTCTTGCATAAACCAGTTTTGGCCAGTTGGGAGGTCAATTATACCATCTTTTACCAGCTTTATGCAGGCTAAACAGTTATTTGCTTAAACAACCAAGGAGACCAGATATACCAGATTATATAAGCTTTGCTTAGGCTTGACCAGGATGGGGTACCAGTTAAACCACCGTAAACCAGCAGAATGGGAGACCAGCTGGACATGCTTAAACCATTTCAGGCAGGATCAGTTGTAGCATCTTAAACCAGCTTTGTAGAAACTAGGATAACTTGACCAGAATGGGAAACCAATTAGACCAGCTTAAACCATCTTTGGGCTGGCTGAGAGACCAGTTATACCTTCTTAAACCAGCATTGTGGATGCTAGGAGATCTTGACTAGAAAGAGAGATCAGTTAGACCAGTTTAAAACAGCTTTGGACATGCTGGGAGACCAGTTAGACTTGCATTAACCAAGTCTAACTGGTCTATACCAGCAGAATGAGAGACCAACTGGACATGCTTAAACCATTTTCAGGCAGGTTCAAAATGGGAGACCAGGTTGAACCATCTTTGTGTAGACTTTGAGACCAGATTTGTGCAGGCTAAGAGAGATTGAGATTGGGTTAGGAGAACAATTAGACAATCTTTGGACAAGCTGTAAGGGCAGTTAGACTAGTTTCTACCAGAAAACAGTCTGAGTTTAGATTGCAGAAAACTTAAGTCCTTAGTTCCGAACTTGCACACATATTCTCACACAGTGAATATCTGCTGAAACTCCAGTCAAATAACTACTGTTTATAACTGCAGTGCAGAGTAGTCGATAACTTTATCAGACAGTAAACAGTGAGAAATCTGTAAAGGAAGCCTCTGGGATTTACGTACACCCTGTTATACTGAAGTCTGCTTATTCTACTAGACACCAATCACTCGCTCCCTCAGTCTGTTTTTGCTATTGTAGAGCAAAACTGATGCTGTGTTTGCCTCACCGTGAGTAAATGGTCAAAGTCTCCAGAGTCTTTCTCCATTACTCATGCACAGAGCAGAGGTGTATCACACGTACCGCTGGTGGTCTTGATATAAATGAGATTTTTAGAATAATATCTCAGAAAATGGATGTCTCCCAGGAGATGAACGTGTCCTCACTGACACAAACAGGCCATTATTCCTCAGCCATTTATTTAGCAACCCAATAATGTGTTTTAATATGTGTTTTAGTATAACTTTTTGTCTTATGTACCTCCACTGGACCATCATTTTGCATTTTGCAACCAATAATGGGTCTCTTCTTCTCAAACCGAAGCAGTTGAACAAAACACAAAACCGACATTTTATGCAATGAACAAGAGACATTTATTATTGTATTTATAGAACTATAGGCTAGATATTTAGAGATTCAGTATATAGTTTCCAATTTAAGTTAATTCATAAAAAAATCCCATCCGGAAAGCACAAATATACTGTATCTGAAGCCTTGAGCTTCCATTCGCACAACTTAACGCACATCTATATGTGCGAATGGGGCCCATTGTAAAACCAACAACGTCTTTTCCCCATTGATTCTAGGGCTGTTGTCATGGCAACATGTTCCAGCGCTCATGGCTGTGGCACCACATGGCTGGAAAATGAGCGTGAAACTCAAAATGCCTAGGCTGACATCATGGCAGAAATGTGCAGCCACAGGAAGATTCTACTCGCAGTTCTACATAATGCAGGTTGTGAAAGACATGAGTACCTAATGCATATATAATGAGCAATATGTGCTGAAGGACTAGGTTTTCACTCCACACAGAATGCATAATTGCTACACTTTCAGCCAATCAGAACTAGAGATGCTTCAATAATCAAATTTTGCCTGATAATAAGCCGATATTTCTTTTTATAGTTAATAACTGATAAATTGGTGATGGTAAAATTCTATACTGTTTTCAATCAATCAATGTGAAATTAGGCATTACAACATTATAATATATAGTATGAAAAATATATTCTAATTCTAAAATAGTTTATAATTGCTTTAATTAAAGTTATGTAAATTAATTTGATGGAAATACTATTATGTGGGCTCACATAATAATCATAAAAATGGGAACCGTTTTCCAATGTTGGTGTAATGTTGGTGTATGGCATTTTAATTATTTTATTTTATTTTTACATTTTTTAAATTTTTTTAATTTTCAGGATTATTTTAGGAATAAAATTTTTTAAAGAATAGCATTTGTTTAAAATGGAAATCTTTGTAAAAATGAGCAGAAATGAGCATAAACTTATTTTGAGTATGCTGTTGTATAGTGAATATACAAAAGAGATTTACAGAAGATTTTTTCACTTATGTATTGTGTTATTTCTGGTTAGGACAAAAGTCTGGATGGAGCATCTGTGTAGATTTTGGCTGCTCGTTCATTGTGCTACAAATAAAAGAGTACTGAATATGAATTTCAACAAAGTCGCAGGTGTTGCGGGACGAATTGAACACTTGACGTGAAGTCATACAGAATGCAAAATGATTAAATGATTGATAAACTACACATATGGATGAAAATCTGTGTGGTCCGTCTCACTGGAGAATCGCATGCCATGGAAAAGCTTTACGCGTGATGGAATGGACTTCAAATTCCCTCCCCCCTTTCAAAAAGCGTTAAGAAGTAGATGTTTCATATGCATTATTAAAACATGAATATGCATCGCTTCGACACTCAGCACCTGTCACGCTCACAGCCTTTATTTAGTACGGTTGCTGCACTGTAGTGTGTTTCTCTAGGGCTCAGAGTCACAGACCGTTCAAGCGCTGACCCTAGATCCAGGTGGTCTACTCTATTATTACATCTATATTTGATAATGCTCAGCAGCCACTAGGTTTAAATGCTTGATTTCTCTGTGCAAAGCACACAGTCCACAGCCATTGATACAGAGATTTTGTGGGGAAATGTGAGTCACCGTGAGTCAACACTAACGTCTTATTTGTGGCTGTTAATATCAACACAATTAAAAGTGTTTGCATCTAAAGTTTCTAATTGCTTTAATTAAAGTTCTGTAAATTAATGAATTTGATGGAAATACTATTACGGGGCTCACATAGTAATCAGAAAGATGGGAATCGTTTTGCAAAACGATTTTGGAGGTGTAATATTGGTGTAAGGTATGTATTTTAATAAAACACTACCATAATGGTTTTCAGCCAGTAAAATATATTTTATTATTGCAATTTAAAATAGTGTTTTTCTATTTTAATATACTTTAAAATTTAATTTATTCCTGTGATGCAATGCTGTCTTCAGTGTCACATGATTCTTCAGAAGTCATTCTAATATGCTGATTTATTATCAGTGTTGGAAACAGTTTAGCTGCTTATTTTATTTATTTATTATTTTAAATTTTTCAGGATTCTTTGATGAAAAAAAGCATTTATTTAAAATTTATTTATTTTTATTTATTTTATTTATTTATTTATTTTACACAATTATCATACATAACATTAAAACATATATCTGTATTGGCCAGAATTTTAATATTACAACATTCCTAATACATATAGTAGAAATTTTCAATTTCTTTCTTGTTTTCTGAACATTAATTTATACAGTGTAGGATAATAGGAATAACACCAGCCTCTTTAATTAGTCTCAAGATACGCGACTGAAGAGCATGCCTCCAGGAAGTGCTGTCCTTTGCAGCCCAGTCCCACCGAGATCCGCAGGCTTTCACGCAGTCTCTATGACTGTGTCCTCAAGTTGTTGGTTTTGACCTGATTTACTCAGAATCAACAAAGGGCCAGGCCGCCACAGCACTGCGATGAATCTCAAACAGGCACAGAGGTGACAAGCACTGTGTAAGGAGACAACTGTGGGCAGGTGTGCATGTCGGATTGACAGCGTTTAAATGCAACTCTCCTCATGCCTCAAGCTCATGTGTGCACGCTCACGTTCCACATGTGTGATTCTGTGCAGGTAGCTGGTCACTGATTTAAAAAAAAAGAAAAAAAAAGCCCATTGCGGTTACCTGATGGCTGTCAATCAGTTTGTGGCAGCTCCATAGTGGACCTTGCCTGGGGGAATTATGGAAGTTTGTGTTTTGATGGCAGTTGTGAGACAGGAAAGCAATAGAACGAAACCGTCTCAGAGGAGTTAACACAGATGCTCACCTGTCAGTATCAGAAACGAGGAAAAGTTGTGTGTAAGTGTGTGTGTTTTCTGTGTTTGTGTGTTCTTTTATGAAGTGAAGTCAGTGATCAGGAACAGCTAGACAGATCCTGGAGCATTTCGAGTGGTCATGCCACCCTGTCTGGACCTGTTCTGGTAGTCTGTGATAAGAAAAAGTGAAAGAGCGAGTGTGTGTGTGTATTTTAAAGATCACTCATCAAAGACCAGGTCTTCTCAGCATAAACTTGTGCTTGCTTTGATTTAGAATAAGAAAATAACTGTAATGCTGTACATCTCCTTAGATCCCAAAAATGAAAATTCTTTAATATACTGGAAATCTTTTATTTCCACACACACACACACACATACATACACGTACATACACGCGCACACAAATATGCACATGTATGTATTTCCGTACATTACGGAAACTGGCTGCATGAGTGTTTCAAATACAATGACTGAGGGAGGGATGGCAGATTTGTCATCCTTCTCTCTTCTGACCAATGTAATCAATCTCTCAATATTTTTTCTTCTTTTGGAAAGTCATAGAAACGCTATTGCGGATTTTTGTGGATAGGGGCAAATGGGAAGGCAAAATTATATTTGCTGTTATTTCCATTCACCACTATAGGGGTTTAGCCAACTATGATGACTTCCAGTTCTGAGAACCCCAGAAATATGAAAATGGTCTCTGAACAAGGACTAGTTCTTCAAAATGAACATATAAGCACAATGAAAGTATTATAAATGTGGTCCATACAACTCATGCTCTATATTCTATATATAGTTGTTTGAAATAATATAATAGTGTGAGAGACAGACTGACATTTCTGAACTCAAGATCATGATTTGTGATTGAATCATTCAAACTGATTTTGTGAAAAGGAACTGATTCATTAAAAAGTTTTTACTCAAAAGAAGTCAAATTTGTGTACAAATTGGACATCGAAGCTTCTCTCATGAACTTTCATTAATGTTCCAAGGAAAACTAGAGAGCTGGTCAAGACTTTCAGTGTGTAATGAGTCAAATTCTAATCTGTTTATATGGCTTCAGAAGACTTGAGTGGCATGGGCCTCTTTTATGATGCTTTTGTGTCCTTTTTGAAGCTTGAAAGTTTGCATTCTGTGTTCCACAAAAGAATGTCATGCAGGTATAGAATGTTAAATTATGTCCGTTTGAATTTTTTGAATGAACTGTCTAAAATCAGGTCTTCCTAGCAGAGTGCTTGTGTTGAGACTGAAAAAGAAAGCAACGATAATAATGTCGTACACGTCTCTTCAGACAGGAACTCTAAAGGTCATGTGTTAACTAAAAGAGTTTTTAAACTGAGTGCTGGTTTGCATGAGCTGTTTTACAAGGGTCTTTTGTTCCGCCCTCATATGACTGTAGTCTTTTAGAACGGTGAACTTGTCACATGATTGTGGCTTTCTAAAATTGATTCTTATGTCTGTGTCTCTTTATAGGTTGCAGAGGAAAGCTGTGTGGATTTGGAGCGATGTGTGAGAGAGACCAGACTGACCCCTCTAAAGGAGAGTGTGTTTGTAAGAAGATTGTATGCACGTCTGTGGTGGCACCGGTGTGTGGATCTGACTCCTCTACCTATTCCAATGAGTGTGAGCTGGAGAAGGCCCAGTGCAATACACAGAGACGCATCAAGGTGATGCGCAAAGGCCCCTGTGGTGAGTCTAGTCATAAGCAACAATCAGTATCTATACTTGTGAGACCGCCTGGCTATTATTTTCAAATTAAAGGGAACATTCACAAAAAAAAATCATCCTTGTGTCATTCCGAACTCTCTTTTTTACTGTGGAACACAAAGAAGTTTTCTAGAAAAATATTTGGTTGCTCTTACAGTGCATTTAAACAGTGAAACAGTATTTTTCTTACACCAGAACGTTTTTTTATGCCAAGGACCCCAAAATATGATGAGGACAGCCTTCGTCAAATGTAAAGGCAGCTATACATTTTTATGTGTAAACATTATATACTGTGTAAGAAAAATGGTAAGCATGATATTATAAATACAATTTATTGTGTGTAAAATTAATAATTTAATAAAATATAAAAATTTAGCACATTCTTTTTGTCAATGAATGTGCTAAAGCAACAATTAAAATATTCATTAGTAAAATAAAAATAAAACATTATTGAAATATTCATAAACCCCCACATGGATAGATGGTCTATGGAGTGGAGAATATGAGTTTTGTGTTTTCTACACTGTTCATCATGTATATTCCAATCAGTTTCATTACATGAATGATAACTAATATGT
This sequence comes from Barbus barbus, assembly GCF_936440315.1. Classification (NCBI taxonomy): domain Eukaryota; kingdom Metazoa; phylum Chordata; class Actinopteri; order Cypriniformes; family Cyprinidae; genus Barbus; species Barbus barbus. The sequence goes on from NC_136719.1 coordinate 14,104,618, forward strand.
GAAATGTGGCTCGTCATTAAGCGGGCTCTGTGGCAGTGGGCTTGGGCAGCGTGAGCCATAATTACGTGATTCGGTGGAACATGCCGTACAAAGCCTTCAAAGGGCTCTAATTAGCCACCTCGCATGCTGTCTAGCAGGAAATTATCAGTCCTGAGGAATGAGAGCTCCAGCCTACCAGTGCACTCCAGCCTCCATTGAGAAACGCATTAAAGATCACACTGTCCCGGTGTGTTAATGCAGTGGAAGTTCGGCTCCATGCTAATCGGCGCTGGCTCCGCGGCAGGGCTTTAATGGGCAGTAGCCTCCCTGCTATTGCGCTAATGAAATTGACAGTGTGGCTATCAGGGGTCATATCTCTCTCGTTCAAATGGGATCAGTGGCCATAGATAACGGACGGTTCAGTGTTTCTCCTGGGCAGAGAGGTTGAGATGGGAGATGAGAGTCAGGTTAGTCTTTTTGCCAAGTTCTACTCCAGTGGTATCCAAAATTAACCCTTGGCCTTTTTTGTTGCAATAAATATGTAATATTTTTTAGATTACATACAGTGATGGCCAAAATGATTAGAACAGAAACCTTCAAGAAACCTCCCTGCAAAGCTACCTGAAAAACTATGCACCTAGCTGCTTTAAACGCAAAGGACGGTCACACCAAATGTTGATTTAATTTAGTTAATAGAAGTTAATTGATAAAGAAAATCTGTTTATGATATTATTTTTGACAGCATCCTCATTTTACAGCATTTTTACACAAGTGCCTAAAACTTTTAACAGTACTGTAGCTTTGCAGGGAGGTTTATTTATGCATCTTGGAGACATTGCCATAGTTCTTCTGGATTTAGTCTGTCTCAGTTCTGTTCTGTTTCTTCATGTCATTCCAGACAGACTGGATGATGATCAGATCAGATCTCTGTGTGGAGCACTGGCTGCTGTCAGACTTCTTGTGCAAACAAATCTCACTGGATTATTACAATATGAATGTTTGGAAATGTCAACTGATATTTCCTACAGACACACTACAGCAAAAGATAGAAATAACTGACTTAAAACCATTCACCTGGTGAAAATACTAGCGTTCTAATCTTTTTGGCCAGCACTATTTTAGTCAATTGTGTTCTTAATATGTCATACCAGTAAATATAAAAGTTTAATGTTTTTGAAAAGTCTGTATGCTCACCAAAGCTGCATTTATTCAATCAAAAATACAGTAAAATTGTAAAATTCCACTGCCATTTAAAATACATGGTTTCTATTATAATATTTTTTTTGTTATTACTCCTGTCTTCAGTGTCACATGATCCTTCAGAAAGCATTCTAATGTGCGGATTTGCTGCTCAAGAAACATTTCATATAATCAGTATCAATGTTAAAAATGTCTGTGCTGATTGATAATTAATATTTGGAAACTGAATCAAAAGTGGCCAAAAGAAAAATGTTTATAGCTGGTAGGTTTTTTCAGTTCACACTGCATTGGCAGGTGTGGCAAAGGGTTAATTCACACCCCGGCCACAGGATAAGAGGTGATACAGAAAAAGAAATACAGAGAGGTGCCCTGTTTCTAAAGATGAGCAGGGGAGCGTGGGTGCTTGTTGAACTCCGGCGGGTAAACACATCTCCAGCTGTTTGAGTGAGTCAGTCAGTCATTCAGAGAGTCAGCGAGCAGAGGAAAGGAATGGAGTGTGTGTGGAGCTCATTTCAGAAGGGCCGTATGCTGGAACTCATCTAGATTGGCAGTGGCGCAGCTGAGCATTGGGCCAGAGTGATTGATCAATGAAAGGATTGATCATATGTGTGCAGAGCACGTCTGGAATTACTGTGATTGCCAGGAGCGCTCTCTTTTCTCACTCTGTCTTTTTTTTTTTTTTTTTACACCTTAACGTTTCTTCACCTCCAGCCTGACTCGGCTGATGAAAACCGCTTTTGAGTACCCACAGCACGGAGGAGGTAAAATCTGGGCATCAAATATTCACTCCCTAAACCAGGCCTACAACTTAAACTAGCCGCAGAGGCTGAAACTGTTGGCTTCTGTTGTCTAAATGAGGTTATTCTGCTGTACAGAAGAGCGGGGGAGGAAAAGCCTTAACCTCAGGGTATCATGGGAAGCTGCTTAATGGAGGAATCAATATGTTTGTCCCGTTATTGACGGCTGAAACTGTGTTCCTTCACTTTGGAAGTATGGCTCATTTCTCTCAGATCCTTTACCTGCTATAACTCCAGGTGTTGATACTGTTGGACACATATGGGCCGTTTTTCTCCCTCGGTTGCTTCTCACACTCTCTGTCAACTGATTCTCACGTCATGGCGCGCTACATGCGTGTTTTACTGCCCTTTAATAATGTCAAAGCTGACGTTCATCCAAGCACGTAACAGTTGCAGCAGCAGCCATGAGAGACTGTTGATTTATGATCTTTCAGCAAACACATCTTAGTCAATATTAAAGAAACTCTCTGAGTTTACCCCGAGGCTAAGTAGCATAGGGATATACTGTTTGAACGCATCATAGTAGTGATCCATCTCAGAAGAAAAGGACAGAATGTGTTCAAAGAAATGATTGATTAATAATGCTTGGATGTATATATATATATATATATATATATATATGTGTGTGTGTGTGTGTGTGTGTATGTATATATGTATATACATACACACACACACACTCATATATATATATATCCTCTAAATGCCATCTGAAATTTTCATCTAAAATTAGGATTTTTAGCAGGCTCCTATGTTTATGTTCAGTTATTTCACTTTAATCGCTTAGAAAAGGACCTATACAATGCCATTAGAGTAAAATTACTGAATCGAAACAGGAGCCTGCTAAAAATGCTCATTTTAGATGAAAATTTCAGAAGGCACTTTTGCATCTGAACTCTTTATATATATATATATATCTTTACTTTTTTACTTTACTTTATATATATATGTGTGTGTGTGTATGTATGTATGTCGCATTAGTGTCACAGAAAGTGTCATCATAGTGTCAGTTTCAGCAAAGCTTTCATATATATTTCTTATATATTTAATTATTTATTCTGAAATTATTATTTTGTTGAAGCTTGATGCTAAAAGGTGTGATGTATTGTGAGTGTTGCTTTGCAGTTTCTAGGGTTTTCTGGATGGTTGTTAGGTGATAGAGCCTGTACCTTGTATAATATTCAGGCCTATGCCTTGAACTTGTCTATGGGAATTTTTCACATTTTGTTTTATTTAATTTGTTTTATTTATATAATTTTTTGTTGTTGTTTTGTATTTTGTTTTGGTCTATGCTTTGATTTGATTTGCTTTATGTATTGCTTTATGTTTGCTTTATTTTGTTTTCAGTGCAAAAATTCAAGTTATATCACTTAAAATATATTAGTACACCTCTCTTCAACACGTGACTTGATTTTAAGAAAAGTTTATGCCTTGTCAATCTACGATCGTGCTGTTTATAGGTTTGTCTGTATTGATATTAGATGAAGTCAATGTTTAACAATGATAGATTACACTCATCAACTTTAAGGATTTGTTAATGGTTTAGGTGTGCGTAAATGCACTTTTGTCTAGAGACGCGGTGTGAAAACTAACGTCCTGTTTGGCTGATTGTTCCCCATGATGTCTCGTTATTCAGGCACAGCTCCGGTCCTGGTGTCACCTCCACGGCCACTGAGCTCGGCAGCCGCCGCCGATGGCACGTAGCCAGTCTTGCCTCGTGCAAATGAGTTTTTCGCTCACCCTGTTCCACCCCTACGTCGGCTCCCGTGCTTATGAGTGGGGACGCTCGCCACAACACATTCACCTGTCTCCGTGACAGGAGACTCAATTCACACTCATCAGCGGCTTCTCGGCTTCCTTACTCCATCTGCAGAAAAAAACCCTGCGGTTCCTCACTCTCAGACTAAATTTAGCTTGGGTTATGTCTGCTACACAGTCTGGGCCTGTCCACTGGCAAACAATTATAGCAAGATCGACAGTCTCCTTCAATAATGGAGTTCTCTAAATGAATTCTGGAAGCAGATACTCTGTGATCTAGCAACATCCATCATAGAGATGTTTTTTTTGAAAACCTCATTCAGCTAAAAACCATAGTCTTCTCATCTGTTGCAAATGTTGCTAATATGATCCAGCATGCTTCTGGTAAATAGTATTAGGAGTCTATGTGGATCTGCACAGGGCAATAAAACCTAAACATGCTCTGCAAATGTGATGCTTTGACCCAAAACAACTTTGCATTGTAATACTATTTGATTTTAAATCCTAAGTTATTGTGTTCTCAAACTTTCGGACCCCCATATTGGGTTCCATCAGGCTCAAATCTGGTATATCACATGCAGCTTTTCTTATACCAACACTTCCACAGAGCTATTCTATATTGGCTCACACAAAAACACCCAGATGTCGACGAGAATATGATCAATGCCATCACCAGAGCTTCACTCTGCTGCTTATACCCTGGAGAATGAGGATGCTTCTTATACAAATCTGTTTCTCTTGCTCTCCTCCTCTGTCTCTCTCTCTCTCTCTCTCTCTCTGCTGTCCTGCTCACTTCCGAAGGGGGAGGATGTAGTGTTGAAGTGAGATAAGGCAGATTACAGCAGGACGGGCCCATTAAAAGGCACATTTTCCACGCTCTCGCTTCTAATACCAGATGGGAGACGCTTTTTACAACTTATTCATGTATTCATGCATTTGACTGGCCTGAATAATGCATTGTTATTTTTAACCCCTACCACAATCGAGTATTGAGTGCAATAATCAGGGACTTACCAACCGTTAGAACATTTCCCTGTCCAATTTTTGGACAATAATAATTGTATTTTAAGAGCTTAATTTGCTTGACCAGAGTGCACTGAATAAAAATGTAAGAGGCTGCATAAAAATGTCTGTTTTTTAACCCAACATTTTCATCAGCTGTCGATCGATTAATTGTATTCTGTGTGGTCATGATATGGCTACTTTAATCTAATTAATATTCAAGAGCCAAGCTGATCATTGGAGCAGTAAAAATCCCATTGACTCTCTCTATAGAAAAACTTATTTCAGCAAAAACAAAATTTGAATCTCTCCTGTATATTTGTCTATTTAGTTATAAACTTCAACTTTATAGCATTTTGTACTTTGTACGTCTACGAGTAGATCTGATTCATAGACATCTGATTCTACGAATTCAGTTATGTCATTTACAAAGCTTCATGGGCTATGTAGTTCATTTACCTCTTAAAAGACGTACACAGACTTTGGCTTTTTCTCTGATTTTCAATTGTATTTTTGCTTCAAAAAGTTTGTAATGTTGTGATTCATCTCAGAGCTGGTTGGTTTGGTTCATGGCTTTTTTTATTGAAGTTTTTTTTAATCCCTATGGAGAAAATGGGAAAAATTCTGGAATCATGGCTGCTGACGAAGTGAGTGATCATTATTGCACTAATTTGAATTAAATAATATGGACACAACTAAAATATTATTTGCCCTTAAACAAGGTCCACGATCACTGGAGAACCATATTCGAGAGTTTTTAGCCATTGCTCACTATTCACTATTCAGATATAGTATATATTACCCTGTATTTACCACGTCTGTAGAGTATGTCTACCATGCGCCTTGATATTTGATGGCCGCAGTATGCTTCAGGACTTTTGAAAGTAAATCATAAAGGCATCTTAAAGAAACAATTGCAGCTGATTGGGTATGATTATATTTTACCTTTGAAAACAACGTTTGAATGCACTCCCGTACTTAAATACATGCGCTCGCTGTGCCAGATAATGATTATTGACTGTTACATTCAGCTTCCTGTTTGTGTAGCACACAGTCAGACACGCCGCCACACGCCAACAGCACAACCACTACCTTTCCCATCGTCTTCATGATAATAAGCTGCTATTTGTCCTCTTTCTTACCCTTTCCTTTTTCTACTTTCCTCACAAGACATCCTCTTCCAAACGACTAGTACCTCTAAACAAGATGAGTTCATTTCGGCCCATAATTGCATTTCCCTCCAACGATGTCCTTCTCTTCCACGACCTTTCCTGAATCACGTACACAGACCCACGCCACTTTACACTCTTGCACATTCAAGCGCGCAAGAGTACAAAGCCATTCATGAATACCTGTCTGTGTCCACTCAAGGCCATTTGCAGTAATCACAGAGGTGTCTGCCCGACCTCTCTCAGTTTAATGCAGGAGAGAGCAACCCTTCCCATCAGCCAGCAGGGTTTTGGTGACAAAGAGATTCTTCACGTGACCCTCTCTAGAGCTCTTTATGTTTCTTAGAGTCTCCACGGAGCACACAAGCGCAGGAGAGGCCAGCCACTTTGAGAGAGATTTCTTTTAAATGCTGTTCTCATTTCTTCATGATGTTGTAGAGATCAAATACTAGTCAAATTCTAATTAGTTGTTTATACAGTAAAACAAGTTGGGTAACACTTTAGAATAGGGAACACTTATTCACTATTAACTACGACTTTTCCCTCAATAAATTCCTAATTTATTAATAGTTAGTAATGCATACTAATAAGCAACTAGTTAAGAGACCCTAAAATAAAGTGTTACCACAAGTTGATCTATCTATTGCTCTGTTAGAAAATGTATTCTGAGTACTTTTTGATTACTTTTAGATTGCCTCACTCATAGAAAATACTTTCCATTCTTTGTTATCCACCTCCAGAAGTGTATTGAACATTACATTACACCAAGGTTTCCCAAACTGGGGTTCAAGATTTGATGAAAAGCTAATACTTAAATCATAAAAATGTCAAATTAAACTAGTTGTGTGCCCATTCCATTTTATGTATAATTATAGTAACCTAAATAGTGGCTGGTGTGTGCAGTTCCATAAAACTGGAAGACGTTCCAAATGTACTGCATAAGCAGTAGGATTTTTAGAAAGGAACATTTAAGAGAAATAAATAATTAGTGTGAATCAATACATAATGAATAGTTTACTGCCATTGTGTAAACATGTAATCATGTAATCTGTAAAAAAAAAAGTAACTGTAATTTGATTATGAGCTATTTAAAATGTAATATAATTAAATTACAAGTACAAAATTTTTGGAATCTGATTATGTTAACCAGATTACATGCAATCAGTTACTACCCAGCACCAAAGCTTCACGGTACGGACGTCACAATTCGGTTCATGCAGTCAGATGATGAACAGGAAAGAGCAGAAGAGGAGACGATCTACGCACCAACCATAAACAAGAACGGCGAGTTCAGATAGCACACCTGCTTGTTTTAAATCAGCAGTGTGGGAAAGTTTCAGATTCTAGAGATGCACTGGTCAACCAGCTATAAATCGGAACCGGTTTTTAGTTTTATTATGGCTGATCTCTATTCCAGAATTGCACACAAACTGCATTGCAATCATTTCCTAAAATGTAATTTGTGTGGAATTTTTATGACGTCTGTAAAGGGACCTCATAAACTGTGACCCCAAAACCAAAGTGTGTACCGAAAGTGGCACTCCTAAAATAAATAAATAAATATATATATATATATGTATATTTGCTGTTTTAATGTTTTTTTGGGTATCCACATTTTGTTGTATGGAGCTGCTAAACCACTTGAAAATCTAATTCCATCTCTCCTGACAGACTGTATATTATCAACTTGCAGAATGCATGAATACCAGCTGATAAATGTGTGTGTGTGTGTTTTAAAGGGCTTGCTTGAAGGAAAAGATAATGCTTAGCGTCAAATGTGCTTGCTGATTGTACTCAAAATTAGTTTGAAAGAAAAAAAAAAAAGCAGATACTTTTTTTTTTTTGGATATTGCTTTTAGCCAAAACAAACAATTCCATCTTTGTCATTATGTTTGAGTACTGCAGTAACAGGGAACAGTGTGGGGAAAGATCAATATGTAAGCTCTATGTAGCCTACTGTAACAGGGAGAATGAGACGTGAGACGTGTGGATCCATGTGCAAGCTTTTATTAATAAACATAGTCAAATAACAGGCAGAATTATAAAACAACAGCAAACAGGTATGGCTCGGGCAAGACACAAGAGTATTCCTAGAACAAGCGTGGGTCTTTGATCAGCGAACAATATCCAACAGGGTGAGGCAGAGAGATAATCCAGGTAAACGAGCAGTGGTCCAAGAGAGGTGCAAACAGAGTCCGAACGGCAAGGCAAAGGGTTAATCCAGAAAACGCGGGCAAGAATCAAAACACTAGAAAACACACAAGGCAAGGCAAGACTAAGACAACAAAGAGGGTTCCGTATAGCAGCTAAAACTAGGAGAGTTATAAATGCAGAACAATACTGGAACTAAACAGAAAAACACAGAATGGCTCGGTAAGGCAGCTAACACTAGGGGAGTGCTATACGCAGAACAATACTCTGCAATGACAGAGAGGAAGTCCAAGGCTTATAAAGCGTGTGTGATTGTGTGATCAGCTGTGTAATCAGAGCAATGTGAGATTGGTGACAGCTGTGTGTCGTCAGTGCAATGGAGGATGAGAAATGCAGTCCAGAGGTGACGTGTAACAGTAGTGTAGTGCAAGAGTCAATGTGGTGAGCGAGTGACCTCTGGTGGGGGAGGGACGGAGGGCAAGGTCCATGTGGAAGTGGAGAGACTGGAGACTGCCAGGGCGGAGCAGAAGATCTCCACGGCAGAGCAGGCGGAGCAGGAAAACACCATACCTGAACAGAAGACCACCAGACCTTAGCAGTAGACCACCACGTCGGAGCAGATGACCACCAGAGCCAGACAGGGCACGACAAGGATTCGCAGACGGCCTCCATAGCCGTAACAGGGCAGGACAAGGATTCGCAGACGGCCCCCATAGCCGTAACATGGCAGGACAAAGATTCACAGACGGCCTCCATAGCCGTGACAGGGCACGACAAGGATTCGCAGACGACCTCCATAGCCGTGACAGGGCAGGACGAGGATTCATAGGAGGGTACCACTGACACCTCTGGAGGTTCTGCAGCAGACGCCGCCACCTCTGGAGGTTCTGTAGTGGTAACATCAGAAAACAGGTAGAGTTCAGTAACAGGACAGGTACAGTGCTCATCAACGGTTCCTTTGACCGTGACATGACAGGCATAGAGAGTACATTGCTGGGCGCCACCACCATACAATGATCTGAAACGAGCACCGCCGCTTCGGGAGGTTCTGCAGCATGTGCCGCCACCTTTGGAGAAGCTGCAGCGGGTGCCACAGCCTGGGGCAGTTCCGAGGTGGTGTACGCAGCCCAAACGCAACATAAAGTGATCCCCATCATGGGAAGCGCTTCGGACAGGGGAATTAGTGCAGGAACAGAAGGGTTAAAGTGAGCTGGTTTGGGGATACCAGCTGCACGTGCAGACACCAGTGGTGCATCCCTCACACTGCATACCAGATTAGGATACTGAAGGACTGACCTTGAATATCTGAGTGTGACAGACAGGACGTGACAAGACTCTGGTTGATCAGCTGTGACGTGGTTCTGGATGGTTAGCAGTGACATGAAGAGTCTCTGGAAGATCCGCTGAGACGTGGTGAGACTCTGGCAGATCAGCAGAGACGTGTTGAGACTCTGGCAGATCAGCGGCAACGTGGTGAGACTCTGGCAGATCAGCGGAGACGTGGTGAGACTCTGCCAGATCAGCGGAGACGTGGTGAGACTCTGGCAGATCAGAGGATACTTGACTTGACTCATGAAGATTATCTGTGACTTGGTTGGACTCATGAATGGCAGCTGTGACATGACGGAGCGTCGTTGTGGCCGCCATTTTGTGAACGGATTCCGCTGTCGCTGCCATTATGTGAGTGCGCTTGGGTACGTCCGCCATTTCACGAGCGGGTTTAATCACTGGAGTTGTGGTCAATAAACTCGAATGTCCCAGAGCTGGTGATTGACTAAACACCGCGGCCGCCATTATCGGCATGGACGCGATGTTGCGTTCCTCCTCCGCGACACCCACGGTGAATGAGGAACCGACTGATAACAGAGCATAGTCCAGAAACTGACTGAATGTCGAGCGCGGACCCTCGTGTCTAAGCTTAGACTTGAGAGGTGGGTTAATGCCATCGCAGAAAATCTCTATCAAAATAAGGTCCGGTATTTCTGAATAGTGAGCAATGGCTAAAAACTCTCGAATATGGTTCTCCAGTGATCGTGGACCTTGTTTAAGGGCAAATAATATTTTAGTTGTGTCCATACCTGGCCAATGTCCATCTGAAAAGTTGCTGGATCCTAGTGTGGCCGAGTATTCTGTAACGGGGAGAACTAGACGTGAGACGTGCGGATCCATCGGCAAGCTTTTATTAATAAACATAGCAAATAACAGGCAGGTTTATAAAACAACAGCAAACAGGTATGGCACGGGCAAGACACAAGAGTATTCCTAGAACAAGCATGGGTCTTTGATCAGCAAACAATATCCAACAGGGTGAGGCAGAGAGATAATCCAGGTAAACGAGCAGTGGTCCAAGAGAGGTGCAAACAGAGTCCGAACGGCAAGGCAAAGGGTTAATCCAGGAAACACGGGCAAGAATCGAAACACTAGAAAACACACAAGGCAAGGCAAGACTAAAGACAACAAAGAGGGTTCCGTATAGCAGCTACGGAACTATGTATTATCGACCCACATTGTTTGTGCTACGGAAATGAATGATAAATTACACCTCCAATCTTGCAACTTTATAAGGTGTGCTGTTACTTCTGTAAGCAGCCAGATTTATGATTTTCACCTGGCATATGGAACAACAGGCAAGAATATACTATAGACTTGAACTGTTAGAGAAACCAGAGATTCGATTTAAAGATCAGAAAATGATAGAGACTGGGAATGTGCTCTTTCGACCTGATGCCACCAAGCAATGGTCTAGCAACTACCCAGAACATCCTAGCAGCTACCTACAACATCCGAGCAATACCTAACAACCAGTGCTAGACAGATTACATGTAATCTGGATTATGTAATCAGAGTCTAAAAATTAAGTACTTGTAATTAGATTATATTACATTTTAAAGTGCTCATAATCAGATTACAGTTAATTTTTTATAGATTGCATGATTACATATTATTTACTCAGTGGAAGTAAATTAATCATAATGTATTGATTCGCCCTAATTCTGTTTTTTTCCTCTTAAATTTTCCTTTCTGAAAGTTCCTTGTCTAAAGTTCCAGTACTACTTATATAAATTTGGAAACTCTTTCAGTTTTCTGGAACTGCACACACCAGCCACTAGTCAGGTCACTAAAATTACATAGAAAATGGAAAGGCCACACGGCTAGTTTAATTTGACATTTTATGATTTAATTATTAGCTTTTCACCACCTCACGAACCCCAGTTTAGGAAACCTTGGTGTAATGTAATGTTTAATGCACTTCTTGATGTTGATAACAAAGAACGAAAAGTATTTTCATATGAGTTAGGTCAAAAGTAATCTAAAAGTCATCAGAAAGTACTCAGAATACATTACCATATGTGTAATCCAACAGATTATTACTAACTACACTTTCTGTTATGTAATTTGTGATCAGTAATGGACTACAATTTGTAAGTAATCTGTCCAGCACTGCTAACATTTTTTTTCTTCTGTATACCATGTGCCACCAGTTTTCAGCTTTTTAACATTATTGTATATCACTTTTTAGCAGGCTATAGAAGCAGGGATTATGTTTGAATTCATCTTGATTGTCGTCCAGTCGTGCAGATGCATAGATTTGTGTTTTGCATACTGAATGCACACGTGCTGAATTAAATCCAGTCTTAAACTGCGATTTGAAGCCTGTGCTAGTGTTTGCACTGAATCGGGTTAATGCTCAATAAAGCTCACAGGAGATAAACCTTGCTTCTGATAGAGGTGTTTGGTAGTGTATTAAACCCGTGAGCTAACGTCGTCCTGCTGGTCTTGCCCGTGATGTTACCTCTGTGTCTTCACAGGCCTGAGGTCAGGAGTGGCTCACCTCGGTAATACTACACAAGTATGCGCACTGACAGATATCGCAGGAGAACAGGAGTGCCTGGCCTTTGAATCCAACCACAAAAAGATGTGTATTATCCATTTTTGTGCCTAATTTTCTTTATCCAAGGGCAACACTGAGGCGTGCAAAAAAAGGAAGACAGCTGCAGTCAAATAAGCCCTTTGAAGAAATACATCAAAAGAACAAATCATTTCGCCGTGTGAGGGATGACAACAGCAGAGGGTGGGACACTGGGTTTGGAGGTCATCTGTGGAGGTTCAGCTTTATTTTTTTGGTACTCTTCCAGTTTTTGCTATTGATGCATCACAGCAAATATGGCAAAAAAACACGAATGCTTGAGAATACTAATGGATAGTTTTCTCCAGGCTTTGTAGACCTTATTCTGGGTTAAGTACAAGTTAAGCTCAGCATTTGTGACATAATATTTACAGTGGTGTGAAAAAGTGTTGGCCCCCTTCCTGATTTGTTATTTTTTTGCATGTTTGTCACACTTTAATGTTTCAGATCATCACACAAATTTAAATATTAATCAAAGATAACTTCAAAATCAGAAAGGGGGCCAACACTTTTTCACACCACTGTATTATGGAAAAAAAATTACATTTAAAAACAAAATCAGTGTTAAACCGTGTGACAATAAAAGCAAATGTAGCCAATCTGTAAATGTTAAAATACTTAGTGTTTTAACTGCACAGCAACAAAATTAAGTCAAATTAAGTAGCTACAAATTATTTTCCAAATTGTGATTAGTAAGGAAAGAAAACATGTTGGTGGAGACTTGGTTTAGTTCATTGGTTATTGATTGGATGGAAGCAAATTTGAATGTGAGCTTGAGGTTGATTGTAAAAAGAGGTGGAGTTTATCTGGACAAAATCATTGGAGAACTTCAGCGTACCTCACCTGAGAGAACTGTTGTTTCGTTTGATGATCAAGCTCTATCATGACAACTCTCGGTTGATTCTCAGATTTTATCATGGTAACGGATATGACAATGTTAATGTATTTGGTCTTGGCAGAGTAGATCTGCTACGCTGCTGAATTGCAGCTGTTGTTGTTTATTGCTGTTGTTGGAGATTATTGCTGCTGCTGCTGCAAAGCAAGTACAGGAATTTGCTACTGCCAATACATATGCCGTTACAGTACTGTGAGTATTTAAGACATACTGCTGCTGCACAAGTAACATATATAATAACCCGCTGCAGATCTATACAGGTGGAGCTGGGGAAGCTGGAGGGTTTCAGAGTAACTCTGAAAGTGTGCTGCGAAATGCTCTAGTGAATGCTAACCAGCCATTTAAACATAAAGCACCAAGCTTATTGCCTGCGAATGCAACATGAACCAATCAGCTTGTGCCAACTTGTTTAACACTGTGAATATCATCAGTTTGCATTAACGATTCATCAGCCTGTGCCATCTAGAGTTTCATGACAGAACTTGGTATTTATGACATTGCTCCCAATCACTTCTGTTGTAATTGCCAAACTGTAACCTCAATTTTTGTATTTTTTTTTTCGGTGCTATTATGCCACCAAATACTGTTTATTGTGGTTCATTTGTGTTGAATCCATAATATTCAAAGGAAATGAGAGTGACACCACCCGCAGCTGTTCTCAAGCCTCTTTAACACATACGCATTCTTATATATACACATACATCTTCTGTCACGCTGGAGAGGGCGCCCGGGGCTCGCGGTGCAGGGCGGATTGTGCTGAGCCGATCCCATCAGGATCACGTAGTGGCCGTTGACAGCTCCCTGCATGCATTACATATTAATATATCCAGCACTAAAACATTATCACAGCACTGTCTGAAAGGCGGATCAGTGGATCATCCTCGCTGTCTCGACTTCCTCTCACTCTGTTTATGCCTTATTAGTTCATTGTGTAGGTCCTATTATTTCCTACTTTTCTTCCTGTCCTAACCTCTTCAGTGATAGAGGAGAGCAGTTAATTGACTGCGAGAGACATTTCCAGTTCATCAATAGGTAACTATAGACTCCTGCTCTTTCCTCAGGATACTGTATTTCTATCCTTGAAAATGAGCACTAAATCATAAGGAGGAAACGGCTCATCTCTGTTGCTACCCCAATGGTTCATAGTCTCTCGGCTTGTGACGCCAGTCACATTCTAACAGGCAATTTGCCTGCTTGTCTCAGTCTGAGAGGGCAGCTTATCTGTGCTAACACAGTGGAGAGCCGCGTACGCACCTTATACCGGAGTGGCCTTTTGCATTTTAATCAGCTCATCCTTTTCCTCGACGCTCATCAATTCTCGGCGACAATAGGTGGAAAAGCGTCGACTGTTATTTAATGGGTTCGCAGAGGCAATTCTGCGTACTGTCACAAAACAAACAGAGCGCCACTGAGAAGGAAGCTGTTTATACGGATCGTCGGACTCTTCTCAATGTGTACTTCCTGACAGAAACATCAGAACTGATTTAAAGAACCGCTTTACATCAGACTGATGAAATCAGATGTCTTAGAGGCAGGCTTTTGGGGGTGAGGCCAATCTGTCAAAGCAGAAGTAATGATTCAGAGCTCAGCTGCCATTAGTTATGACTGTGAGGATGAGGAAAGTACCGGAATGCGTCAGCCCGTCTCAAAGGCCATCATAGACTGAACAGACTTGTTTATCATTTTAGGGAAAAAATAAAACTGCATAGGCGAGAGAGGGGTTGCAATTTGCAACATGTTAGGGATGAATCATATGGCAATAAATAAATGATTTTCTAATTAAAATATATATATATATATATATTTTTTATTATATAATGCATTCAAATATTATTATATAAAATATTATAAATAGTTTTTTACATTTTTTATTTATATTTATACTAGTAGTTTTTAGCATAAAAATGTGTGTGACTTTTCTCATGTATATCTCTCAATCGCAGTCAGCTGTTTGGGACCCACTGACCCATTGACCCATTTTACCCCATTCCCCCATATTAGGTTGGTTGTCAACAATTAAGGGCCTGGGTCCATTTGGAGCCCTAATAAATCTTGAATTATTAAAATAGTATTATATTAATGGTCACACTTTATTTTAAGGTCCAATTCTCTCTATTATCAAACCATTAATTACGACTTTTGCCTCAGTAAACTTCTAATTTGCTGCTTATTAATAGTTAGTTAGGTAGTTGTTAAGTTTACGTATTAGGTAGGATTAAGGATGTAGAATATGGTCATCCAGAATACTGTATGTGCTTTATAAGTACTAATAAACAGCCAATATGTTAATAATAGGCATGCTAATAAGAAACTAGTTAATAGTGAGATTTGATCCCTATACTAAAGTGTTACCATATTAAAGCGGTCATATGACGTTGCTAAAAAGAACATTATTTTGTGTATTTGGTGCAATGCAATGTGTTTATGCGGTTTAAGGTTCAAAAAACACATTATTTTCTACATACTGTACTGTGTTTCTCCTCTATGCTCCGCCTTTCTGAAACGCATCGATTTTTACAAAGCTCATCGTTCTGCGAAGCGAGGCGTGCTCTGATTGGCCAGGTATCCAGTGCATTGTGATTGACTGAATACCTCAAGTGTGTGACGGAAATGTTACGCCCCTTACCGTATTGTTGTGCCGTGTCCCGGCACGATGACACAAAAACATAAAAACCCATTATAAACAAGGCATTTGTTGCATCCAATGGGGACATAATTAATGATTATAATGACTTCTGAGTAAATACTGTCTTTTTACACGTTACATCGCTCCACGGAAACATTACCATGTCTGCATTTGTGATCGGAGAAACAACAAACAACAAGCACTACCCTACACTGCTCAAAACTCGCATTTGAATAGTCAGTGGCAACATTTTTAAATAAGAAAACATACTTACAGGCTGTGAGTCAGAAGCGCCAGACTGTCCTTGCAAAGTTGGAATTGCCCCACTTTATAGAAACAGCCTTTGAGCAAGCCAGCAGGTTCAGGAAATAGTCCTCCGTAAAATGCGCTGCACACACTCTAATATTTGGGTTGAAGTGTTCTGAAACAGTGTTGTAAATACAACTTAAACACTGATTTCTAGTTGTGTCCTCCTTTGAAAGCCCAAACAAAGTAGTTTCGCTTTCACACCAAAACACAGCTGCTCCAGGACGTGGCGCCGGCGGCAGCAACAATACTACAGCGAGAACAAAAATCACGCCCTCTTTCTTTGCGTATACAAGGAAATGAAGGAGACGTTTTAGGTGGGCGTGGTCGAGTCTTAACTTTTATAAAGAATATCTCTTTGGTTTTGAGACTTTAGTCTTTGCAACTTCAGGGATCTTATCTATGCACAATCAGCTTGTAACACTCCAAAGAGAAAGGAAAACGTGAAATCGCATCATATGACCCCTTTAACATACTTGTAATTAAAAGGAAATTAAGTTATAAGCCTAATTTAAAACACTAAACATAGAGATGTACAGCATTTAACTGCCATTGTATGTTTGAGTTTATTTATTTTTATTACAAAAGAAGTGAAGATATGAGGACTTTTGACTGTTGTCTATTCTAGATTTTTGTATAGCAATGTATCTCTCAACTTTCCTTAATTCAGCATCGCTACAAAGTGTAAAACAGGACCTGCATGTGGCTGTTGTCTGCAGTATCAGAGGGCGTGTATTAGCACTTCCTCCACACAAACATTCACAATGAGTTTTTTGGAAGTGCGAGTGGTTGGTTAGTTAGCGAGCCCAGGCTGATGAAGTGTGAGGTTCAGACGTGCAAAGACGAGGGAGGCACAGTCATCTTTTTTTAGAGAGAGAGAGGAGGAAAAGAGAATGAACACTTTGGTCACACAACACACGGAAGCGCCACTGATCTCATCCTTACGATGCCGCTTGCCAGGTTTATCACATGCGTGTGAGTGGGTTTGTGTGTGCGTAAGTGGAGCATGGTCCTTAGAGACAGGCACAAACCTTTAATTAAACAAGTGGGTTCTCTTAACAGGTTTACACAAAGTAAAACCCACAAATGATAGAGGAAACTGGAGGCTGATATGACGCACAGCAGAGGTGAAAACAGGGACGGAGATAGTGTGAATGAATTAGAGTGAGTGGGGACAGTCGGAAATGAAACTAGCCCTCTCTGAAGCGACACAGTCCGTTCACTCTTCAGCATCTCTGTGTTTGTCAATGCCTCATGAATATGTATAATCTAAATAATAATGATAATAATCAGATGGTTCCTGTGAGTATCAGAAACAGATATGTATTCATTCCAGTTAAATCGCCCTGGTGTATTGCAAATTAAAACTTCCACCTTTCTCATTTATGTAGAATTAAGGGATTAGTTCATCATTTACTCACCCTTATGTCATTCCAAACCTGTATTTTTCTTTGTAGCATAATCAAACAGGAGAAATTTTGAAGAGTACGCTGGTCGTGGTTTTCTATGCAATTACAGTGAGTGGTAACTGAAGCTTTTAAGCTTCAAAAAGGACACTAATGAATCCAAAAAAATGGTAAAAATGGTTCAAGTCTCGTGCGTTATATTCAGAATTTCATGCGATAGCTTTCTGATGAACAGACTGAAATTTAAGTTCTTGTTAACTGTATTTTTCATCTAGTGTGGTGTTAACTGTCACTAAAATGGATTTGAGATCCAGAGTTTGTGACCAAATCATCCGTTGGTTTTGTCAGTGGCATGAACTGATTTGTCGCGGTGCTATTATTTACTAAAACAAATACAATAGTTTTTAGTTAATTGAAATCAAGCTGGAATAATACAATAAAAATATTATTATAATAAAAAAATATTAGATTAAAAACTTAAAAATTACAAATGCCAAATAAATTAAATCAAATAAGTTCAAGTAGAAGTTAAAACAAAAAATAGAAAAAAACAAAAATTATTGTTTTATTATATTATATTATTTATTACTAAAAATTAATGAACATGGCAAAAGCACAGTACTAAACTTAACATGCCAAATGAAAATATTAAAATAAAAGATGTTTAAAAAATATGATTAATTACAATATATAAGTATATAAATAAAGCTAAAATTATACAGATTCACTGGCAAAATCTGATTCAAATATTTGATTTGTTCATGCTTATAAATGTTAGTCTATTTTTCTCACAAACTTATCATATGGCTTCAATGGACTTGCACTTTAAATATAATGCATGAGTCAAATGGACCACTTATGATACTTTAAAGACACTTTTTGTCATTTTTGTCATCTTGACAGCCCCAATTCACTTTCACTATATAAAAGAGAGCAGGCAGGATTTAAGATCTATTTGTGTCAGGTTTTGAATGGCAAAAGTAAATGATGACAGAAATTTCATTTTTGCGTAAATCATTTCTTCAACTTCATTCCTGAGTGGTGGAATGTTTAATAAGAAATAGACAAAGTCTTTTTCAAAAAAAAAAAAAAAAAAGTGGCTTTCTTATTTTCAGAGTGAAAAAAGCTGATTAGGTCCCTCCAGCATAAGGACGGGTACGCTGAAGCATAGCAATTGAGAATGTTTTGTGAATGCAAAGCTTGCTTGAAATGGTCCATGGTGAATTAGAGTGACTTGTTTGTACACCCACCCAGCTGTGACCGAATATTCAAGTCTGGGGCACTGAGCTGTTCTTCATCCTGGGTTAAGCCACTTCACTCTGCCATCTGTATCGACACGGGGCACATCTGAGCCGTGTGGAGGTGCTGGGAGACCGTGCCTCATTTTAACCCAATCTTATCTCAGTAATAGCATTCATGTTTGGAGCTCACCCATGAACTCCCACCTTAAACAGACTTTATAGTTTGAACATGACAAGCAGCCAACCAATTATCCGAACACGACCAACAGTACATCATGTAATTTGTGCTAACATTAATATTAAACTTTGGCACGTAACTCTTCCTGTACCATGTGTGCTAGATGCATGAATAGGTACGAGCATACTTTATAAAACTTAAAAACCAAGCAACCATATAGCAACAAACTAAGAGCCACTTCATCTCAGATTATGTTGTCAAATGTTATTCAGGCATTTTCTACACTCACTTTCTCTTTTCCTTGTTTTCCAGCCCTGAAGGACCCATGCAGTGAGGTGACCTGTAGCTTTGGCAGCACCTGCATCCAGTCATCCGACGGTCTGTCCACCAAGTGCATGTGTCCTCTGAGTTGTGAGAACGTCCCCAAGCACGTGGTGTGCGGCAGCGACGGCCTGGACTACCAAAGTGAATGTGAGCTCAACATGAAAGCCTGCGCCACTCAGAAGAACATCCGCGTGCATCACCAAGGCCGCTGCGGTGAGTCTGTGCAGCCTTTAAATAGTCATAAGCATTACATTTATGTGATTATCACGTGTAGTTCTGTTACCATCTTGCCATTCTTCCATTGCAAATTCCTTCAAAGTGATCACAGGTCGTTTTAGCTGCTTTTAGAATGCAATTGTGGTCAGTTTTAGGGAATGTTACTTTTAAAATCCAAGTGATCCCCTTTCTAAAACAAAAATATGTATATGTGTGTGTTTTTTTATATATATATATATATATATATATGTGTGTGTGTGTGTGTGTGTGTGTGTGTGTGTGTGTGTGTGTGTGTGTGTGTGTATATATATATATATATCGCATATATTTTTGTTTAAAATAATATATATATTATTATTACTATATTACTATATTATTACTATTATTATTACAGGTTATAATAATATATGTGTATGCTGTTGATATTTTTATGTATATATAAATGCATACTCATACAGTATATATTTTGAAATTATTTCCATGTATTTCCATATATATATTCATATGAATATAATTAATATTATATATAAATATTGTATTGTATTGTATTGTACATAACATTTTTCTTGAATATATACATGCATGTGTGTGTATTTATATAATAAATATATACAGTACACACACATATATTATGTAAACAAAAACATTTATTTTGGATGCATATATATATATATATATATACAGTATATACCTGCCTATTTTATAATTATCATAATTATTAATAAGAATATAAAATAATATAATAAATTACTGTATATTTATGTGTATATGTTTGTGCATGAATATATATATATACAAAAATAAATACATTAATATTTATTAATACATTAATAATATAATTATTTTATATTATTATTAAGGAGTATTATATATTAATTATTACGTATTATTTACATAATGCTAAAACCATTACTTTACTTACTTTACTTTTACTTTTGTCATTTAGCAGACGCTTTTGTCCAAAGCGACTTACAAATAAGAAAAAGTAACTAAAACTAAAAAGTTACAACTCTATAAATACTATCTACCCACATAGTTAAGAAAATAAAGAAATTAAATAAAATTGACACATGCATATAACAACAACATTTCAATAATAAACATATCAATGAAAGAAATTAAATAAAAAGCTACTACTATCCCTTGCCGGTGTCCCTGCCCGGTGGAGTCGCACGGTAGAGTCGATGGTCTTTACACTCTTTGGTCTTCACACTAAGAGGGCTTCACACGACGACTGCCGCGACCGCTGCCGCGGTATAATAACCTTTATTATACCAAACCAACAAATGATCATTTCAATTCAGCTGGACCCACTTTCCTGTTTATCAACTACAAATGGCCAAGCAAGTGCACACACTGACAAGATACACGATGCAGTACGAGACCAAACGCGATTTATTACCATTATTAAATGATAATGATGATAATAAAATTAACAAAATAATGTATTAAATTTACATTTTTAGACTGTTTTTACTTTTTTCCCCCATGATTTGAAGCGGGTCGAAAGAAGAAAAATAACTTTTACATAATGTATTTGTAAAAAGTAATGAATAAAATAACATTTTATTAAATTAAATGTCTTGTTATATTACTTGAAAGAATTCAGAATCAGAAAGTGCTTTACTGCCAGGGAAGGGATTTTTCTTGGTAATGAAGCTTCCAGTGTATACACAAAAATACAACAACAAGAACATAATATAAAATTAGAGGATAATTAAAAAAAAAAGTATCTGATTATGCAACACATCAATTGTATTGCGTGATTTTGGGTTCTGAATGCTTGTTAAAGAGTATTATGGATGAATTTTGAGTAAAAAATTCAACAGATCAATTATTCTGCTGAAAGCTCCCGTCACATCACACTTCTCCATGCTAACTGTCTGGATTTTTGAGCTCTTCTTTGATTAAATCCTGGCTGTTTCATGTTAGTGGGGAGTTTGAGTCATGAGGACAGAGTGTCGTTCATGAAAAGCCCCCTTCCCACCCTGCACTGCCTAATGACATTTCCCTTCCATGCTGCCTGACGAGCTGTCAGATTCTTTTTTCAGCTTATTCCGCCCCTCTCTGACATTTCAGAGTTTTATTTTGATCTCTTTTATTCATCTTTGCTCCGTGATGAAGTCTGGACACATTCACATTTTTAAGAGAAGTCAATAAAGATCCCCACAGACCAGCATGTTTGGAAAGTTCCAGCAGGTTAAGCCCTGCTATCTGTCTCCGTATATTTGCTCTAGCATACCCTGCACTCTCAGAGGATGATCATTAGATCATTTTCAGTTGTTTCCTTCCGTATTTAACCTTGCCATTTTTTACCAAACATTTCTGTACTCTTGTTAAAAATGTAGGATGGTTAGATGATCAACAGCCTCTAGTCTGCAGTGCAAAAGAATCATTTTCTTAATCTGTATTTTTGTCTTGTTTTTGAGCTAAAAAGATCAAATTACTTGGAGCAAAAATGCATAAAATAGTGAGACTTGTTTTCAGAGAGTTCCTCTTAAAATTAAGTATATTTTTCTTACTTCATTGCCGTTGGAATTGTTCCAATGCACAAATCTAACAAAAGTTAGAGAGGTTTTTGCCCATGGGGCTAGAAACATAAATGTAATTGAAAATATTTTCTCTGAAAACAAGTTTCATTATCCTGTGCAGTTTCGCTTCTCAAGAGTTTTATGAATGTTGAGTTATTTTTTTTACTAAGACACAAGACAAAAATACCATTACAGAAGAGGATTTTGGCTGTATTTTTTAGACACTTTCTGAAAGCAAGTCTTGTGTCTTGTCTGGGGTGTGTGACATTGTGGTGTTTCCTGCGGCAGAGCGAGGCAGACAGACTCAGAGGGAAGTCACCTCTTGTAAATGATGGCTCTCTGGGCGGCAGGGCTGGATGAATGCCTCGGGTCCCAGAGGACGAGTGGAGTATGTTTCTCCGTGGCTCTTGGGAGAGTGTCTTTCATTTTAACCCCCTTGAGAGTGCAAAGCACCAAGGAGGACAGACAGCAACTCTAAATCTAACTTAGAGACACCATCCTTGCGGTTACTGACTCTGATTCAGTCAGCACATACAAATGGTATTTTTTATCACTGAGGGACACTCCATTGAAAATAAGAAAAAGGAAATTAAATAAGACAGAATAAGAAATCTGACCTCTAAACTGTCTATACAACAAAGGTTAAATCATGTTTCACTTCATAATCAGTTTCTTAAACTGTATTTTTGCCTTGTTTTCCAGGAAAAATATTTAAACATCCTTAAACAAGAACATTTTAACATACATTTATTTGAGAAACAGAACCACTATTTTTGTTTTGTCTTGTTTAACATCCTTAAAAGTGGATCAGTTTACTTGTGAAGCAAAAATAAACAGTATGTTATGTCTGTTTTCCTAGAAAACATTTATAAAGTTCCTTTTAAAAAGGATAAAGGGATGGTGCCTCTGCTTGGTGTTTTTTGTTGTTGTTTTTTCCAGGAAATATTTGAATATCCTAAAAACAATAACAAACAAAATTGTTTAAATAATTATTATTTTTGTCTTGTTTTCAGGAAAACATGTTTTAATATCCTTAAAATAAGACCAGTTTACTTAAGTAGCAACAGTTTACTTTTTGTTTATTTGTTTTTCAAAGAAAATATCAAAACATCCTTAAAAGAAGATCAATTTACTTAATAATCCTTATTTTTATTTATTTTATTATTATTATTATTATATTTTTAGGAAAACATTTGTAAACATGCCTAATATAGGATCAAATTTACGTTAGAAACAAAAATCATTCATTTTTATTTTGTCTTGTTTTCCAAGAAAACATCTAAACAACCTTAGAAGACAGTGTGTTTGCTAGAAAAGCAAAATATAAACACATAATCATTTTATGTAATTTTGTCTTGTGAAAACTAATCTAAACATCCTAAAAACATCATTTTGGCATCTCAAGTAAATATATTGTGCATATTTTTTCCATGAAAAATAAATGTATTATTATTTTATTTATTTATTAAATCCTGCAGTGTTGCAACACATTTTGTTTTACACAGAGAACTGAGGAACAAAACAAACAAACCCACAATCAATCGTACAGCAGGACATGGGCCACTGTTATTTCAAAGCACACTTAGACACATTTTTGGCCGGCCCTGTATACACATTCATTCCTGTAAACCACGGCTACAGCTACTGTTCCTCCAACACATGCATTAAGGTCTTGGCCAGCAACTGTCAGGCACCTAGATACAGGGTCTGGTCTAATGGAGCGGCCTCATACATACTCCCTGCTGGAGCGGGGCTCAGTGTGCCTGGCTAATTACAGCCACCCCTGCATGGCACTGTTAGGCAGCAATACACTGAATGCTGGCTCCAGCCGGCCTCTCTTAATGGGAGCTAATGGTTTCTCCAGCTGTAATGGCCGGCTTGTGTGGCGAGATGTTGTTGGAGGCGCTGCCCGCATTGCGCTGGACCCTTTTGGTCGAGCTCCATACTCCCCTCCTCTGAGAGCCGTCCTATTATTGTGTTAGTATACATCAGTCCCTGACCTGGCAGCAACACTTTCTGTCGGCCCACCTCTCTCCCTGGGCTTTTATGCTTAATGCTTGTATATTTGTTTTTTAATTCAGAGCCTTAGAACTATTGAGTTTGATTTGTGTGCAGTTAGGATGCGTTGACTTAACTTTGGCATATTTACATTTGAAACCAGACAATAAGAAATATGACTTCCAAAATCTCTATACATGTTCTAAATGCCACGTTGTACGATCTGTCACTGCAAATAATAATTTTCTAAATCTGCTCTTTTTTTCCCCCCGGGAAAATTATTTTAACATCCTAAACATAAGGTAAATTTATGTGAGGGGAAATATTATTATTATTATTGTTGTTGTCTGGTTTCAAAAATAATCATTATTGTTGTCTTGTTTCTCAGAAAACATAAAAAACATAAACATCTTTTAAAGAGTAAATAAATACTTGAGAAACAAAAATAATCTAATTTTGTTTTGTCTTGATTTAAAAGATTATTCATTTATTTATTTATTTATTTATTTATTTATTTATTTATTTATTTATTTATGCTATAACTATTGGGTGTGCATTTAGGATGGGTTAACTTAACTAACTGTAACCTTATATTATTATTTGAGATTATTAATGTTTGAGAAACAAAAATAGGCTTAATCCTTTTTTGTTTTATTTTTTATGAAAAAAACATATCTAAACATGCTTACAAGAGGATGAATTTACTTGAAAAACAACAATCATTATTTTTGATAAGTACATTTATTTTGTTGTAAAGATGCTTAGATTTTTTTCTTTTTCTTTATGTTAAACAAGACAAAAATACTAAGAATTTATTAATTAATTAATTTATTGCTGGAAGTATTGGATTTGATTTGTGTGAATTTAAGGCTGGGTTGGTAGCTGACTAGTCAATTTCTAGCCTAATTAGTTGACTAGTCATTCAGGAAAAAGCCACTGACTAGCGGATTCTGAAATATGTCGTTTTATACATCCCTAGTGTGCATGTGTCCATCTGTGTGTTATTTGCTTTCATGATGTCTCTCTATCTCTGTGGCTTTGTCTTCATTTCCCGCTTATTTGTTCTCATTTTCTTGTTCTCTTTATTCGTCTGTGTTCTTCCTCTCCTCTCATACTTTGTTTTGTTTACGTGTTTTGTCTTTCCTGTCTAATTTCCTCTGTCCTTTCTGTCTCTCTTGTCTTTTTTTCTCTCTGTCTCCATGCTTCTTTCTCTTCCACGCTTTCGAGATTGTGCGACTCGCTTGCGGCTCGGCATTGTCTTAGCATGACACCGGCTGATAAGTCCTTTGTGTCGTCTTGTTTCTGAAAAGTGTGGAGGCTGGCGAAACTGTCACACTTATTTCAATAACCATCATGGCATTTCTATTACAATTATGATCTTGTCATACAGGGCCAGGGCCTGGAGCCCCCTGCAGCCACAAAGACCCATCAGCTCCCACATCCTCATCACTCCCGTCCCGTCAGCTGTCACCCTTATCTTTTCACTTTTCAGTATTTCTTCTCAATAAATGACACGCCTCTGACAACAGCTCCATCAATAGAGCCTAGAAGATGCTTAGAAAAAGAAGAACATTCAAGTCCAAAAATGGCGTTGTTGCTGTAGGGTAGTGGATAGGGCATGTGCTCACATACCAGAAACTCTGGTCCTGGAGGTGTGCTGTCCTTAAGAGTTTAAATCCAACATTTATCAAAAAAAGTTAATCAATATTTACAGGGAAAATATACATGTACTGCTGTTCAAAACTTTGAGGTTGGTAAATGTAATGTAATACATTAATGGTTTTAATGTAATAATTACTCTTTACCCTCATGTCATCCCAAACCCGTAAGGCCTTTGTTCATCTTCAGAACACAAATATCAAAAGATATTTTTGATCAAATCTGAGATCTTTCTGACACTGCATAGACAGCAACGCAACTACATGTACCACATTCAAGGCCCAGAAAGATAGTAAGGACATTGTTAAAATAGTCCATGTGACAGCAGTGGTTCAACCGTAATGTTATGAAGCTACGAGAATACTTTTTGTGCGCAAAGAAAACAAAAATATCAACTTTATTCAACAATTCTTCTATTCTGTGTCAGTCTAGCTTCATAACATTATGGTTTCACCTTTTCTTCAAGTTTGAATCCCGGCTCAAGGACCTTTGCTAATCCCTCCCCCCTCTCCCTCTCCCACTTTGCTTCCTGTCTCATCTACACTGTCCTGTAACAATAAAGGCAAAAACGCCCAAAAAAAAGACTTTACTAAAAATAATAGTGACAAAAAGGCACAATAAATGTAATTGTGAGGTAAAAGAATGGATGCCGGTATTGTGCAAGACTGTATCCACCTTCCAAAGTATGGTATTGCATATTTAAAAAGAACATTGCTATGCTAATAGGCTAAGCTGTTAGTATGCTAACTGACGCCTAAATGAAAACACAAAGAAAGCTTTGGTGGTATTTGGTAACATTTTGGCAATATTTAGATTCAGATTATCAACATTATATCAACAAAATGCAATGAAAGTCATGAATTGCCATCTCGGTCTGACACATTTTTTCAACTCTTGTCCTCAGATCCTTGCAGTGACACTCTGAACAGCTTGAGTGTGGCCTGTCGAGTGAACCCAAAGACCTACAAGCAGTTTACCTTTGCCCCAGCCGATTCCTGCCCACCCGACAGTACGCCCATCTGCGCCAGCGACGGCCACACTTACGATAGTGAGTGTCGGATGGAGCGAACAGCCCTGCAGAACAACCTGGAGCTCAAGAAGATTTCTTTAGGCCGCTGCAAGGAGAAAGGTGAGTTCCTCCTAAAGCAGAGATGTCACAGACTCCCAGCAGCTCATGCTCGTGTCTGATAAAGGAGCCCTACGGCCGCATTTGATTTATTTTGTCATGGCTGCGGTGAGGAGGCTCTGGACAAATTAAGTCAGGTTAGCAGTACTGTCATGCCTACACGATACCAATCTCCACAAATCCAATTTGCCTGTCGGGCTCTGGCAGGTGTATTGTGGCAAGACTGTATCTTCACGGGTGATGAAAAGATCGTCCCTGCTACGCTCTGAAGCCCTGTGGCAAAGCGCAGAGAGAATGTGTGTTTAGCTGTGATAGTGCGCGAACAGTGGCTTAGTGTGTGCCTGTGTCTGAACTGTGTTTGTGCCGTGAGCGATAGCTGTGTTATTTGTGGGCCACTGTTGTCCCAGTACAGAGCAACTGTCTCTGTGTCAGTGTAACTCAAGAAATGATAGCATTTGTCTCCGATGAAAGTCTTACTTTGTTAAATACATGTCTAGCATGTTAACATGTGTTTGGGATCTGCTCTCAATACGTAAATCAAAATGTATCATTCACATCATTAGTGTTAGTGTAATGCATATTATTTGCTATTATTACCATAATTTTCTATTTCCATTTATCAAAACCTCCTCAAAGTAGATGCCAGTTGTTCTAGATGCTTCCGATCCTGATCAAATGGGTATCATGTTATTGCTAATCAAAAGAGTCTTTCTTAAACAGTTAGTAATATGATGTGCTGGTAGGCTTAGCTGCTAACCGTAGGCTAAATGAAAACAAAGAAGGATATATTTAGTCACCATTTTTAACTTTGTTAATATTTTCTTTAGCATAGCCTACTATCTTAACACAGAGCTAACTGGCTAAAAAAGGCTATATTTTTATTAGTTAGAACAAGATATTGTGATAATATGCTACATTTTTGACCAGACATTACGAAGACTTCCAGAGGGGATATGATTATGTGGGGTGGATTGATATTTACACCAGCAGCTTTTCAAGAGAGAGTACTCTATAATAAACTGAAAACTCTCTTTTAGGTCTGTTCCTGTATGAAGCACCCAGTTTTCACAGTGATTCTAGATGGAGCATGTTGTTGTTAATCAAAAGAGCATTTTAGTGCAGGTTAGCACTATGCTACGCTATAACACTAAGCTGTTAGCTTGCTAATTAAAGGATAAATGAAGCCACAAAAAAGTGGCATGTTTCCATTCAGAAATCTGGTCACCTTACATTTTTTAGCTTTGGTAAGATGTTGTTTACTAGCTACAGCTTAGCCTACTAGGATAGCACAATGCTAACTAGCTAATAAAGGCTTTTTTTGATTAGTTAGTACAAAATATTGTGATAGCTTGCTACACCTTTGATCTGACATTACAAAGTGTCACAGAGCAGGGTTATAGATATTTCACAACACCAGCAGTGTTTCAGGAGTGAAATTCTCCTCAGCAATCTTTCATAGGTCCGTTCTTATGTGGAACTCCCAGTTTTCGCAATCCAAACGATTCCCGGTGGATTAAATCTAGTCTTGCCCTAGATTTTATCTCATTAAATATTCTTTTTACTCACAAATACGTCACACTGTGGAAGCAATAGGGTTGTGAAAGCTGTTTCATGTAGTTCACGAAATTCCACTTCCATTCCTATAGCTTCTTTTGAGTCCACTTTCATCAGCATGTATGTCACATCTTTAAAGATAGGTTGGATAATGCAATCAAACATAAATCAAGCTCAGATTGTACAATAACATAATAGGTCAATTAATTTTCTCAAACAGAGGAAAGGCTGCTGTAATTACACACTGCCACGGCCCGTCTGTGACAGCTTAACACAACTCGGAGTGGAAAAAAACACCCCAAATCAATCTGAATGGAATTAGATAATTGATTAAATAATCAGGCACGGTAATTAATTCAAAACCCCTGAGTGAGTCAATATCCGATGTCTGATTGAGCGAGAGAGAAAGAGACTGGATGCCTCCAGTCAATGTTGATTAGCACTAGGATGGTTACTGCAATTCTTCACATTGTTGACGCATGTACTGTATACGTGTGTCTCTGGTCTCCAGGCGGCTGCCCAAACAGTTGTAAGTTCAATGCCATGTGTTTGCTGGAAAACGGAGAGTTTCGTTGTTCCTGCGACCCCATACAATGTGATGGCACGTACAAGCCCCTGTGCGGAATGGACGGAAAGACATACCCCAACGACTGCGAGAGGAAACTCGAAGAGTGCCGGACCAAAACAGACATCCCCGTTAAGCAACAAGGGCCCTGTGGTGAGTGTGGAGAATTGTGCAATGCGTTTCTATGTTCTTGTAATTTTATGTTAGCTAAATAGATGTTGTTTAATTAGCATTGTATGTGTGCTTGTGTTTGGTTGTGTCTTGCGGGAAATTCTTGTGGAAGGTGCTCATTCTCTTTCATTTCCATGCCGTTCTCATTCTGCCATCAGCTCTGATGATACATGAAACGCTGACTTCATGTTTCATTCATGTCCTCACCCCTCCAGTGCCAGTCGTCCACGCCAGTCCTTCCATGTTCAAATGTCTAGTCATTTCCCCCTTTGTCGTTTTATGTCCTTTTTTGGCTGTCTTTAAACTGTTTTTTCTGTTCCAGTGTGTCTCTCTGTCTGTCTTTGTCTGTGTGACGTCTGCTCAGGGCCGCCGCCGGACACACCACTCATTGCGAGCGGGGAAGAGTTCAACCTCTGACCTTTCTTATTGGAATTCTGACCTGTGGGTCTCCTTCAGGGGGGCCCTCAAAGGGCTGGTTTGATGTCTTTTTTTTCTACCTGTACCTTTTTGTCTCTGTCTCTTGTGTTTGTTTGCGTGATGGAGGATGGTTGGAGTGGCCCTCCCTGCAGCTCCAGTCCTCATGGCACTATTTGGAAGGGAAGTGAGGTCATGGAGCTTTTCTTTTTTCCGAGTGCTGTGTTTGTCTGGATGAATCACTTCCCAATCATTCTGACCCTGTTGTTGCCCCACTACTGGTTTGCATGGATGCATGCATGTAGCCTCCTTGATCGGAGCTATGTTAGTTTCTCTGTTATGCTTATGCATAGAAACAGAATCTACTCAATTACGCAGACGTAAAAACTCTGTCAAAATGTGGAAGCGAGCATTCCCGTATTTAAAGTGTCCTGGCATCACTCTGGCAGCAGAAAACCTTTGCTAGAGGGCAAGAGGGTTACTGTCAAATGTCTTGACTTTAAACTATATGCTGCCATTCAAAAATGACAATGAAAAGTACGATAGTGAAGTCGCTCAGTGAAGATTGAAGTCTGGCCATAGAAGAAGATTTTTCGGCTTGCATTGCTTGAAACGTTTGCGCACTTGTGTGGCACATCCCTTTGGCATTCTCCCTTGAGTTCTAGTGTGTACTTCGCTCCTATACAGTATATAAAAAGCAGTGTAGCGCAGGATGTCCGAATATTCAGGTGAGCAATACCTGCATGACCCACTGCATCTGCAAAGTGTGCTACCATTGATCATTTGGACACCCCATTTGGACATCCCATAAGGCCATAGGAGCTGAATATCCATGAGATTCAAAATATATATATATAAAAAAAAAAAAATGAGTCAGACATTGCTTTTTATGGCTAAATTGTACTTGTTTAACAACACAATAGTATATTTGATGCTTTTTGGTTAGTAATAGCTGAAAATCTATTCTCGTTTTTAGAGAATATCTTAAAGCTGCAGTCCGTAAGGTTTGCCTCTTTGTCGCCACCTCTGTTGAAAACCTGGTATTGCAGCCAGGTGTGGAATTATTTTTATTACGTGGGCTGTACTCTGGCACGGCTTCAGCGTGGATGAATCTAATGTTTTGAGGTGAATGAGTAGCTGTCAGTCACCGCACCGGTGTGAATCAAACACTTATTAATCACAAATTCTAGCCTACGTCTTAGAATATATGACCCAAATCAGAATTGTCATCGTATATTGCCATCTGAACAAGTAAGTAACAAGTCTGCCACGTTTGTTCTGACCAACTGAGGAAATAAATCGTGCTAACAATGGTGATTAAATCTAACAATCGGTTAGCTCATATCACATCAAACCATTCAAATTATTATTATTGTTATACTTTATTCTCAAATTATTAATGTTAACAACATCAGCATCGCGTGACTATTGGTATAGTGTGTATATTAAGCGTCTAGATTTCAATTTCTGTACAGTCTAATCTAATTGTCATGCCATTCAAATTTCATATTAAGAAATTCTTTTAACCCCAAAAAGCAAACTATGAACTATTGTACTATTGAATAC
Source organism: Barbus barbus (assembly GCF_936440315.1). Classification (NCBI taxonomy): domain Eukaryota; kingdom Metazoa; phylum Chordata; class Actinopteri; order Cypriniformes; family Cyprinidae; genus Barbus; species Barbus barbus. The sequence continues at coordinate 14,135,354 of NC_136719.1, forward strand.
AAATCTTGCGTAATAAGTCTATCTGTAATCAGAAGCATATTTAAAACTGGAATATAATTTAATTTCATTCACACGTGTTTCATTAACATATAATCCTTTCTGGATCACAATCCGCCATCAAAGTGATACATTTAATTATTCTAGCTGCTGTGAGAAGAGGCTATAAACCAGCCGTCAACTGCAGGATCCTCACATGTGATAGCCCAGTAGCCGGGAAAACTTCTTTATGTTTACAGATGTGACGTAATGACGCAGCAGCATGCTCGAATTTCCCTCAAAAACCTACCCGTACCACTCAAATTAGAAAACATTATTATAAGCTAACCGTTGTGAATCGTGCTAAAGTAAGGTGATGGTTTTGAACACTGGCTGGTTATGTACTTGCTGAAATACTGATTTCGGATCATTTTTAACCAAAAAAAGCTTTAATTCTCTTAGAAAAATAAATATATAATATCTTAAAGGTGTTTATGAATATTACATGTTTTACTTGCAAACCAGACAAAAATATGAAATGATTTTTTTGGAGTGCACACCTGGCATATCCTCCAAATGTACTGCATTAAATATCAAGAAATAAATTATATTCAATTACAGTAATTCAGAGGTAGCCTGTTTCGTGCGCCACTCTCCACTTCATACTAAAATGCATTAAACACCTCAAAATTATTGCAGCAGTTACTAAAAAAAAAAAGCTTGAAAGGGAAAAAACAGGATCTGGACAGTGTGTTAATTATGGGACGTGTATCCAGGGCTGTTTTGGCAAGGTTCAGATTTTGAGCGCATTTTAACGGTACAGAAATATCCCTATCATTTATTCTGAATGCTATGTGTGTCCTACTCCTGGCAGCACATATGTGGCAACTATAATGCTGGGATGAATCTTTCCCTTTTTTCCCTTCTTCTCTCTTCTTTATTCTCTTCCCCATCAGCCTCTATGACTCATTAGGATTGTTTTCCAGTCTTCAGCGAAAAGATGCATAAATTAGCATGTAAAGAGGTGTAGTGCTTGTGTCTTTGGCTTTATTTCATTATTTCTGACAAATTAAATGTTTTGGTCCTTTCAGGCTTTCGCTGGTGGCAAGTTACAGTATGTTTTTTCAATACATTTATTTACATTTGCATATTCCACAAACAGAACATTAATTAAACATCAAAAGCTCCATGGCGGACCTGAGCCAGGCTGACTGCCTTTCATGTCGAGGAAGATATGGAGCATTGATGAGCGAAAGTCTTGTGCTTTGGACACCTGCTCTCAGTTTGATGTAAAAATGCAGAAGAAAGTTGCTTTGCTTGGTCGTCTTGTTTTGCTTTTGTCACATTCTTTGTGTTTTCTCTGTCTCTTTTTCTGTTAAATCCATCCAGACTTTTTTAAAGGTTTTGCTTTTTAACATGTTACCATTAGATGTTGTCAATAGGAATGCTAACAGCTACAGTAGCTTCCTGCGGGTATTATAGGCCGCCTTCATACTGACAAGGGCCCAAGTGAAGTCTATGTGTTACTAAAGTGCGTTTTGTTTCTTTAGAAGACACTCAAGCGTGACAAAGCTCACCTTTCCCGCAGTGGAAAACCTCTAAATGGACCTCTTGTCACACGCAAATCAATAGCAGAGAAGCTGTGTGTGTACAAGAGTCATTTCAAACGCTGAGCATGTCAGTACTTTTTTCAGTGTCTGACATGGTTGTCTTTGGAGACAAGCAGAGCTGGGTCATTGTGTCAGCAGCTCTCGTCGAGAGACGATTCGCTCTAAAATCAAAGAAATGTGTAGTACTGAGAAAGGTCAACAAGAAACTGTAGCTCCTAAAGAAAACAGAAAACACTGTGAAAGTAGAAAGATTGAGAACAAAGGATTGAAGATACACAAGACCAGACTGTGGTTCTTCAGCTGAAAGTCTACCTACATTCTGTTGATTGAGCTTTAAAATATGGTGTTGTATAGAGAGTTCAGGTCCTATTAATGTCAGCATGGGTTTTTCAGTCTGTTGTTTGGATGTTTGAGATGAGTCTAAGAACACCTGTGTCAAGTCATTTTACGAGTGACAAAAGGAAAGAGGTACCAGACAGGAATGGGTGATTATATTGAATATTCATATTTAGTTTGCAGGGTTTTTGATGCTGATGTAAATTTGAGCAGTATTGTGATGAATGTGCTTTTTATTTAGTCATAAAGTTCATGAAGAGCATGCCATTAGTCTCCACATGGCAATTTTCATGCAAAAAATTAAAAATTAATTCTTTACATTCATTGTAACCATATTTTAATTTAATTTTTTTTAAACCTACTTATTGCATTAAACATTTCTCATTTATTTTGCAACAATGTTTTTATTCAAGTCATAGTTGTTCTGATAAAAAAAACATAAGTAGCAAGATTATTTTTTTATTTAGTTAAATCTTAATTGTTCTGATTATTATTTTCTGATTGTATTTTTTGTTTTTTTATTTATATTTTACTTTTTGTGTTATTTTATATTTTATTTTATTTTAGCCTGGCCCTTTATATATATTCTGCTGTATGTTAGCATTGTCTTAAGAGGGCAGTCACAGGAAGTTGCAGATGGTATAGTTATGGTATCACATGGTAATACCATAACATTCATATGTATATCCATATTTAAATACAGTCTATTCAGTATATGTGACCCAGGACCACAAAACCAGTCATAAGGGTCAATTTTTTAAAATGGGATTTATACATCAAGAATAAATAAGCTTTCCATTGATGTATGGTTTGTTAGGATATGACAATATTTGGCCGAGATACAGCTATTAAAAAATCTGGAATTTGAGGGTGCAAAAAAAAAAAAAAAATCCAAATACTGAGAAAATCGCCTTGAAAGTTGTGCAAATTAAGTTCTTAGTAATGCATATTACTAATTAAAAATTAAGTTTTTATATATTTACTGTAGGAAATTTACTAAATATCTTCATGGAACATATTCTTTACTTAATATCCTAATGATGTTTGGCATAAAAGAAAATGCAATAATTTTGACCTATACTATACTATTTTTGGCTATTGCTACAAATACCTGTATACCCATGCTTGGTTTTGGTTTTGTGGTCCAGGGTCACATATGGTACTGTGATGACCATGGTACTATACAGTAGAATATGGTAGTACTATGGTTCTGCGCTCGTCTTCACAATTTCCACCACACTTGTGTTATATTCTGTTTTCCAGGTTTCAATGGTTGAACGAACTCTATCCAGGTATAGGCCAGCACAATATATTTAACGGGCTATTTCTGTCCTTCACAGCCTCATTTTCGTTTACATTAAATTAAATACAGCGTCTGCTCTGACTGAAGTCTATGAGACCTTGAATGATGATCTTTGTGCATTATCATGGCTCAGCTCCATCCAATGTAATTTCAGAACTCCATAACTCGGTGGGTGTGCCAGCCGTAATGGACTCCTAATGATAAGGAAAGAAAGCAGCCCGTTTCTCTAAGCAGAGCCAGATGGATCCTGCAAATGAAGCTGACCTAAATACACAGCTGTCATTATAGCCCGTAGGATGTTTCATAGCTTGTGTGAAGTGAACAGACCCTCAGAATATACCAGCTTTCTGTCTCTGCCTGTCTGTCTCTCTGTTCCCATGGCAGTAACTCATAAAGACTAACAATGGGCTCAGACTTACTGACAATGTCATTGAGCAAGAGCTCCGTGAAAAGAGGTGCCTGGGTATCAAGGCCCCAGGTGACAAACCACTTTGATTAATATTTATCATTTGCATATTTATTTGATTAGCATCTCTTGCTGAAAACGACATAAACTTTGATTTTTTTTCCCTAATTTAAAAAAAAAAGAAACGATAACAAGTTAAGCACCCGTTGAACTTTGGAGGGCCTAGTGAGATGTGCGTAATGAATCCAATTAGACGAGTAGATTGAAGAGCCAGGGTAGCATGATTATAATTAGCATGAACCTTTGCACCTCGCTGTGTGAGGAAGGGTTGTATCTGGGTCGCTGTTGTAAGTTGGAAAGCCCTCGCCGGATTCTGTTATGTGTGTTTGTTAGGAGGCTCTTTGCAGAGCATGCTTCTGTAATGCACGTCTGCCTTCCCCCTCGTTTTCCCTCATTCCCTCGTCCTCCTCTGCTTCCCTTTCTTCTGTCATTCAGAACTGAATTATGAATGATTTCAAATTTCCAGTTCAATTCCTGAATTTGAATTGAGGTAGCAAACTGGGTGCAGAATTGTAATTTGAATTTTAAAAAAGTACAATCAAATTTTTTTTCGGTATTATTAGGATATAGGATAAAAAATCGTCATTTTATTATTATTGGTAGTAGTAGTATTAGTAGTAATTTTGTTTGTAGTAAAAAATTAGTAGTTTTGTTTGATAAAATTTTACATATAACATGATTTATATTTTATATATATATATATATGTTATTATATAATATATAATATTATATATATATTTGTTATATATCAAATATAATATTTGTAATTATTCTGTTAATATATTGTATTTATAAAATGCTGATTTATTTGTTTATCAATAATTATTTTAATGAATTGTCTCAACTGTATTTGCCATGGTGTTGGAATAAATATTTGTAATTTATAATATTTATAAATCTAATTTAAATTATATACATTTATAAATAACTATTTATCATAAAATAAATAATAATTGATCATAAATATAATTGGTAACAATGATATATTTTATATTAAAAATTAGTCAATTATTAGCTATTTTAGTAATGATGTGATTTGTTTGTTGATTTTCTTTGAATTGCAGTTAAAGCAAGTCCTTTCATTCTGAGTCAATTTCATTTGATTGCGATGCAGCCAGTTCAATTCAAATTCACACTCATAAACTGAAAGCCAATTCCTTAGTTCAGAATTTCACCAACCCTCTCTATTTTCAGTGTGTCCAACATTAGATAGCAAGCTAATCTAATTTGTTTGGCTTATTTTGTCCTCCCTTCTCTCTCCCTCTCTTTGTCTCTTGTTCTCTCGCTTCCGCTCCTCTTGCTTGTCCAGTTTCACGGTGTCTCACCTCATCCGTTTCCTCCCTTGCGGTGCGGGGAGGGCAACAGAATTAGTACCTTGGTTAAATTCTTAATGCGTGGGGAGAAAGTTTCTATGCCCTTGAAGCCATTGTTTGGTGATAAGTACTCCTTCAGAAACCAAACACCGCCTCTGGGGGGATTTCTGCTTGTGTCATGCTAATATTTTCTTCTCTCCCTTTTCCTTGCACCTTCTCCTACATGCTTATAAGCCACGGCCATATCACCCTGCAGCCCAAGACTGGTTGCCCACTGAAGCTAAGCAGGGTTGAGCCTGGTCAGTACCTGGATGGGAGACCTCCTGGGAAATTAGGTTGCTGTTGGAAGAGGTATTAGTGAGGCCAGCAGGGGGTGCTCACCCTGTGGTCTGTGTGGGTCCTAACACCCCAATATAGTGACGGGGACACTATATGTATTGGAGAGTTGTGTGTATAGTTATGTTTTATTTGTGTTTAGGTGTACATCCCAGTTTAGTTAGTGGGGGGGTTTTTGTTGGGTATTTTTTTTTGTTTTTTTTTTGTTTTGGGTGGTAATCCTGAGTGGGGGTACACTTCAGTATTCTATAGCAGTCCTGGTTATGGGATTGTTGTGGATGCTGAGTTTAGTGTTTAAAAGCCGCCCTGAGCTTGGCAAGCCACTGAAGACTAGATAGGTGTAAGGGAGTGAGTGATGTTAGTTAGGAGGTTGGGATGTACACTATTTTGAATTATATTTGTTTTGATGATTTTATGAGGGTTTTTTTAGGGGGGGGGGGATGTGACATGCTCCTGGGTCCGTTCTGCTCTAGCCGGGAAAAAAGCACCGTCTTTTGGATGAGACGCTAAACCGAGGTCCTGACTCTCTGTGGTCACTAAAAATCCCATGGCACTTCTCGTAAAGAGTAGGGGTGTAACCCCGGTGTCCTGGCCAAATTCCCTCCACTGGCCCTTATCAATCATGGCCTCCTAGTAATCCCCATCCACTTGATTGGCTCAATCACTCTCTCCTCTCCACCTGTAGCTGGTGTGTGGTGAGTGTACTGGCGCCGTTGTACTGTGGCTGCCGTCGCATCATCCAAGTGGATGCTGTACACTGGTGGTGGTTGAGGAGAGACGCCCACATGATTGTAAAGCACTTTGGGTGTACGGAAATACACAATAAAAGTGCTATATAAATGCATCATTCATTCATTCAAATAAATGTTTCCCCTCAAGCTGAAGGAGAAGGTAGGGAACGAAAGAGAGAAAGACAGAACCGAGGGGGACGTGGTGGGGGAAGTTGTTGCTTCTGATATGCAGACACACAATAAGTGAGACACGCACAGCTTGCCGAAACTTGCAAACTCCTCTCATATTGGCAAGATGCGAGGGAGTGGAGAGTTGGAGGAGACTGTTTGTATCACGATTCGCACACACCCTGTAATCCCGATACGAGGGCTGGAGATCTCCATATGCATGAGCGTGCATACAGCAGATCGTAGGAATAATTCTCAGCGTTCGCACTGTGCTAAACTCACTAACTTTGCGCCAGAGCTGAGCTGAAGGAGCTTACCGGACCCCCTGAAGTGAGTGTTGGCTGGCTGTCTGCGTTCTGACAACCCTGCAAACCAAGTTAAAGAAATATTCATTGGCTTGAGACCTGCACTTTAAATAGCACGTAACGGTGGCGAGATGTGAGTGGGAGTGTCCCTTGGGTGGGCTACGTGTCAGGATAATGGAAGCCGGCTCAATAGGAGAATCTCGTACTATGTGCTAATAGTCCATAACATCATGTTTCAGTGGCAGCAGTAATTAAACGCTACTAGAACGAATGCATAATGTAATGTAAAATTTGCAGTGTGGATGTAGAGCAGGAAGCGGAGCCACATCACACATATTATATAACACTGCAGGGGTCGGAGGTGTGCGGAGATTCTCAGGCCTGATCGCAGCAATTACTCAGCTCTTCCGAGTCCCGCTATTTCTTCACACCTTCTCATTATTAGACCCGCTTTTCCACACTCACGCTCTCACACAGGCTCCTAATTAACATCCTCCACTGCTTTCCAATGTTGCTAACGCAGCGTTCCTTTCTTTTACATACGTTAACCTCTGAAAAAAAACTTCAAATGTGCTCCTTTTTACGTGCATTGCGTCCCAGTGGCAGTCCCGTCGAGGCATATGGCTGTCATCCAGCTTACAGGAGTCCTTGAAGACTGGCACTGCAGCACAGGCCTCGGGGATGGCAGCCCACTATTTCAAAGAGGCTCTGAAAAGGGCTCATTTTTTACTGAGAGAATATGCAAGCCATCTCAATAACCAAAGTCAGGCTGCTTTTTTTTATGAAGTATGTAATTGTGGCTGCATGTAACATTATTTCTCAGAGAACTTTCTCTTCCTTGACTTATTAAATCTGCAAGTTTTTTTTCCCCTTCCCCTAGAGACGAAAAACTGAAAATGAGAAACTGAACAAGTGAACGTTTCTTTTCATATCTACTTTTTTCGTATTCTTCTTTTTTTTTTTTTTAAAGGAGCGCGATTCTTTCATCTTTGTAAGGAAACAAAGGGTGGCTTGGGACAAAGCATTATCGAAGGCTGCGGTTCGGGTTTTAGGATCCGTGCCTTTGGAAACGGGTCACTGAAGCGTTTTGAAGGCCATGAGGGCTTTACTGATGAGCCTGATCTCGTTGTCCTCCAGCCGGGCGCTTAGAAGGCACAGATGGAGAGGCGCTGAGAGAGAAGATCTGGAGGAAAAGCCCGCTTTCAAGGCCTGCAAAATTAGGCACCGATCCACTGTTTACACAGTTACGTGCCAGTTCAAGACGTATTTTAAGCTCTCGTTCTCAGCAGAGAAATCAATAGCCGGAAACGATCTCTTAGAGGAGCTTCTACTGTAGGACACTTTTAGATTGGCACAGGAACACAGCAAGTCGGGAAAGTAGCCTGCTTACTTCCCACTTCTGTTTTTATTTTCATTGGCTTAGCCGAGCAGTTGCATGTGTGGGTTTAAAAGAGATGTGTGTGGCACTGCTTGATTTCTGTCATGAAAAACATGCTTTGGAGTACTAATCATGGTCTTTTGATGCACGCTGTGCTTCATGTGTGTTTGATATGTGCTTCTCCCTGGTTGCCGCCTTCAGATGTGAGGTGGGATTATAGGTGAGCGCCAGGAAGAGGTTAGAGAAGGGTTACGTTCAAATCGTTTCCCCAGGTCTCTTGCAGTTTACTAAAGCCATGAGACTGTCTGAGGGTCTCACTCTTGCTAAGTAATATTTAAGGCACAGGCTAAGTCTTTATCTCTGTTTGTTAGTGCTATATCTAGTGAGCTGCTTTCTGTCTACATAGTCAGCTGTCTTCTAAGACAACGTCTTAACTGCCATGGAATCTTGTTATTAACCAGTTTAGAGCTTTCTATGTAGTGTACACCATAGCAATAGCACTGCACGATAATTTCAATACCGCTTTTGTTAGCATGCTGCTAAGCTAACACTGTGTAAAAATGCTTAGCACTCACAAATTTACAGCCAAATTGTTGATTTTTATTTATACTGAACTATTTTTATTTAGATTTATCAGCATTGACTTAAAATTAAGTTTATTATCAACATTCAACATCATCATATTTATTTTATTTTTACTTAGCTTGTTGAAATGCGTTCTAGGATTAACTTCTTTAGAATTTCACTGAAACTAGGTATCTAACTAGTCTTTCTCTATTACTCTTCATTAATAATAAAAAAATATATATATATTTTTGGTCAAATTATGCAGCCCTACAAACAAATCTAATGAAAATTAACCATTTTCTACATATAAACTAAAAAAAACATGGTTGCTAGTTAAACTATTGTAACTACAAATTAACCACGGTTTTACTACATAAAAATCCATGGTTATATTCATTAAACCTTGATAACCACAAATTAACAATGGTTTACTCTAACCATAGTTTAATCATGGAATTTGTAGTAAAACCGTTGTTATACAAATTGTAGTCAATACACCAAAAAGCCATGGTTACTACACTTTTACTATAATAAAACCATGGTTAATTTTCAGAAGAGACACTTAGCAAACCTGGCACATTTTTTTTGTTTGTTTGTTTTAATTGCATTTTAAATTTCATATCCCCCCCAAATTATATTGCCCTAACTAGCATTCTTGAAAATGCTGCCTCTTTAAGCAGCTCAGTGTGTTTTGGAACACAGGAAATCTCTTCTCCCTTCAAGAAGCTCAGTGATGTTAATTTTGTTTCTCATTATTTTGTTCTTATTTGTTCATATCATATTGGAAAAGAAAGTTATTTTTACTGAGAGGGACGTATTTGATTTATCTGAAGGCAGTATGATAGCTGTTTGTGTGCGATATTAAATGTATCTGAGTGTCTGTAATATTATTTGGAAACGATAGCATCTAATCCAGGAATAAATTACTGCGGTGACAACACCTTGTGTAGCATGGGTAGGGGCGCACAGACACACACACATTCTTAAAACAAACACTAAAGATGGAGGGGTTCTCATTTATATCTACATACATGTCCAAAGGCATACTCACAAAAAAACAGTCAAAAACAAGTAATCTTCTATACACACACACTCACATACACCGACCAGCATGCACCTGCAAACATTTGCCGTCACCCTGTCATTTTACCTCTCACACAATACTGAGTGTGCCTGAAGGGCTGCCCTTTATTTTGACATGTCTTTAATCTTAGTGTGAAAGTGCAAACACATCACGTTTACTCCTCTAGCATTTCTCAACCCTCAGCTATGGAGACCAAGCATACAAATGTGAAGCATGTTGTGCATTTGTTTATAAAAACAGTTAAACTAAAAACATATTTTGATTATATCAACATTTACTCATTCTCATGTCATGCCAAATCCGTTTGACTTTCTGTAGAACACAAAAAAAGATTTTAGGCACAGTGTTCACAGGTGCATTGTTCAAACTCCATTGTATGGAAAAGAGCAGTGTGAACACTCTGCTTAACATCTGCTTTTTTATATACAGAAGAAAGAACGTCACTCAGGTTTGGAATGAAAAGGATTGTCATTGCTTTTACAGAATCTCCCCTAGAAACCTCCTCCATCTTTTTTGTGCATTAATGTTTTACCTTTTCTATAAATATTCCTCCTGATTGGGCAAAATTAAGCCTTATTTGACAAAAGGTTCTCCTCTAGAGGACGGTGAGCTGTGCTGGTTCACCGCTGACCCACTTCTTCTTTCTCGCTCTCCTCTTTCTCTTTCCCTCTATGTTGGCATCAAAAACAGGGCTTGTGCTCAGTCCCACTGTCCCTCGGCCCTCTGTCTACTAACTGCAGCAGTTAATGAACTTACTGTGGAACTACTGTGGCACCACTGAGAGTCTCAGCTTCTCTCTTTCATGTTCATATTTCATATCTGTGCTGTAGCCCAGCACACTGAATTATTAACTAGAGCTCTCCCTTTTCTGAGATGATGCTTTGTGTTTTACTTGTCTGTCTTTTTTTTGCCTTCTGTCTGTTGTTGAGGGAGGCTTGGTTAGTGATGCATGAAATGAGATGTGAGTAGTTAGTGTTCTGATTGGATGCTCTAATGGGCTGCATGTTTACAACTGCAAAGTCAGAGTGCATATCTGTTTAGCAAGCAGTTCATAGAACATTTTCTCAGACCATCAGATGTTATTGGTTGGGGAAAAAGATTGTGTTTTGTGTCCAAAATAAACTTTTTCTAATAAAACATAGGTCACATACCCACTGCAGTGGTTATGGGTGTGAAATCCACATTTAAATGCAGGAGTGGATCTATTAAAATATTCTATCGTATGTGAACAGAAAACTGGAGTCACTTAAAAACCTGAAATTTTTGATATAGAGATAATCATAGCAACGGGTTGGTATCTCACAGGTGTAAAAGAGGAATGATATTTCACATGAATACTGCAGTGGTTATGGATGTGAAAACTGCAATTAAATGCAAGAGTGAATCCATTAAACTAATGTACCGTGTGTGAAAAGAAAACTGGAGTCACTCCAGATCCTGAAATGTTTGATATAGAGATAATCATAGCAGCATTTTGGTGTCTCACATGTGTAAACGCGGAACATGGATGGTGGTGGCAATTTAAATGGAGGATCCGGATGTCACTCTTTAAATAGTTAAAACACCATGTGTGGAGAATCCTGATTAAGCACTGGGAAGTGGAATGACATCTGGATTTATCAACCTTTACTCTTTCACTTCCTCCTTGTCTTTCCCATCTTCATCTGAGTAGAATGATGACTTGTTTCTCTGCTTTTTGGGGCAGATCTTAACCTGGAGAGCCCCTGCCTGAAGAAGACCTGCGAGTTCGGAGCCATTTGCGTGGTTAAGAACAGCGAGCCTGTTTGCGAATGCTCAGACGCTTGTCCGCAGGACCAAGACCCTGTTTGCGGCAGCGACGAGCACACTTACAGCAGCTCATGCCAAATGAAGGCCATGGGATGTGCCCTTCAGAAACAGATACAGATGCAGCACAAAGGACCATGTGGTGAGTCCACACACATACACACACACGCATTGATGCCACTCACTCCCTCACTGCCTTTTATCCCCGTCCACCCCCTGCACTTAAGCACTCCACCGATATTTCGAGAGAGGACTGTAATTTTCTTCCTCCGCAACATTTTTTTTGAAACTATGCACTTAAGTTAGAATTAAAGAGGGCAGCATCCTTCACAGTAATTGTTTGCATGAGTCATGGGTTTTTTGTCTGGCTTTTGTAAGCACGCTCCAGATAAGTCTGAAGAGGTCTGTTCGCCCTCCAAACAAACGCATGTTTATGTGTGTTCTTCACAAAAGGCTTGTAAATAATTTTCGATGGCTGTCTTTATGCTTGGGAGGGGAATATTAAAGGTGCTTTTTCTGCTAAACTTGGAGCCCTTTGTAAAGCCAGTCCCTTTCAGTGTCAGCTTAAGTTCAGAGAGAGTGAGGTGGAGCTATTGTGTCGACAGAAGTGTCATGTGTTTGCAGTTTATACATGTGTGTGTATTGGCTCTGCCTCCAGTGAAGAGTTAGAAATGGATGCATTTGGTAGCAGCAGAATTCATCTCAGATTGCTATAGGCCACGGTTGCCCTTTATTGCAGTGCCGCCTATCATGCTATATATGTTGCCAGATAGCAAATGACAAATGAGAGTGATATCTCTCTCCTCACAGGCTTCTAGAACATAAGCTTAACTACCCACAGATATTTAATCCACAGAAACAGGTGTGGTTGGGGCCAAACAAGTCAGTTGTCATGCATACATGGTGAAATCTTAAAACTGATGATTCAGGACTAGAAATAGAGGATTTTAGAAATGCTTGAGCTTGACAGATTTGTTTTGAAATGGCAAGCTTGATGTTCTATGTGTAGAAGGTAATAATAGGCTTGACACAATCATAGAAAACCTGTAAATAAAAGATAATGGTAACAGTTTAGTATAGGGACCAGTTCTCACTATTAACTAGTTGCTTATTTGCATGCCTGTTATTAACATATTGGCTCTTTATTATACTTATAAAGCACATATTCTGCATAACCATATTCTGCATTCCTAATCCTACCCAATAAAACTTAACAACAACCTTACTAACTATTAACTATTAATAAGCAGCACATTAGCAGTTTATTGAGGCAAAAGTCATAGTTAACAATGGTTAGTTAATAGCAAGAATCTGACCTTAAAATAAAGTGTGTCCAGGATCATTTGACCCCCCCCCCCCCCCCCCCCCCCAAAAAAAAATATATATATATATATATATATATATATATCGAAAGCAATAAACTTAAAAATATATATTTAGATAAAAAATTATTTGCTTTATATACTTTATATTTATAATTACATAAGGTCAATCATGGGAACCCCTTATATTATATATATATAATTAGAAATATGTAATTAGAAAGTAATTTTTTTTTAAATATTGAATTTATTTTATTTTATTTTACAAGCTTTATCAAATGTATTAAAATGTTTACAGTTTCATTCATTCATTGAGAAAAAACTGAAAACTAATCCAGTAAAAATTGTGGTGGTTGGTAGATGGTCCAGTTTTGTTTGGTCCAGTCTAGATGGTTAATCAGCTGAACTGCGAAATTGTGTGACTGGTTTAGACCTGCTAGATCATGCTGGACAAGCAATTTAGAGATATAGACCATCTTTTATCCAGCTGTTGTATTCTATAAACAAGCTTAACCACCCTGAACAGGATTGACCTGGTTTTTCCAGCTGGAAATAATCATTGTAGTTTGAAATTAATCCACCCATTACAGCATAACAGCAGTGTTGATGGGTCCGGCCCCTCTCTGGAGCAGGTGTCAATGGAAAGGGGCAATAAAAAGCGGCTGCAAACAGCTAACCACACAGAAGGAAATGTTGTTCATTTAGTGCTGTGTACACAGCCACACTCTCCACCACAAGTGAATTCTATTATTATCACCGTTAATTATCCAGGCCCATTCAGACCACAGCCTCTGCCTCACTAAGACCCCAGCTGTGTTTGTGTGTATTTGTTCGTGAAAGCTTGTATGTGAGTCGCTGTTGGTAGCAATGCACCCACATGAGTGGGTGTATTATGTGCTCATGGACAAATTTCATTTCATTTTCTTCACTCCGCATAGAGGGGAGACTCATAAATGCCCTTATCTTTATAGTTCAGGTGAAGTCTGATAGAGATATGACTGACGTTGTTTATTATTCTGATTTTTCCCTCACATCTGAGTGGCGGCTGACCTTGTCGCACAGCTACAGGTAAGCGTGCGGTTGTAATGGAGTATTTGATATCTGCTCCTCTGAGAACCAATACGTATATGTTTATATGCAAGGAAATGAAAGAACAGCCAACGAGTCAGCAGCAAATAAGCACTTTTTGCTGGTGATTGAAATGTTACTGGCCACAGTTGGGGAATATAGGTTGCCTGCAAGACACTGAGCTGGAAGCGGAAGAAAAATCATCAGGCTGTGGAAGGAGAGAGAGGGCAGTAAATAAAAAATAGGAGATGGAGCAGACTGATAGAGCCGGTGCCCTTGCCCAAGCACCAATCGCCAGGGAGTTTTTACGGCTATTCACAAAAACTGCTGTTCTGTACCTGACATTAACAATGTTCCTTCCTTTCTCTGGGCAAAAGAAAGCAGTTTACCACTTACCTTTAAAGGAATTGTTCACCCAAAAATGAAACTTTTGTCATCACAAAACCTGTATGACTTTTTCCTTAGAATGAAACTGAATTCTGAACATTTAAACCATTATGAATAAGTTCTGAAAACACCCATTCTAGCTTTCCTGCACTGAAAAAAGTTTGACGTAGAAACAATTTTCACGCAGAAATTGTTAGTATTTCTCAATTAATGACAAATGCAAGTAACACATTGGGTTAAAGTTGAAATTTTAAAGTAGAAAGACCTAAATGGTATTTTCTTGAAAATCATACTCCAATAATTTCCAAATCTTTTTCTTCCCCTACAAAATCTACATTACATTACTATACAAAATGTACATCTATTTTTCTACAAAATCTACATTTTTATTATAATGGAATTTAATTCTGAACATTTGAACCATTATTCACCCAAAAAATTATGAAAACATTCGTTCTAGCTTTCCCAAACGGAAAAAAGTTAATGTACAAACAATTTTCACTGAGAAATTGGTAGTATTTCACAATTAATGACAATAAGCAAATAACATATTGAATTAAAGTTAAAAAAAATATTACTAAAAAAATAAATTACAGAAATAGTGATGATGTTCTGAATTGATTGATCCAAACCGAATGATTCGTTTGCATATCAGGCTGATTCAGTTCTCAATGACTCAATGACTCAGCTCAACAATGCCTTAAATTTCAGTCTTTTTCAACACAAAGCTGTCGTATGAAGACATGTATTTGACACCCAAATGGTACAAACCTTTTTTATACCTTTATGATACTTTTGTGGTGATTTTGTGCTCTTCTTGAAGACGTAGACATGTGGAGGCGTGTTTGAATGAGCCGTTTTAGTGGGGTTTGGCCGAGTCTTAACTTATATAAAGAATATCTCTTTGGTTTTGAGACTTTAGTCTTTGCAACTTCAGGGATCTTATCTATGCACAAACAGCTTGTAACACTCAAAAGAGAAAGGAAAACTTGAAATCTCATCATATGACCCCTTTAGTAAGTTTTATGTATAATATATAATTTATTATAAAATATTAAAATGCAATTATTATATGTAATATAATTGTTTAATAATATGTGATTTTCATTACATGAAATTAACAATTATATATATATATATATATATATATATATACTGTATACTGTATGTAATTTTTTTTTTTTTTTTTTATAATACTTTATAATAGGGAACACTTATTCACTATTAACTACGACTTTTCCCTCAATAAATTCCTAATTTTCTGCTTATTAATAGTTAGTAAGGTAGTTGTTAAGTTTAGGCATTGGGTAGGATTAGGGATGTAGAATAAGGTCATGTAGAATAAGGCATTAACCCTCTGGGCCCTGAGGGTGTTTTGGGGGCCTGGAGAACTTTCGACATGCCCTGACATTTGTGCTTTTTTCAGTTGCTTATAAAAATATAAATGGCTAAAGTCTAATAACACTGTAAACAGCACAAACTGGGCTACAATGTTATGTTAGCAGCATTTGTGTACATGATTGTGTTTTTGAGAAAACAACGTTTATGCGTGGTTAGTGAAAAACTAAAATTTTGAAGTCACTGAAATAAGACCATAAAACACATACAGAACAATTGTTTACAAGACTTTTGAGAACCAGATCTTGTAGGCTAGAATATTTACTTCACAATTATGTGAAAATTATTCAGCTTACTCATTCACAGAAAACAATATATTGATTTAAATGTTTAAAGACATGTTTTGTGATCTAAAGCCAAAATGCGAGGGAGTGGTAATGGGCTTGAATATTAAGTGGTTCTCACCTGAGAGACAAAGGGCCCTCCCCTAAAGCTGCTAATGGGCCATCAGTGTGACTGTGACTGAGGCAGGTAAGAGAGTGTGAGGAGACTAAAAAAATGGGGTTTTTAAATGATTTTTATTTTATTTACAACACAGTATAATCAAAACATACATAATGAGGGTCAAAGACACATTATTGTGCACACTGATCTAACCACAGAGATGTGAACAGACTTTGAGTCGTTCCTGCAACAGATTCTGTTCAACAAGTGAAACAGATAAATCATACCTGATATTTACGTGTTATTTAAGTGTTTCTGCTACTTTCCATGGATTCAAGTAGAAACTGTTGAACTTCTGATGTTGGTGAAGCGCTCTCAGAGGAAAACAGTTGGAAGAGACTGTAAGTCAGCAGGATTCATCATCTGTGGTGCAGGTGTCTGATTCAATAAAATACAAACAACCAAAAAAAGAGAAAAAACATTTGTGAGCATGTTTATATCAGGAGCATCTATATATATATATATATATATATATATATATATATATATATATATATATATATATATATATAGGTTTTGTAGTCATAGACTCATTCATGCTTTGTATTATCGTAAAAAAAAGAGACATTTTATTTTTGAGAAACTAATTATTGTTTAGCATGCAATTATACTCTATTTTTGAACAGAGTAGGCTATTAATCATAAACATGTTCTAAACATACTTAGACTCGTAGCATTCATCATGTTACAGTGTACTCTCATATTACTTTTATTGTTTTATATGGAGCAAGAAAACATACTAGCGCCGTAAGAAATTTAAATACAATGAATTGCCCATCATATTCACAATGTTTTACTGGATTTCAAACATTTTAGTCAGGAATTATAGTTTGGGGAAAACCCAACTATGATTTTGTAGTTATATAGCCATCCTGAACATCATGTATGATTTTATAGTATAGAGGATATGATTCTGCAGTCATAGACTCACTCATGCTTTATACTATAAAAGGATGAACTTTGCACTATAAAAAATATATTTTATATCTGAGAACTAATTAGGCCACGTGGGGAAGTCGTGGCCTAATGGTTAGAGAGTTGGACTCGTGATCCAAAGGTTGCGGGTTCGAGTCTCCGGCCGGCAGGAATTGTAGGTGGGGGGAGTGAATGTCCAGCGCTCTCTCTACCCTCAATACCACGACTGAGGTGCCCTTGAGCAAGGCACCGAACCCCCAACTGCTCCCCGGGCGCTGCAGCATAAAATGGCTGCCCACTGCTCTGGGTGTATGTTCACGGTGTGTGTGTGTTCACTGCTGTGTGTGTGCACGTTGGATGGGTTAAATGCAGAGCACGAATTCCGAGTATGGGTCACCATACTTGGCTGAATGTCACTTCACTAATGTCACTAATTGTTATCGTTTAGCACGCTATTAAAATATATTTGTGAACAGATATTATTAATAATAAACATGGTCTAAACATTCTGAGATGCGTAGCATTTATCGTGTTGTAATTTAGGAACAACCCATCTAGTAATGTGTTCAAGTTTATGTCACAATAACACGTTAACTAATGCAAAACATAAACATTACTTACTTATTCATCAAACTCTTGAGGAAATCCAGCCTTTACTCAGCGTGTCTTCTTCCAGAAAGTAACAGTAGCAGCGATGAACTCTTCACTGACGCTTTGTTTATGCTCCGCGCGCGCGGGTCACGTGGTTATTTGCATGTGAACGCGAGGGGGCGGGATCTCATTAAAAATAATGAGTTAGACGGGACAGACTGAACATTGTGTTGGTTTCATACGGATTACTTCATCACAGAATATTTGTTTTCGATATGACTTACTTCATTTGAAAGTGGACACTTCAAGCTTTCTATAGAGATAACTCTCATGTCTGTGTGTTGAGTATTCGCTGAGTTTCACTTCATTTTAGTGACGCATTTCTGAAAACAGATCGCGGAGACGGAGAAGACAGAGAGCGCACCCTGTTTGTTTTCTTTATTCTTCAAAAGCACAACGTTTAGTTGTTATTATGAGTGTATACAAATAAAAGAAGACCCCTTACAGATTCGAATGGTGTATTGCTCTTATCTGAACGATCAAAAATGGCAGAGTAACTCAAGCTCATTTCTGCCTTATCAGGAAAATCTGCCCCAAAACGCGTATTCGCGTTTGTCGGGCTCAGAGGGTTAATATGTGCTTAATTACTACTAATAAATGGCTAATACCTGTATTCTAGTAATATGCATACTAATAAGCAACTAGTTAAGAGACCCTAAAATAGTGGGGGGGGTTTTTACACACACAATATATATATGCCACAGCATCTCAATAGGATTCAGGTCAGGACTTTGACTAGGCCACTCCAAAGTCTTCATTTTGTTTTTCTTCAGCCATTCAGAGGTGGATTTGCTGGTGTGTTTTGGATCACTGTCCTGCTGCAGAACCCAAGTTCGCTTCAGCTTGAGGTCACGAACAGATGGCCGGACATTGTCCTTCAGGATTTTTTGGTAGACAGCTGAATTTATGGTTCCATTTATCACAGCAAGTCTTCCAGGTCCTGAAGCAGCAAAACAGCCCCAGACCATCACACTACCACCACCATATTTTACTGTTGGTATGATGCTCTTTTTCTGAAATGCTGTGTTACTTTTACGCCAGATGTAATGGGACACACACCTTCCAAAAAGTTCAACTTTTGTCTCGTCAGTCCACAGAGTATTTTCCCAAAAGTCTTGGGGATCATCAAGATGTTTTCTGGCAAAACTGAGACGAGCCTTTATGTTCTTTTTGCTCAGCAGCGGTTTTCGTCTTGGAACTCTGCCATGCAGGCCATTTTTTCCCAGTCTCTTTCTTATGGTGGAGTCATGAACACTGACCTTAACTGAGGCAAGTGAGGCCTGCAATTCTTTAGATGTTGTTGTGGGGTCTTTTGTGACCTCTTGGATGAGTCGTCGCTGAACTCTTGGGGTAATTTTGGTCGGCCGGCCACTCCTGGGAAGGTTCACCACTGTTCCATGTTTTCGACATGATGTGTAGCTTTTGAGGATCTTTTGGTCTACTTCACTTTGTCAGGCAGGTCCTATTTAAGTGATTTCTTGATTGCGAACAGGTGTGGCAGTAATCAGGCCTGGGTGTGGCTAGAGAACTGAACTCAGGAGTTGTGTTTTAATGGAGGGGGCGGCAAACTCTTTTTCACACAGGGCCATGTGGGTTTGGATTTTGTTTTCCCTTCATAAAAAAACCCTTCATTTATAAACTGCAGGTTGTGTTTACTTGTGTTATCTTTGATTAATATTTAAATTTGTTTGGTGATCTGAAACATTAAAGTGTGACAAACATGCAAAAAAAATAAAAATCAGGAAACACAAGTGAAAACACTTTTTCACACCACTGTATATATATATATATATATAATATGTTTCTTTTTTATTTATTTTTTTAAATCATGTATTTAATTCCATATTTTTATATTAACATGAGTTGCATGCTTTTAATATATATATATATATATATATATATATATATATATATATATGTATATTCTATCATATTAATATTAGAATTAATTACTTTGTATAAAATAGCTTAATTTGGGGGTTTTCCTCAGTAAATATTGACATGTGGTTAATTAAATGCAATGTCATGTCAGGGGGGCTGTAACTGTGTCTGAAGGCACAACATCAGTTGAAATGGATGACGTTATAAGATGATCTGCTGTGCCTGCATGTAAACAGAGCAGTGTTGCTCCCATCTGCACAATGGAAGGATGCTTTAGCCCAGACTTTGCAGAGAGATTTTAATAAAGCGGACAGGCGGCCGGGCAGCTGAGGCTGATCCTATTGAGCGATGGTATGAATCTGTAGCCTGAATCTCTCCGTTGACGTCACACTTCCTTTTCAGCAGATGAGTCCTGCACCAACTGCTCGTTTGGCGCGATTTGCGATGCTCAGACTGGCCGGTGCGTGTGCCCCAAAGGGTGTTTGGAAACACTGCAGCCCGTGTGCGGCAGCGACGGGGTGACGTACGAGAACGAGTGCAAGCTGAATGTGGAAGCCTGCACTAAGCAGCTGGATCTCAGAGTGGTGGCCCATGGAGAATGTAGTGAGTACAGAAAAACACCAATCAATTCATCCATCACCTTCATACATGTTCACTCATCAGTCTGCGTTTGCTGCAAAAAAAATCATTTTCTGTAGTATTTTTGTTTTGATTTCCTGTAAAAGTTTCTTTAATTTACAATATTGTGACAAATATTACTTTTTTCTGATGTATATTGAACTAAGGTTATCTGTTTTGTTTGTTTATGCATAAATCCCATGTTTTTTAGAATTATGCTTTAAGCAAGAAAATTTACAATTTAGGAAGAAAAATAAACTTAATTCAAGATAAATTTTCTCTGAAAAACTCTTATGCAGTTTTACTTTTCAAGCAAATTATGTTTTGTTTTGTTTGTTTTTTTAAATTGTTGAATTATGTGGTACTAGAAAACAAGACAAAATACTGATGAAGAAAATGTTTTGCAGTGCCGTTTTCTTGTCAAAACACAAGAAACTGTTTTAGCACTGATTCCAAATCATGCATGCTACATGATTTTACGTGGTGCTTTTTTACATAGCAGAATCCCATGTGAATGCCTTTGGAGTTTCAGGAGGACGTTTATTGAGGTGTCAGCATGTTTCTTGCATCTCTTTGTGTCTCAACTATCCTATCCTGTGATTTGTGCGTGTTGCGTGTGTGTGATCAGAAACCTGTGGCAGCACTGTGTGTAGCTGGGGAGCGCGGTGCGTGCAGAACAAGTGTGAGTGTCAGCAGTGCACAGGTCAGCCGGTGAAACTCATGTGCGGCAGCGACGGCAACACTTACAACAACGACTGTGAGCTGCGGCTGGCCTCCTGCAAGAAACAGAGGAAGATTGAGGTGGCCAAACTTGGCGTCTGTGATGAAGGTGGGTTTATGTGTTCATGTATGCGATAAGATAAGTGAGCAGTTGAACTCCCTGTTATTTGCTGATTTTCACAGTTGTATTCAGGGCTAGCTAAGTTAATGCATTCACTCCAAACAGTTTATTGCGGCCAATTTAACCTCCTTGCATCGACTGCACTTAGTGACCCGTCATATTTGAAGCATGAAATGCAGGCATCAGTATGCGCCTTGTGTTCTCTATCTTTTCGCCGTAGGTCCCTGTTGTGTCAGTGTTTGAGATTCGGCTTTATTCTAAGCTGTTTTGATGCAGTTATAGATGGTACCATGCTTTCTACTTGTACTAACATTTAAAAGTACATATGTATATATGTAATATTCACAATATATGCGCAATAAAACACACACACACATGAATATGCTAATGAGGCGCATTGGAGTGATGTCAACTCCCCTCTTGTTGACTGATTGGCTAGAGATGGAGCTGTCAATCTAGAACTAGTGGACCAATGATGATGCTTAAACCCACCTTTACATGAAACTGCAACATTTGGAAAAGCAAGCACTAAAGGTGGAAGCAAAAGCAAAGTGAACATTATCATAAGAATACAAAAATTCAAATATGAGCAGAAAATGTCAGAGCACAAAAAACTGAAAAATATAAAAGGAAAACATGATTTTGTGTGCAAGTCAAATAATTTTGCATTAATATTTCAGTTTTGTTCAATATGTTTTAAATGTTTAAAGTTTTGATTTATGCTTATAATTTTTTTTAAATGCGTTACATTTTTTATTTTTGCTTATTAGTTTTTCGATCTATGACCATTGTTTTCTATTCTGAAAACGTTGCTTTAGTTTTTACATTTTGTGCAATATATTTTTACTTTTATTTTTACATTTTGGTTTCACGCTTATAATTGTTTTATGCGTGACTGCAATGCTTTTGGCAGAAAATTGATCCCATAAAGAATCACTGAGATTTTAAAATAAATATTTAATATATTTATTTAATATTAATTAAGTATCATTTTTGCATGTTCATGGTTCTCTGACATTGGTTAATGGTCACATGACATGCAGGTAAACAAATAACATATTTCATTTTTTTTTGTGAAAAAGTGTTTTATTTTGATTTATGTCATTTTAAAATGATTTATTTTAATTTTACATTTTTATGATTTAATTAATTATTAGCTTTTCATTAAACTCACAAACCCACTGCAGTTCCTTTACGATCCCCAGTTTGGGAAACCTTGATGTAATTAAATGTTTAATGCACTTCATGTTGTTAATTACAACAAACAATATATTTTTTTTTACTCTTTGTATTTTTACATCAATGTGGTACAAGATGATAAATGAGAAGTAATCTAAATGTAATCAAACAGTAGTCTTATTATATTACCTAAAATGTGTAATGCAGTGCATTACGTTACAAACTACAATTTTTGTCATGTAAATTGAAATCATTAACAGACATACAACTTAATCTAGAAAGTACTCTACCCAGCTCTGTATATACAACCTGAATTTCAGAAATGTTGGGACGTTTTTTAAATTTGAATAAAAATGTAATTTTTTTCACAAAAAACATAGATAACATAACAAATGTTTAAACATTTCAAATTTGATGCCTGCTACAGGTCTCAAAATAGTTGGGACTGGGGCATGTTTACCATGGTGTAGCATCTCCTCTTCTTTTCAAAACAGTTTGATGACATCTGGCCATCGAGGTTATAAGTTTCTGTAGTTTTGGTGTTGGAATTTGGTCCCATTCTTGCCTGATATAGGTTTCCAGCTGTTGAAGAATTTGTGGTCATCTTGGACGTATTTGTCGTTTAATGATGTGCCAAATGTTCTCTATATGTGAAAGATCTGGACTGCAGGCAGGCCAATTCAGCACACGGACTCTTCTACTACGAAGCCATGCTGTTCTAATAGCTGCCGTATGTGGTTTTGCATTGTCCTGCTGAAATACACGTTGTCTGGAGGGGAGCATATGTTGCTCTAAAACCTTTATATACCTTTCAGCATTCATAGTGCCTTCCAAAACATGCAAGCTACCCATAACACATGCACTTATGCACCCCATACTATCAGATATGCTGGCTTTTGAACTGAACGCTGATGACACGCTGGAAGGTCAAGTCAAGTCACTATTATTTGTATAGCGCTTTTAACAATGCAAATTGTGTCAAAGCAGCTTTACATCAGCTTGATATAAAGTTGGGTGGCTTTACGTCAGCTTTACAGTTTTTAGACGGGGAAATAGTGTATCGAAATGTGTCATTTTCCTCTGGCCAGACAAAATCACCAGGTTAAATCTAGGCTGCAACAGAGTCAGATTGTGCAAAGGACTCATCTGGTTCCTGTGGTCTTGTCCCGATGGCCGTCTAGGAGACAGGGTCTTCACTGGGGATCAGTATCTGGGGCTCATCTAGTTGTCCTGGTCTCCGCTGGCGTTCAGGGCTGTATAGGTCATCTCTAGGTGCTGATCCACCATCTGATCTGGATACAATCTGGATCTGGGTGGCTACGGTGACCTCGGTATAAGAAAGAAACAGACTAATATTAGCGTAGATGCCATTCTTCTAACGATGTAACAAGTACATCGGGTGTTTTGGGAAGTGTTCTCGCTTCTGGTTGACCTAATTAATGCAGCCTAACAATCCTTTAACAGATTTGAATTATAGAAATGCGATAGTGTATTATGTGTAAACCAGGTTAAAGAGATGGGTCTTTAATCTAGATTTAAACAATGTTAGGTAGATTGTTCCAGAGTTTGGGCACTAAATAGGAAAACGATCTCTCTCCTGCTACAGGTCTCAAAATAGACTCCCTCCTCTTTAAAAAAAGGTCTCCCTCCTCTTTAGCTCGGAGGACATGGCGTCCGTGATTTCCAACAAGAATGTCAAATTGGGACTCGCCAGACCAGAGAACACTTTTCCACTTTGAAACAGTATCCAACAAAGGTCTTCGGCCTTGTCCCTTACGCACAAAGATTTCTCCAGTTTCTCTGAATCTTTTGATGATGTTATGCACTGTAGATGATGAGATTTGCAAAGCCTTTGCAATTTGACATTGAGGAACGTTGTTTTTAAAGTATTCCACAATCTTTTTATTTCAAAGATTGGAGAGCCTCTGCCCATCTTTACTTCTGAGAGACATCCCTTTAATAGCTAATCATGTTACAGACCTGATGCCAATTAACTTAATTAGTTGCTAGATGTTCTCCTAGCTGAATCTTTTCAAAATTTCTTGATTTTTCATCCCTTTTTTGCCCCCGTGCCAACTTTTTTGAGACCTGTAGCAGGCATCAAATTTTAAATGAATAATTTTTCATTTAGTGAATAAAAGTGTAAAATGTAGAGTTTAAACATTTGTTATGTTCTCTATGCTCTATTGTGAATAAAATATTGGCTCATGTGATTTGAAAGTCTTTTAGTTTTCATTTTATTCAAATTTCAAAAATGTCCAAACTGAAATTTCCTGGCTTTTTTCATGATAACAGAGGTCTAGGGACTATGTAACTACCATATAAGTTTCAAATCAGTCAGTCCACAGTAAAGTGCACACAGCCTGCATAAAGTAGCTGTGTTTTTTCACGATCCCTTGTGACTTCCGTAAAAATGTGACATCCGATCTACTCAGTCACCATCCTGAGCACCGCCCACCCTCTTTTTGCCAAACCCCCAGACAACATCACGTCCATACCATTGCTGAGCAACAACACGGAAACATGTCAAAAAGGTTAACTTTAACGGACGAAACCAGATCGGCTGACCTGTAACGTTACACTCACTCAAAGAATGGACGATCTAACAGGATTGTTACTATGAGTGGATCACAGCTAACATGTATAGTAAAGACAAACTCACCCATGTCTATCTAGTAATGATGAAGCTGTAAATACATTTCAATTTCAACGGGCAACTATTTTTACAGCTACGTTATTATTCCAGCCACAATTAATCACAACAATGTATATACAATTACAAATGATTATATATAAATCGTCAGATTGTTGTTTTACACACATGCGCACAGACATTATTTCATACACGACAGTCGTGAGATGCTAGAAATCTTCAGCAAAAGACAAAAAACAACAAAAGACAACACTTTATTGAACCTTTTCTGATAAGAAGCGGGTGCTGCAAATGCGAGCATTTTTGACAATGGTTTCCGTCCAGACCGCTCGTTTTATCGCGTTTAACCACAGCTGTAGTCAGTTTTTTGTCTGGCAGTTGCAGCAGGTATGTGATCAAATTTCTATTTTGAGGTTGTATTACATCGATTCTGGCACCCAACATCACAACAAGATGATATTTTAAGCTCCTTATGAAGTTGAATCTGCGCTGGTTTGTTTTGCTTCCAGCATAGCGCGGTGACGTAATTGTGACGTTGGCCCTACATGACCCTACTTATCTGTGGCTGACCTAGCCGTGCGTCACTCAGGAAACAGAAGAGAGGCTCATGAATATTAATTAGACAGGCCAAATCAACCTGTTTTTACCAAAGCTCATGAGAGAAGAGCTGTAAAAATATATTGAGATGTTTTTTGGTACTTATACCGCGAATATATATTCTTAAGGACATTAAAATCTAAAATAAAACTCCAGAAAGGTGTACAATATGGGACCTTTAAAGGAATTCGGGTTGTAATAAATAGGGCTGTATACCTTAGAGAACCTGGCGATACGATACATACCTCGATACACAGGTCACGATTCGATACGTACCTCGATACAGAGCTGTCTCGATACGATTTGATACAATGTGACACGATTCGATACGATTCAATAAAAATACATGGGCCAGAGCCAATTAGTTAATGCTGAACACATTTACTCAACAAACAGAACTCTGCATTTTTCTTCAATTTATTGAAGACAAAAGTGCATTATAACAAAGTGCATTTTGCTTAAATATTTGCAACTTTAAGTGCTCTGATTAATTGTACACAAATTGTATTAATCTGGAAATTACCACAAGTCAACATTTAACTTTCCAAGGGTACAGTCTGAGCTCACACAAGTACAAAATCTTCTTCTTATTATTCTTAACTTCTTATTAAATCTTCTTATAGTTCTTTTTTGTGACACCATGTACTGCCATAACATATTTCACTATGAAATCACTTAAATGCTACATCTTGCTTTAACATTTTCCATGAGTTTTTTTAAACTCCCAAAGCCCCTAATGGCTGGGCGGAGTATCGATACTAAGGGCTAGAATATCGATACTGTATCTTTTTTTATTATATCGGTATGTATCTAAGAATCGATATTTTGAGCACACCCCTAGTAATAAACTATAATGTACCCTACCACTTTTCTGTATAGTCCTGATGTAATATCTCACTTAAGTCATTCCCAGCAGGCAGTTTGGCAGTAAAAAACAAAAAGTCACACAAGTCTCATCAGACCTTTCTTTCCAGCTCTGTAATCTGTGGAGGAGTTGCTGTTAAAGGCTGCAGGACCTGGGTCTGGTCAATAGATCCTGCCCAGAGGCCAGTGACACCTGCTGTGTCAATTTATTCTCTAGACTAGTCAACACGGCAGCGGCTAAAACACATCAGCCGGCAGGTCTTTGTATTTAGAAGAATAGTGAACGGGGTTTTAAGTTGACGAAAACTGAGCTGTTTTGTCTACCTTACATTTAGCTTTCAAACACCGCACTCCATTTGTGTGATGCCTGGTATGATTTTGCAGTTGTGGGCACAAAATATAGTGTCAAAATAAAAAATTTTCTCAGAGGGGCCAAAAGGGCTGTTTATTTACACAGAGTTGGTTTATTCATTTGTTTAGATCTGGCTTCAATACGCATGTTCATTAGTCATAAGAAAGAAATGGCAGTGTTCTCTCACTCTTTTATTTGGAGGTAATGAAAAATGACAGTGTTCCCTGCGTCTGGCCATAGCGGTGAATTTATCACCTGTTTAATTTCACACTCTGCTAGTCTGAAGTCAGCCTCATTGTAGACACAGACAAAGCGATATGAGAGAACCAAGCATCACCTTGGGGCTGAGGCCCACTTTTAATTGAATATACGTTTACTAAATAGGATTATGCACTGGAAATAGCAACATAATAGCATATGAAGCATCAGTACACGCTCCGGATCACCCACAGGAAGAGAGTTTGGGAGAGGGCAAAAAGGAGAGAGTGTGCAGTCATCCGTTACACACAAGTATCTTCTCATAAAGAACTTCTGCGGGCTGTCAGGATGCCCTATTGCTCTTTATGTTGGCAGCATTACAATTACTCTTAGCTACTGTCCAGGTCTTTCAGTAATGCCTATCTACAGGAGACAAATCACAAGTAAACAGAAAACAACCAACTAGAGCTGGGATTTATAGCTTAAAAAAGGTAACTTTTTTTAGTCAATAAATATGTTGAGATAAAGTTTTTTTTTTTTTTTTTGTTAAATGTTTTGTTCATTTAGAAAAGAAAACAAGCTATTGTAGCCAACTGAATTATTGTTATTATTTTTTGTAAATAATTCTAAAACACAGTAAACATCTAGTAAATGTATCTACACATACATAAAATATGTGAATATCTAATTAATATTATGTAGGCATATTTTCCACAGTATTCTTCATAAAAATTAACACAAAAAACCGAATATTTTATATTTTTATTAATGTTCCCCTCTATAACAATACATAGTATTAATAAGCAATATTTATCTACATGTATTTAAAATAAAAAAAAATCTGAGCACTGAATCAATTGTTGAATCAGTTTTGAATCGAATCAGTTTGAACTGATTTACATGAAATGAATCAAACTTTTTACTACTGAAGTTTAAATCTGAAGAGACTCATGAAAATTTAATCACAATTTAATCAACCTCATGTCCATCCAAACCTTTGACTTTCTTTTTTTTTGTAGAGCATGAAAGACAATATTTTTAGGAAGAATATTTTAGAAATGCCCACACAATGAATGTAAATGGCATCCAAAACTACATTAGACATCACTGACTTTTATTGGGCGTGCAAAAAACATGGAGATATTAATCAATGTATCCTTTTTTGTGTTCTGCAGAAGAAAAAAAAGAAAGTCATACAACATGAGAATGAGTAAACAAGGGTGACTTTTGTTTTTTTGGAGTAAATTATGTTTTTAATGTTCTCAGAGTCATTAAAAGGCATGTGATGCCTTTTATCAAATCAAATCAAATGTCCCAAAAAAGTCACGATATTCACAGTTTTCCTTAATTTTATCACCAGTAAAGTCATTGCACGTACAGTATATTGTGAATATTTTAGTTATTGCCCAATCCTACAACTAACCATCTAGCCGATCTTGAAGGCCAAAGGTTGTGTTTGTGTGTGTGTGTGTGTGTGTGTGTGTATGTATGTATGTGTAGATGTATACCCATAGTTTGAGATACAGAGGTCAACAACTTGTGATGAATGTGAATGTTGACTCTTGAGGGGAGAAATGAAAAAGAGTGAGGAAGAGAGAGGTAGACAAGGTGTGTGTTTGTGTGTGCGTGCCAAAGTGAAGTGTGACATTTAGAAGGTTTGTGTGTGTGTGTGTGTGTGTGTGTGTATGTGTGTGTTTTCATGGGAGTTATGCATTCACAGTAAGGCATCCCAGCCACCTGCAACAAACTAGCAGTTAAGTCTGAAGGTCACTGTCCTTGCTGCGCTCCCGCTTGACATTTTTTTCTCCCCGTTCTTCCCATATCTCTCTCCTCTCCCCGTCATCTATCTCCTCATCGGCCAGAAAAACCTTTCACCTCTTGATGGTACCATCTGTTTTTTTTCTACTGGAGTTATTCTGTGTCTGTTTATGCACTTTTCTTTCACTCTAGCTCACTTTTTATTCCTTCAGCTCTCCGTCTTAATGGAAAATGCATCGCTAAATGGACCCCGTAAGTACCTGATTGAGTTAAAGAGACGGGAAAGGGCTTTGAGGACAGTTGATATGTACATCTTGTTGTTCGCTAATTGAAAGGTTCGCATGCGGCGCGGGTGTCAGTGACATCAAAGGACCGAAACTAATTAGTACCTCCACCCCCACCCGTATCCACTCACTCCACCAGGTTTTTTTATTCACCTTTTTACGGTGCGTTTTTTTTTTCTTCTGCTAACGCACAACAGAACCGGGACCGTAAACGCTTTCATCTTGTGCTTAGCTAGCACAATTTGGCTTAGGTGGCCCGGAGAGCCTCGTATATGGAAATGATTGCTGCTGCTGCTCAGTGGTCAGGTTTATCAGAGTCAGAGTTTAGAAACCTTAATTTAAGCGTATTATTTACTGTATCGCTGATGAGAGCGTGCGTTGAATCTGTAATGGGTCTTTGGAGTGCAAAACTGCTTTGTGGCTTTGGAATTGCTTGTGGTATCAGGTCTGTTTCATACGCAAACGCAAGCAGCACATTTATTTATATGCTTAAATCACAGTTCATAGTATTTACACTGTGTATAAGCAGCACACTGCTGTGTAGAAGAAGCTCTGCTGCAAGATGAGGTTTTTTTTTTGTGCTGAGCTGATTTTTACTGTGCAAAGTGTGCTTGACTTAGCAGAAAACACTTGAAAGTGCACTATAAATTTATCAACAATCTTTTATTATCAATATAGGCTTTTATGAAGCAACATAACAATTATGCAAACTCCCTCAGAAATTGTTTTAATATGCTGATTTGGTGTTCAAGAAACATTTCTTCTTATGATATATGTTAAAAACAGTTGTGCTACTTAATATTTTTGCAGAAACTTTGACACATTGTTTTCAAGGTTCTTTAATAAATAGACATTTTAATGAAATTAATACTTTTATTCATCAGGAGTGCATTAAATTGGTCAATAATGACAGTAAAGACATTTATAATGTTGCTAAAGAGTTTTCAAATAAGATTATCATAGATCAGTCAGTTAAAATATTTCAAAAACATGTATATGTATATATATATATACACTCACTGGCCACTTTATTAGGTACACCTTGCTAGTACCCCCCTTTTGCCAAGATGGTATTCTGTATACCTTGATTGTAACGAGTGGTTATTTGAGTTACTGTTGCCTTTCTATCATCTCTAACCAGTCTGCCCATTCTCCTCTGACATCAACATGGCATTTTCGTCCACACAACAGCCACTCTGGATATTTTCTCTTTTTCAGACCATTCTCTGTAAACCCTAGAGATGGTTGTGCATGAAAATCCCAGTAGATCAGCAGTTTTTGAAATACTCAGACCAGCCCGTCTGGCACCAACAACCATTCCACGTTCAAGGTCACTTAAATCCCCTTTCTTCCCCATTGTGATGCTCGGTTTGAACTTCAGCAAGTCGTCTTCACCACATCTAGATGCCTAAATGCATTGAGTTGCTGCCATGTGATTGGCTGATTAGCAATTTGTGTTACCAAGCAATTGAACAGGTGCACCTAATAAAGTGGCCGGTGAGTGTATATATATATATATATATATATATATATTGTATATTGTTCTTATTATTGTTCTTATTATTGAGTTATTACATGTATTTGTTGTGAAAGTATGTGCAGCATGAAGCACTTTGTGCTTCAGACAGTTTGTAACTGTTTTGGCAATTGGTGTGAAAAAAAGAGAGAAAGGTTGTAATAATCATTGTCAAATTCTACATTCTTTCCCCTTGGAGTCTCTTGGCTGATTGTAACAAGACTCTGCCCTAAGGCATAAATTCAGCTGAGCTCACATTAAGCAAAATACAGAATCTCTTCATCACAGCGTCGGATCGCTAATGCTCTGAAGCAGAAACCTGATGTCTACACAGTGAGTGCATTTGCTCTCTGTATCACTGTGGCCAGGGCTTCAGGCTTGAGTGCTTTCATTGTTTCCAGGCTGGGGCTAATGAATTGAATGGCCTCCACGAGTATCGACCCTGCAAGGCTGTCAGTGTGAATTTTTGATAAGACGTATCAGTGCTGGCCAACCCCTAGCCTTTACTGTGACCGGCTTCATAAGCTGTTTAAGGAGATTTTTATGCTAAGTGGCATTTCCACCTATACGCAATCGATTTTCCCATCAGGGTGCACGAGGTTGTCCTACCCAGCTTTGCATGTGAAGAAAATAATGTGTTTAACTCACAATGGAGATGTGGGAAAGAGCATCCACAGGCATTTGGTTTTTCATCATTAATCAAATCTATCGACATACGGATTTACTGTACTTGACTACTATATATATATAGTAGTCAACATTTGAAGTGGATCAAAAAAGTTAATCAAAGTTGTCCTAAGACAAGAACGCATTTTAGTTTTACGTTTTAGGACAACTTTGATGAAAGGTCCACTTCAAATGTTGACAAGTATATATATGTATTGTGGCGGGAGGAGCAAACGACAGACACAGTGGGTGTGGCGTCAGGCCTTGGAGAGGTTTTTATTAAACAAAATAATCAAATAACGTGTCCAAAAGGGGGTAAAAGTGTCCAAAATAAACAGGGGGTCTGGTGTCCTCGTCGTGCTGCGGGGTTTATGACGGAGGGCAGTGTTCGGAAAGGAAGGGTAAGGGGCGGAGCGCGAGTGGCGACGGCTTCTTATCAGCGGCTTCGTCCATCCTCTGTCCGCGGCACTTCCGTGGGATTCGACGGCCCGGCATCCTGGCCCGTCAGCCGTCTCACGTGTGCGGTGGTCATTCCACTCTCGACTCTCTCTTCGTGGACCCACGAGGACACCAGCGTGCATGCACGGGGAAGAGACCGGTCTCCGGAGGAGAGGCGTGCTCGGCATTTAAACAGCGGCGGTGATGAGGCTCTGTTCACATCAGGTGCGCCTCATTACACGCCGCCAGCCCTAGCTATTCAGCGCCCCTCCTCTCTCACACACCCACTCCCGTCGGGAGCCTAGTGAAGGGCGGCGAATACGGGATGTGGTGGTGATGATAATAAGGGGGGAGGCAGCCGACTCCTCTCCGGGCAACTCTCCCTCTCGCACTGCGCCGGAACCGGGACAGAGAAACCAGGTATCAGTCTTCAGCCTCAACCAACCACAGGGTAAATGACAAATAGCAGGAACGTCACTTACCCCTTTGGTGGCTGGGTGGCTGTCCCCGTCGTTCCTCCATCCCCGTGCGGGTTCCACGACTTTTGCGAGCGAGAGGGGATGACGTCGTCTGGTGTTGCCCAACTGCGCTGTCTAGGCTCCGCCTTGCCCGCATTCTCCACCACTGTGACGGGAGGAGCAAACGACAGACACAGTGAATACGGGACGGGGTAGTGATGATAATAAGGGGGGAGGCAGCCGACTTGTCACAGTATATATATATATGCATATATATATATATATAGGCATAGATACAGATGCATAGATATAGAATTTTTTTCTCAGCAAATACATTTTTTCTTTCCTTAATGAAGGTAAAAACGCAGTTATGAACTGCAGCAAGTTTTACACTCTTTTTATTAGAGCTGCTCGGCAACTTTCATTAAAAATAACAAACGGTAATGCTCTGTTACAAAGAGTGGTGCTTTATATCTCCAGCAAGTCAGCTTTGTTGACTAATGAACTTTAATTCTAATTAAATAGGCTAGATAAGAGTGTGTTTAATGAGGCGACTCATCTGAAGAAAAACCCTCACGATTTCCTCACCCATAATCCCCAAAGTTTGGATCCTGGAGAGAATCGAGATTTATCCGCCAGGGTTTCACACAGAGAAACTAACCATGAACTCGCACCGAGACTAATTGCACACGACATAATGTAGTGTGATTACTGACGTCATGCAAGATGGCCGTGAAACACCCGTTTACAATGATTTCCTGTGTTAAATAACAGATTGTCAGTTATTTCACTTCTAATCGAAATGTGAGAGACACTTTGCTGGTGGCACACTGGTGTCTTGTTTAATTTATTTCGTTAGTTGCTGGGTAATTCCATTGCTGGTCATTGTCTTGTTCTTCCGGCAGTGCCTTTGCTTCAATCTTCACTCCAACGTGAAGAAAATCTCAATATTCACTGCTCCATATGCGCTGAATGTCTGAATACTTTGCCAAGCACTGTCCATTAATTCTTGGCAGCAAAAGTTAAAACAAAATGCTTGAGTACCTGGGAATATTTTTATCTTATTAGAAGACAATTTGCAGCATACTGATATGCAAATATGTGTTTGCATGAGGTCCCCAGTGCCTGCGTGTCTTATTTGTCTTTGCTTTTTGTGACTTCTAAAGTACTTACCCACTGTTATGCTCAGATCGCAGGTCTCGTGTGAGTTTGCTTGTTTGTCTCCCTGCAATCAGTGTTAGTGATTTTATTTGTTCTTTTATATTGTGTAAATTGAGGTTGTGCATGGGTTATTGCTCTTTGTGTGGACAAAGCTACATTTGGGGACCAGCCTTGTGTTTCTTATGAGGAAAACAACTGTGTATGGGTGTTTGTAAGACACAATGTGTCGGTACCTCATCATTTTTACATTTAGATTACTTTTGCTATTATCTAATGGTCATCAAAGTTCATTTTTAAAAACAGTAATAATTTAAGAACGCCTTTAAATGTAATGTTTATCAAATCTGAAAAGAAATGCAATATTTTGTTTTGATTAGCATTGAACAATTGATTTTAGTTTAGTGTTTTATTTAATTTTAAGTCAGTTAAACTAAATTAAAGTGTTAGAGTGTTTTCTTTATATTTAGACAAAATATTATAGAATTGGATGTGGCCATTTATTGGTTATAGATTATAACATAAAAAAATATTGTTTTTTTAATGTCTCAAAATTAATATCCATTTTTCATACAAAACATTATAATAATACAATTGTAATTATTAGTATTAATTTTGTTTTATTGATTTTTGCATTTATTTAGACATGGTTTGGTTATCTAATATGTTTTTTTAAACATATTTTGCATGTTGTTTATGAATATGTCAATTAAGAGATTGATTGAATATTTGTATTTTTAAAAATGTATTAATATCAGTGAAGACAAAAAATAATTAAAATGGTGAAAAACTTTTAATGTAGACAAAGATATTATGCATCAACCACCTATGAATGGACTATATAATGTTATTTTGCATTTAAAAATGCCAGACAACTAATGGTTTTGGGATAGAATTAAAAATGTATTTATCAGAGGATTTATTTAACAAACTAATGGAGAAAAAAATGTTTACATAGTTATGCCTCAGCCCCCCATAAATAGACTAAATAATCTCATTTCATACTTAAAAGTGTTTGCATTAAGGGTTTGAGTCAGAATTAGTATAATGATTGATTTACTTTATGGACAGTTCAAATCAATAAAGGGTCTATGAAGTAAACAAAGGTATTTGTGTGTGTTCCAACAGACTGTGGTTCAGGAGGCTCAGGTTCAGGATCTGAAACCTGCGAGCAGGATCGTTGTCGACGATACGGCGGATCATGGGATGACGACATGGAGGATGACCGCTGCGTGTGTGACTTCAACTGTCAGACAGTGCTGCGCAGCCCAGTATGTCCATTCACGCGCCTCGCCATTTCCATTTGAAGAGAATGCCAAAGCATTTGACTTGTTAAAATTAGTGCTACATCTTGTGGAATCCATTAATCGCGCCTAGTTAACCTCTCTGTGAACATTTGCAGGTGTGTGGCTCTGATGGGAACACATACACCAGCGAGTGTGAGCTGAAGAAGGCCAGGTGCGAGAAGCAAATGGACTTGCTGCTCCAGAGCCAAGGTCCTTGCCCAGGTAAGAGAGCACCTTTTCTTTCCTCTAATATTTATGTTTTCCTCAGTCATCTGAAGAATAACACTCCAGGAGCTCTGACAGGATGGTTGTTGGAGTCACTGCAGCAGAATGCAGTGTTTCTTTGAGCTTGTGTAGTCCAGACCTGAGCGTCTACCACAGAGAGAGGAAGAGCGTGGCTCTGTGATCAGAGCAGTGTGAGATTCCCTCAGGCTTCAAGCCTAGCTTGACTCCACTTGCATGCGCACATGCGTGCTCTTTTCTCTCTCTCTCTCTCTCTCTCTCTCTCTCTCTCTCTCTCTCTCTCTCTCTCTCTCTCTCTCTCTCTCTCTCTCTCTCTCTCCCTCTCCCTCGCTCGCTGCATCCCTCATCCTTTATCTATGGTTTTCTCGAACTCTGAGTTTTCTGCTTCAGAGCCTCATAGGCCCTCTAGCCAGATCAGTCATGCTCCTTCAATGGCTGTGGAAAATAAATCCTTTTGGAGAACTTTCAACCGGTGTGGGGAGCTGCTTCCCATTGGCTCAGCTCAGATCAATGGAAATCTCATCGGGCCCTGCATTTGACATGCACGCTGCAGTCTCTCCTTCCCCAGTTTCTGACCCGTGCCTTTGAGAGCTGACGGGCCTCCAGAGCACCTTGCTGCTTTTTGCTAATTGGAAATTAGGTTTCGGTGACCTCTAGACAACCTTGCAATGAAGATCAGAGGATGCTGTAAGCTACCTCTTGCAATTTGTTGGCTAATTGTGATGCTCAGAGGAGATACTGAGCTGGGCTAAGCAAAAAAGCTACTAAATTGATATTTATAATATTTATACTTTTGCCGTTTTCAATATGTATTTCAATATTCATGTACTTTATTTTTTTAAAGTCAGAATAACCAGCATTTCTACCAAAAAGAACCTTTGTGCCTGATTAATTTAAAAATCTTTTAATGTAAAAATGAAAAACAAGTCAAATCTAGTAATATTTATTTAGATATTTAATGTATGTAATTTGATATATAATATTATTTAATTTTATAACGTTTACCGTTTTGATTGAAGACTCAAAATAACTAGTGTTATTTTAATATTATTAATGTATTACCATAGTATTTAGCAATATTTTGAATTATCTTTTATTTTTATATTTTCAGTTTTCCTTTTAATTGTAGTCTTTTAGTAAATTTCTTCCACTTTTAGTAATTCTAATGGGCTTTTGTCATTTTTTCTTATCTTTATCTTATCAATTTTTTTTATCTATGTTACTATTTTAATTTAAGGGTGTGTTCACACTTGTAGTTCGGTTTGTTTGGTTTATTTGGTCCGGACCAAAAAGGAAAATGACACATTTGGTCCTGGGCCGCTCAACATTCACATTGGCATTTTTGACAGCGAACCTAAAGATACCGAACCTAAAAGCATAGTGATATGTTCACAACCTGACTGGTCGGGTTGAATGACGTATTCGTGACCCATCTTTTTAGCGGTCTCGGTCTGCTTGTTTGGTGCGAATCAGGGTTTGGATGGCAGCTTTCACACTTTCTCAAACGAATCGCACAAACAGAGCAATCGCACCAGAGTTTGTTTTAATCGAACCAAACATGACAAGTGTGAACACACCCTTAGTTTTAGTAATTTTAGTACTTAAACTTCAACTTATTTTATTTCATAGTATTTCCAAGATGAGTTTTAAGTGTACAATTTTTTACAATATTTGTATTTTATGTAGCTTTTTTCCAATTAACAAAATTTTGTAATAGTTTTAGTTTAACTGAAACAAAGCATTGAGTTGTTTGAGTTTGTTGAGAATTTTTTAATCTCTCATAAATTCTGAGACAATGATTTATTGAAACAAATTGTTTAAATCAGCATCAAACACATGAAAACATATGATATACAGGCAGAGGTGGGTAGAGTACCCAATGAGCTGTAAGCTCTAATCATCAAAATTAAAACAAAAAAACTTTTGAAATGTCTTACTTTACATGTTATGAATGTAAAATATATATGAAAGTTTCACTTTTTGAAATGTTACAAAAAAATGAAACGTTTTTCACGATATTCCAATTTTTTTAGATGTACCTGTATATTCAATATATCATCCAGCCCTAATATTCAGATGTTCCTCGTCTGTCTTCATTTCAATATAATGTGGTGTCGTGATTTCAATTTAGTACGGAGAAACAAACATTCCATTTTCCATAATATTGACATTGTGTTGTTCCCACAGTTTGGTAGGTGATCTTCACCCCATCTATGCCATTACTATCACCAATAACCTACGATACTTCAATAAAAATATGCTTCTAAGATGATCGGTCTCCCTTTTAGCAGCACCTTGCTGGTGTTCGAAAGGATTGTGTTGTAGAACAAACGAGTGTAGAAAGAGGATGGTGAAGAATCGCAGTGAGACGAGAAGAAAGGATCTAATTAAAAGCACCTTTGTCATAATGGACTCAGTGCAGAGAGGAGAAGTTTAATGAGGTATGGGCAGAACCCATCTCTGGAGCCACAAAATGCTGTGAAAAGCACAGTGACACATCACTATTATACCCCAGGACGTGTACGCTAACGCCGACGGCCCCCTGATTTACGACAGCCTAGTCCTTCTAGCTCCGAACTCGAAACCACAAACCTGCCACCTTGCAGCCATTCAGTTCAATGGCCTAGAGAAGAAGTGCTCGAACAGAACAAGTGTGGAAAGACTGGGAAAAAAAATTACAGCACAGATAAGACAAATAGGCACCTGCCATCTGCCTCCGGCACAACGTTATAGTTAAACACTGCAACAAACGTCCCCCCTATGTGAGCCAGGAATGCTAAAATAGTATAATTAGGTTATAGCGAGAGTGGACTGACATCAGCGCATCCTGATTTGCGCTCTTGTGCATTTGCGTCCATAAACCCGGAGTCCATAAATCTTTGTTTGACATTGCAGCGTAGGTGTAAACGGTGCTATCTGAGACGAGAACAAATGGAGAAAACAGGCCCCTGAGAATGTGTCAAATGTCACCCACCAGACATTCGACTAGAGGTCTATTGTTTGTTTTCACGGCTGGTAATAGCATAATTTTTTCCTGATTTTGAATTGGTGTCAGGAATTGTAAATAGAATTGTTATCTGGCAGCCAGATGCAGGCTCTCCCACCTCTGCTCCTTAAGCGATTCTTATTGTGCTGTACTAAATTGCATTTCAGCTTGGATTGTTTAGTTTAATTTGTCTTAAGAACGCTGTGGATCTCAATATGTCTCTCTCTCTCACCCCTGGTTGCTCTGTATCTTCTCTCTAGCTATCATATCAGCTCCTCCAGAGCTCGTCGCCTCCCAGCACTGTAGCAAAACTGTTTACGGATGTTGCCAAGACAATAAGACCGCTGCCCTTGGTGTTGGACTGGCTGGGTGTCCTAGTACGTATAACCACCATGAACCCTTATCTATCATCTATTCAGTGGCAGCTTAATTTAGTCATGTTAAATATTAGACATAAGCTAGGCCAAACACACTTCTTTAAAGAAATGACACTTTTTATTCAGCAAGGACATATTAAATTGATTAAAAGTGACAGTAAAGACCTTTATAATTTTACTAAAGATTTCTATTTTAAATAAATGTTGTTCTTTTGAACTTTTTTCTTTTGAAAAAGAAATGCATCGGAGATTCCAAAAAACTGCAACACAACTGTTTTCAACATTGATAATAGTAATAAATATTTATTGAGCTGCAAATCAGCGTATTAAAATGATTTCAGAAGGATCATGTGACACTGAAGACTGGAGTAATGACTTTGCCATCAAAGTCATCAGCTTTGCCATCACAGGAATAAATGACATTTAATATATATTACAATAGAAAATAGTTATTACAATAAATATTTCACAATCTTACTTCATTATATTATTAAATGTTTAATGTTTGTAGAGGTCTCAAACACTGTCTTAAACACATTAAATGATAAAAGCATGGACATAGGAATGATCTGACATAGGGAAAAGGAATGTTATAGGCTCATTAATATTAATAAGATGACATAACATTTCTACAATATTTGCTGAATGAAATAAGTGTGTACTGGGCATTCATTCATTTGATCCAGGCAGAGGCTTCTGCTTGATCCTGACATGTTATACAAATTTTTATCTCCACAATGCCAATTAAAACACATCTCTTGAACTATAAGCATAACAATAATAAATATTCAAAAGTAATTATTTTTAATTATGCAAAATGTGAGTGGATGAACTTTTACTTTTTCAAGTTGGGATTAACCAGTTTTAAAATTCTGGCCAATTCCAAATGCTTATTTTCTTATTATGGCCAATTATAGATAAATGGGCAATGTGCTGTTGCGGTTTGCAACCCTGACAATAGTGCTGTCAAACAATGAATTGTGATTAATCGCATCTAAAATAAAAGTTTTTGTTTACATAATATATGAGTGTGTACTGTGTATATTTATTATGTATATAAATACACACATGCATACTTATTTAAGAAAAATATTTTTGTTTATATAATATATTTATATATAATATAACTATATAAATGTATGTAAATATTTTGTATAAACATGTATAAACGTAAAAAATATATACTGCATGTGTGTGTATTTATATATACATAATAAATAAACACAGTACACATACATATATTATGTAAACGAAAACTTTTTGTATGTGATTAATCACGATTAATCGTTTGACAGCACTACCTGACAACAGTCCAAAACGTCACTTAACGTAAACTATGTTCCGACTGATTGCAATTGTTCACGATTTCTTGTCGCATCCCACATGCTGTCAATTTATAGATTGTGTCCGCTTCTTCTTTAGGTGTGTGTCAGTGTAATCATTACGGCTCATACGGAGGCACCTGCGACCCGACCACCGTCCAGTGC
Organism: Barbus barbus; assembly: GCF_936440315.1. Classification (NCBI taxonomy): domain Eukaryota; kingdom Metazoa; phylum Chordata; class Actinopteri; order Cypriniformes; family Cyprinidae; genus Barbus; species Barbus barbus. The sequence continues at coordinate 14,174,737 of NC_136719.1, forward strand.
TCCTGTAAACCCGGCGTCGGGGGACTCAAGTGCGATCGCTGCGAGCCCGGGTTTTGGAACTTCCGAGGCATCGTTACAGAGAACATGAGTGGCTGCACACGTAAGCGTTTCTCTTATTCCTGGTGATTTGCTTTCAGGGCATTTTCTGTTAAATGTGTTAAATGTTCCTTTCTAATCCGAAATCCGAAGTGACAACCTACTCGTGTAACGTGCACTATCCTTCCGGCCTCAAATGCAATTTCTGTCAAAACAAGCGTTTCGAGTTAAGCCTCCGAGCCACCGTGGGTAATGGGAACTGCACGAGAGTGCAACGTGACTTGACCTATAAGTTCTGCCTACAGACCAATAAAGCTTTGACGCACGTATTTGTGTGTTTGTACACCGCTACAAAGCCAAGGATAGAAAAACAAACATGATTGAAACAGTTTGTGCTCTGTCCCAGGGGTCCTCGGAGCATTAGCACATTCTGTAGCCACGTTCGTTCTCACCCCAGGGCTTCTTGACCCCACTTTGAACTCTTACCAGGCTGCGGTCACTGACACAGAGTGAGCGCTATTGCTGTAGCTGTGGGGTCACAGATTGGAGCAGCTTCAGATTGCCTGCATGCATTTGGCGGATGTGTGGATGTTAGATTGTCAGAGTGAAATTGAAGAGAAAGAGACAAGGAATCTAATCAAAACTGTTCAAGCAGATAAGGCTGACACCCCTCTCTCTCTCTCCCTCTCTCTCCTCATCAGCGTGTAACTGTGATGGAGTGGGTTCGGTTCGTGACGACTGTGAGCAGATGTCAGGGCTGTGCTCATGTAAGCCTGGAGTTAAGGGCATGAAATGCAACGTGTGCCCCGACGGCAGCAAGATGGGAGCCAACGGCTGTGACAAAGGTAACGCCGGGATTTTAATTAGCACAAAACTCAGACGATCTCTCCAGGATTGCAGTTCTGTTGCAGCTAGGTTGTGACTTTATGACTTATAATAAGGTCTGTTTTTTACAATGTTGGGCATGTGTAGAAATAATAAAAAAAATTGCGGCACTGGTTAATTAATAGTCTTTGTTAATTAAAAGTGTTCTGACAAATAAGGCTTTTAGTGTCATGTCAGAACCATGTCATAGTAGTAAGATCTCAGAAGGATGTGGGTTTGAATCCGGCAGTATGATTGAGATGGTCTGGGGTATCAATTAACAATATATCTGTACCAGTTATTAATAATAATATTATTTATATTCTGTTGATACTGTAGAGTGGCCAATTTTGGATGATTATATCTGTAGAGTGGCCAATTTTGGATGATTATATGCCCAGTTTTTTATATTTTTAATCCTTAAGAACACTATAATGTAATAGCAATATTAAATGTAATATTTTGCAAGCCTAAAAATAAATATCCATTTTTATACATTATCACGTGTAGCATTAAAACTATTAATTTTAGTTTTTAATATTTATTTATTTATTTATTCAGACAAAATATTATATAAAATAATAATAATATAATTCAAACAAAATTTTATAATATATAATATTGACCATTTATCATTTATAGTGGTCGACCGATATATCGCCTTGGTATATCGCAGATATTTGCCATTTTTCAAATATCGGCATTGGCTGTTGCGTTCGGACAGTTCGGATAGACTTTTTTTTTTTGACGGTGCTGATAACGGCAGCGCCTGAGCACACAGTGCTCACATTCTCCCTCTTGTTCGCCGTCGTTGTTAACAGTTTTGTCTAATACGGATAGAAGTCTGTCTAATAATCAGATAGAACTGCTAAACAAAGGGATTAAAATGGATACAAAAACGTATTATAACGTTTGCTTTTATATTATTAGTAATAGAAAGTAAAATATTATAATAATTTCTCGTTTGCCATCAGCATTCAGCAAATACGCATTTATATCATTTAAACAAATCTTTGAATGGCTAATGAACATTTAATTTCACAAACCTTGCAAACTTAGTCGAATCCAATTGTGAGATCTTGTGAAGTGTGCATGTGTGTCCTGCATGATCGTGTGTTCTCTGCGTGACTTTCGGTGCAAATTGAATGCTTTAAACATTAAATTCATGATTTCAAATTATTTTGCGCTTTATGCATTTGCCCACTGTCATATACCTGCCATTTTCACTGTGTGCTGTATGTAAAATGAGTGTTACCTTGGCTTTATTTAAAAAAAAAAAAAAAATTGTTCCCAATGCACACAAACTTCCCAGGATACTGAGTTGGTTACAGTGTTACTTCCTTTTTAATTATATTTTTATTAAATATTTATTTATTTGTGAAAAATGCTTTGTCATCTAAAGTATAAGTATGTTTATTTTACTAATTTATTACAAATTATTTCAAATTTCTTAAATATTAATTAAAATAAATACAATTATATCAGCTTCATATCGGCCATCGGCCACCCTGCTTTCCAAGATATCGGCACCGGCTGTCAAAAAAACAATATCGGTCGACCACTAATCATTTACCATTTTCATTATGTGAAAATAACAGTTTTTTTATCTTATTTAAATATCTATTAGTATCTAATAAGATATTTTATTTAGTATCTATCATGCTAAAATAATAATTTTATTTGAATAATTGATTTCATTTTAATGATGAATTATTCATTATTATAATTATCTTAAAAGGCTGAGACTACAGTATGCTATTATATGCATTAAAAGTAGAAAGCCCATTAAAAAAAATGATTAAATTCCAAATAATTAGCTACTTTATACTAAATATTGTGGCATCAAGTATTTTCTGGTATCATTAACAAATGATTGTAAAACTATGTATTAATTTGTTCTACATTCAACTATATGCTATAATGTAATTAAATCAATGAGTTCAAAGTTGAATCTTCAAATGCCACACCAGGGGTGACAGTGAAATGCTATCCTGATGTCACCCCCTGTGTTGGCATAGTGAGTAGAATGAAGTTACCATCAGCTATTGACAGCAAGTGAAGAGCTTAATGAACTCAACAGTCCCAGCATAGAAGTGTCCATGCAGCGTTCCTGCCAGATAAAAGCTGCCACATGAAAGTGCAGAAGAGGAAGCCAGTCAATGCTGCAGGCCAGGCAGTGCAGCCCAGTGCTCTGATGTCAGAGTAAAGAGTAGACTTCTGTGGCAGGCAAGGTCCCGGCTCTGCTACTGATGCAAGTCCATCTTTATGATGAATATCTGTGGAGGAGGTTGCAGGGTTTTTATCAGAAGTGGATTAACAAGTAGCCCACAATGAAATGACCAGCATATATTGTGTTTTGTGATGCTGGTTTCCCACATGTTTGTCCATGTGTGTTAGCTTTCAGAAACCCTTAAAAGTTCAAATATCAGTTATGAATTAGCCAGAGGTCAATCTGTTCCACAGGACCTGAGGCACCCAAGTCCTGTGATGAGCTTGAGTGCCACTTTGGGGCATCATGTGTGGAGGTGAACGGACAGGCTCACTGTGAGTGCCCGTCGCCAGATTGTGATAAGAAAAACAAGACCAAGGTGAGCTTGCATAAGCCATAGATCCACACTCTACACCTACTTTAGTGATGAAGATTTCTTTTCTAATAATAGACATGGACATGTTTGTGGACAGGTATGTGGTTCTGATGGGGTCACCTATGCAGACCAATGCCAGCTGAGGACCATCGCATGCAGACAAGATAAAGAGATCACTGTGGAGCATTTAGGCCAGTGCAAAGGTGAGATTAGCCTCTAGAAATCAGATTTGTTATCTATTTTTTTGCACTAACGCATACAGACATCTAAGAAAGTGTGAGTGATAAATTATGACCCTGGACAACAAAACCAGTCATAAGTAGCACGGGTATATTTGTAGCAATAGCCAACAAAACATTGTATGGGTCAAAATTATCATATTTTTTATGCCAAAAATCATTAGGATATTAAGTAAAGATCATGTTCCATGAAGATATTTTGTAAATTTCCTACCATAAATATATCAAAACTTTTGTTTAGTAATATGCATTGCTAAAGACAACTTTAAAGGTGTTTTTCTCAGTATTTAGATTGTTTTGCTCGCTCAGATTCCAGATTTTCAAATAGTGGCCAAATATTGTCCTATCCTAACCATACATCAATGGAAAGCTTATTTATTCAGCTTTCAGATGATGCTTAAATCTTAATAATAAAAAAAAGACCTTTATGACTGGTTTTGTTGTCCAGGGTCACAATTAAGAAAGTCGTTGGCTCATGAACCTCTCTTGATTGAATTATTGTCTTTTTTCCAGTAGAATATTATAAACATGAATAAACCAAGATAAATAGGCTATTTGACAAATAAAAAGGTGTAGTATAATCTTAGATAAAAATGTTTTCAGAGAATGCATTTTGTATTTTTACTCTATTATTTTGTCCATTTCAACATATTTTTTTTCAGAGAATGTATATTTAATGTATTTTCTAAATGTCATTGTATTTCTAACATAAGTCATTGGATTTTTTCATTTTAATGTGTTTCTTAATTATTAATTTTTATTGTATTTTTTATCAAATTTAAGTTCAAGTTTAAGTTTATTATCCTTTCGGAAATTATTTTTGTTTAGTCAGAAAATTTATTTTTAAATTTATTTTAAATGTGTTTGTAACAAAATTGTGTGAGGAGATGAACAATACAATAAAAATTTAAATAAATAAAAAAAATTCCCACAATATTCTCTGAAAAAAAGAGAATCCTTAATGTAAAGCGATATTACACAAAATCGCTTTACATTAAGGATGTTTAGGTGCTTAAACTGGAAAACAAGAGAAAAATACAGATTAAGGACATTAATTTTTGCAGTTTTACAAGGTTTGTTGGGGCAAACTGCATTGCCCATATTTAGGAATGGGGTCACTGTGTGTGGGATGGGTATGGGTATGGGGGGTTTTGATGCAGGTGTTCAAGGGGACAGGAAAGCTGCCTGACAGATGCTCCCCTGTAGATAGAGCCATGCTGCTTGGCTTCAGGCTGGAGTCTTTGAATCCCCTGGAACTGGGCGACAGTTGAGCTGTTTGATTTGCATCACCCCCGTGTGGATTAGGGAGAGTTAACTGCACAGTCTGAAGGAAGCACCTTCAGTCGGGCTGCTGATGCTGTCGGGAGGCCTGCTTTGGGTAGAGCAGGCTGTGTATAGAGTTGGGCATCATTCTCTTTCTCTCTTAAATCATTCATCGGTCGCTGTGTACATGCATGGGCAAAGGGACCTGGTAGAAGGCCAAGGTTAAGACTTTCATGTCGGCTGTATGTAAGAAGCACTATGTCAGCTCACGTCAGAGCTGCTCTGAGATGGACATGGCACGTGGTGGACATCGCCAGCTGCCGAATCCTGGATCAGGGCCAATGGCAGGTGCCAGACATTTTCAGCAGCAGCCCATGCAGCCACTCTGTCAGACCTGTTAATGCCACATAAGTGCAGCTTGATCTAGCATGACTCTGTGTTGCATTGTTTTTCATAGCTATAACCAGGTCCTTATGGATTCTCTGCCAACAGAATATTAAAAAGTTCAGCACATCGCTCATTCTTTGCCTTCAACATAAAATCATTTCACATCCCTGGTGTAATTCTGAACAGTTCCTTAGTGTTATTTTAAAGAAAAAAATTGTCTTTGTTATTTTTAACCAAAATGTGAACTTGCTTTTCCTATAAAACGCTGTTCCATTTCCTCTGATGTCACTGAGGTCATTCAGGCTATTGGATAATGTTAAACAATTCTGTTTAGCCACTGTTTTTTCAAATTCCCACTTTTCTTTTTCAAATTCTCACTAGTGAAAAAACTAATTTTTCACTAGCAACAAAACAACCCTAGTAAAAAAGTAAAATACATTTATTTCATAGTAAGTATAGTTCAAATCTATTAATATATTTACTGAAATATCGCTCGAGACTTACTGATATAAAAAGTACAATTAAACTTATACTTCTACTATTTTTTAATATTAAGGCTTAAATGTATTTTAATGTCACTATTGATGAGGATTGAATGATCTTTGAATAATATCACTCTTTAAATGCAAGATATTTAAAGTGTACTTGCAATAGTTCCACTTTAGCACAATCAAATATAATTCAGCATATCTTTAGTTGAACTTCAGCCCTACTTCTGCACAATTAAAGTGCATTAAGTACAAAATTAGTTGTTACAATTTAGCAGACTTCAAGTATACCAGTTTAGTATACCAGAAGTACAATTGCAGGGTATTTATTAAGCACATAAATATGTTAATGTATTTGTAGTATATTTAGCATGAAATAAATTTAATTCAAATGTAATTTTCACTAGGGAATATATCAGCCAGGAAAATTCATATTTGGACATTTTGATGAGGCATCAGACAATAAACAATTGAGTACATACATCTGTGTGTGTGTGTGTGTGTGTATGTGTGATATATATATACTAACATTCAGATTATAGCAAGTTATCATCATCATCTGCATTTGTAGAATTTGGCAGCAGCCATTTAAACTCCATATCGTTCATATTAGTTGAATAATTTTCACCATCGAGTCAATTCTTTTTGAGAACAGCAATTCACGTTGACCGATATTTTAGTTATTTGATTACAGCTCACATTTGGCAAATTTATTCTGGACCTGGTTATGACACAACACACCGCAAACTGATGTTTAGAGATGATGATTGGACCATCATCCCTGTAGTCATTAACCAGAGCACCTCTCTGTCTTGCTCTGTTTCTTGGCATTACCTGCCTGTATGACAAGAATCCAGCTGCTCTTCTGGGTTTATTCAGGGATCTGGTAGGAAGTAAAGAGCGGGCTTAGGTTGGATCTTCACCAGCCTAGGGCGGAACTGGCAACAGCAGGACCATTTATTAATTTCTTCTCCGACATGTGGTATAAAGCGGGGCTTCAGACTGCTCGGCAGCCCTTAGGTGGAGGGTTTAGATCACAAGCTCATTTCATGTGTGACTGGATGTGAATTAGCCGAAAGCCTGCCTTTCTCTCTATATTTCTCCCGCTGATCTCTTGATGGTCTCTCATCATCAGCTCTTCTTGATGACAAACGGTGCTATGAAACGCCACACGGAGCGAGTTACTCCTCGTGTTGCCATAGCAGGCAGCAGATGAGGCAATCAGTGGCACATCTTGGTACATGACGCAGGGCGTTCAGGGTCTTGAATGGCTGAGAAACTTTTGGCTCATCAAGAGTCCAAGACTTGGCAGTTCCTTACTCTCACATATGGTGTCATCACCTGTACGATTGCTACAAATTGGCAGTCTATGCATTAGCATATGGGACGGGCAGCTTTCGCCGTAGATGTTAGTTTTGGTTATCATTTTTGTTCTAAACAATATTTTTCGGTTTCAAAACCCGTTTATCTCTGTCATACCACAGAAAAGCATTTCAAATCATCCCTCAGTGTTTAAAAATAAAAAATGTAAAATGGAACTCTACAGGGCAAGGCATAGATGTTAAAATACACAGTAGGGGAAGTCTGTTCTGATAAAATTGCTTACTAACCTTGTCTGTGCAGAGTTACATCCAATTTTTCAACTTTTCTCATTACCATGTAAAGGCGGTAAACCCTGCAAGGTACTATTTACATAGGGAAAAATCCTCCCACAAGAATTATGTCGTATAACCTGGAGTTTATCCGTCTACTACAACAGTAGTACCACTGCTATAAGGGCGTTTAAAACATACATTTTGTATGTAAGCATATTTATGTTTTAATAACAATATGAAATGAGCATTAGTGTTAATTTAATTTGATTTACCCAGTGCTTCTCAACCAGGTAGCCAGGACCCACTAGAGGCCTCAGCAAACTTCCAAGGGCAAAAACAACTCAAATCAAGATATTTCCTGTTTTAATTCATTCCCTCAAGACATTTTTTCTTTAAAGAAACAGGGTTCCTTGTAGCCTAATTTTAAGCATGATTTCTAGCATGATTTCTAGACCTTGATCCTTATCCAGTAAATCATGAACAACTGGAACAACTGCAGCTTCAAATATCGTTGTGGACATTGGGGGGACCACTGCTGTACAAAGTGATGAAGTAACATGTAAATCTTGAGATTGGATATTTTGTCAATGGCTTGGCTTCTAATTCAAAGACATTGCACTGCTATATTGCAAATAGCCCCGCCCCCATGAAATCTCATTGGTCCAAAATTCTGCTTCACATAGCTAAATATTAAGCCCCGTTCACACCAAGGACGATAACGATAAACATATAGTTGAAAAAATCTTTCTCAATCTTAAAGAATAGCAGAGTCCACACCACAACTATAAGGATAAAGGCACAGAGAAACGATATTGTTGTAATCACTTTCAGAACGATTTTTTTCCAGCAGATGAATGATACAAACATTGACATCCAATCAGAATCCATCCTGCTATAAGGAGCTAGAGAATTGTAAGTGGCAGACGCGCGTGCGCTTAGAATAAACAGATGATATTGTTCGCTGGTGTGCACGCAAATATCGTTATCTTTGTAGTTATCGTTCTTGGTGGGCTTTACACTTCAAAAATGCTGTCAGTGTGGACAGACTTGAGTCTGGAATCATAGTTATTTTCGTTAGTACAAGAGTTACAAACTGAAATGATTTTCTGTGGTGCTCTATTTGCATTAAACACATTGTTTATAAAGCTTAACTTACATTCAATCCGGAACAATCTTCTTTACCTCTTTCACTTCCTAGATTCTCTGCTTTTCTCTCACTCTTTTCTCTCTCTGCCTCTTTCAACTTCACTTCCGCCTAAAATACACACGCGAGTACAATGTTGTATGAAAAGACAGAAAGCCATCTTAATAACAGCCTTTCAAGAGTAAGTATACGGCTATGGCGACTGAAGATGACAATGATTTTTTCGTCTTCTAATTGTGCACCCTGCTTCTCTAAAAACCAAATGGAGCATTAAACTTGATTAATGCGAACTGACTGCTCCCATTGCCAGTTGTTCTCTTTCAGCATGCGTATTTGTCACAAAACCCAAAGCTGAGGCAAGCGACTCGTAGCCCACACCCCAGATCTCTCTTTCCCTCAGAGCGAACGCTATGCTGAGCTCCTGAATGACAGGTGCAGCTGAGTCGAAATAAGAAAACGCATGCCGTGACACACGGCGATAGCATCGGTGCTCTCCCGCACAAAGCTAGCGTATCTACACACTCGCTCCCTCTCGCCCAGGCTGTGACAGCCGGTCTGATAGAAGTAGTATTTCTGTAAGGTATCGTATTTCACACCTCGTCAGCTCCTCGCTGTTCAAATGCGAGATGATTAGCATGTAATTAAGAGCCTGTGCTAGCATGTTATCAGGTTCCCGACCAAGTGCAGCTAGCCTGTACACGAGGGATCCGTTAAAGTTGAGCACAAAACCACAGATGATTGGGCGTTTGGATCCCTTGGTCCCTATTGTGGTGAAATCTTCGCACCACGGTTATTATAGTCCTCTGAATCTTTTTAAATATACATATCAGAGAATATGTATCTTGAAGAAGACTCTTGCATTGGTAATGTCTTTTTTAAGTTTGAGCTCAGCTGCTGCATTGGAGAGGTTTGCGAGAGTGTTGACAAGGCTGCGGTGGTTGGAGCGTCGACGGATGCCTGCATGAAGTGAGGGCTTCCTTTGAAGCTGCAGCTAAACCCTGCTTTTCTGCCCTATTTATATCAATCATTCATCACTAGAGGCTCTGGCTGTCTGTGATTAAAGCCTCCCTACAGGAGGGCAACATCTGAATATGTATATATAATTCATATCTACAGGCACTCTCTCACATGCACAAGTGCACTCTTTCACAGATCAACCATATTCTGCAGTCTCAAACACAGAAGCGTATAAACACTTCTGGTCAAGAGTTTGTGTGATCGGGTTGAGCTTGCAGAAAACCTAGCTTTTAAAAACCTCAAAGAATCACATCAGAAAGATGCGGTGAAGCAACCTGGGTCTTCTACATGTGCAGTTCATTAAATTTGTGGGTAATTTGAAGGGATAGTGCTCTCAAAAAATGGAGATTCTGACATTTTTTTTCACTCTCTTGTCATTCCAAACCTGTGTGACTTTTAAAAGGTAAAGTTTAAAGAATGGCTGCTATTCTTCAATGTAATAATAGTGAATGAGTATTCAAACTGTGTAGCTTCAAAATGACAAAAAAAAGCATCATGAAAGTGGTTCTTCTGAAGTGAAGTCTTCTGAAGCCATAAAATAGCTTTGTGTACTGGATAAACCAAAATGTAATGAAGCTTAAGTGATATGATGGAAACACAATGCTTTTTGCAGGCAGGAGTGGGTTTATTTTCCTGGTGTTTCAATGCATCTGATTTTGATATGAATCTGTGAGGCATACAAAGCATTGCTCGGGCTAAGGACGCCCCGCTGAAACCATGCTGAGGCTTTTTTTGTTTGTTTTAATGGCAAAGAGAAATGGGTGGGAGGGTGTAGGTAGAATTAAAAGGTGAGAAAGAAGGCTTACAGAAACATTTCCATCTATGCTTACCCATCATTCCATTCCTGCTTTCTCCCAGAATCCATTGAGCTGACGGCCAAACACACCCCCTTCCCAACCACCCACCGCACCACCCCTCCCACCGCTCACGTCAAGATCACCAAACAGCGCCATGGCCACACCACCACCACCACTACTTCAAGCATTCTCGAGGATTTGGACAGCTTCGTGGTGGCGGCACTGCCTCCACCGAAGGTGGTCGAGGCAGGAAAGTACTCCAGCTCTTTCACCACCCACCGCCCCACTACACTCAACAAACCACCCCGCACCTCATCCCCACCCCTGGACTCCAGCCCTGACTTTGATGAATCGGGCAGTGGAGAGCCCAGTGGGGACGATGAGATGGTGAGCGGAATGGAGGAGAGCGGAGAAGAGCCACTTGGTAATGCATTCACCATAATCTTTCAGTCATAAAGGGTTTAGGCATAATTGTCAAGAACAGATGATAAGAGATGATGAAATTCTCCCTTGTATGGAGTGACCTTGCGTGTGAGATGACCTCGACTCGAATTGTAATGGCATATCAATTTAGCACTGCCCATTATCTCAGCGCCCATTATTATTTGAGAGGTTTTGACACCTGACATCCAACTGCTAAGTGAGCGGTTTCATTTGGAATCACTTTGGTGAATAATTCACCAAAATTACTAGTCAGTTTTTAACGTGGCCTAACCTTATGAGTAAGCCTCTTCTAAAGGCCATTTCAGATGAAGTCGATGTAACCACTGTTCCTTTCTCTCCTTGCACAGTCTGTGTTTGTCAGGAACCGAGCTCAAGACATAGACCCCATGAAATGAATCGACAGTTTTCTTTCCTATGTTAACATTTTTGCTATTGAGATTTTATTATATCCTATTTATATATATTGTAACTATTTTTGATTATATTACTGGTTGCATTTTATTATTGCCAGACCAGTTGAGAACCACAGCTACTGTAGTTATTTTCTGCTTATACCATGGAAGAAAGGAACAAAGACACTTTCAAAATGAATAATTTCCGGCTGCTACCTACAGTTCACAAGTATATTATGTTGGTTAATAAAAAAAAAAGCTATGTTAACAGACTTAAATAATCTTTAGTTGCATTACTTGCCTCTAGCAACAACAAAAAAAATAGCAATTGCAATTCTAAAATTAATTCTAAAAATGTATTTTGTTTGGCCCATTTTGCCATTTAAAAACAATGTGGATCTGTTCTTTTTGTCAATCTTCTGCACACTTCTGCAAACTAATGGACATCGACTCTAAGAGCCACAAAACTCAATTTTGTTCTCCAATAACACCGTCTCTAAAATGATAACCTCTTGGTTGACATACAAGTGACAAATCCCTCAATCCCTTTACTTGTTTTGTGTCCTTCAACACCACGATACATAAAGTAGACCAGCTATTTTTACTCAGCTAATGCTAGCTTTACAGTTTAACTGCCTGAACTGGTATAAGAGAGAGCAGCAGGGCCTCAGATTTATTCTCTTGTCACTGTTGGACCAGAGCGCTCTTTGACACAGGACACATGAAGTCTGTCTGACATCGGAGTGGGAGGCATCTCTTGGGACTCTCTGATGACTTTCTGCCTCCCAGTGAACCAATAGCCTGTAAGGCTGAAGCAGTGTGGCGGCCAGCGTGCACCTCAGGGGCAGCAGCTCATAAATTTGCCCACAGACGCGATGAAAAGATGTCCAGGGATGCTTTCCAGCTCTACGCCAAAAGTCATTTTCCACCACTCACTATTTTCACACGCTGCCTCTCTCATACTCACAGAGCCCTTGAACATCTGACGGTTTTATGGCTTGTTTGGCAAGTAGGAGATATTTTGCTCCAACCCACAGTGCTAATCTTCTGTATATATCCTTGTAGGTGTGAGGCTGGCTCTGTAGCTAAGACAGTTTTAACAAGCTATTGTTAGGGTTTGACTAAATGTGAGTTTAAAAAGTAGGAATACATCAAGAAAGATGTAAAAGTCATTTCGCAGCTACTCGCAGATTGTTTACTGCAAATCAAAGAGTCAACCATAGAGCCATCTGCCTCTGTAATTATTTACACCATAATTTTCCTTCTCTACAACTTCACATGTAATTTTTTTTTTGCAATTATACAAACATAGAGACATCAGTTTAAACTAATTGCTGCCTAGAAGCATCAAATTCTAGAAATCCTGCTCGTGTGACATCTTCATCTCTCTCTTCAGGTACAACAATAGCAACTACCACTCTTCCTACAGCCGAAGAACGGTCTTCCTGTGACAACACACCTTTCGGCTGCTGTCCCGATGGGAAGACGGCCGCCATCAGCTCTGAGAATACAAACTGCCCCTGTAAGTTCCCGCCAATCACTCTTAGATAACAGCACGTGTTCGTTATTAACTGTATGACCGGCTCTATGACTAAGCCGCCAACAGCGATTATTCTTTTTATCCTGGAAGATTGAGAGGATGGTGAGGAGGAGGGGGCCAGAGTTGTTAATGACAGGGGAAACTACTGTCTATGAGCATGTATTATAACATGCCGTATGGATGTTTATTTTGTGTGCCCAGGGTCCAAAATTAGTACTTGTCAAGCATCAAATGCTTGTAAACATTGCTTGCTACTCACCAGTTGGCTGGTGACTTTATCAGAAACTGATATATTATACATTGTTGAATTGAATTGTCTTAACTTAGTCAATTGAGTATTCCTTTCAAAAGGGAAAAAAGGTCTTACTAACCACAAACTTTTTTATGGTAGTGTATATAAACAGTTAATTTTGGACCCTGAGTATGCCAGATGCAGGGGAGCAGGTTCAGGGTCAGTAGCCGTAGCCGTAGCAAATGGAGACCAATTCTCCAAAATGTGTTCTGACTGGCATTAGACCAGATGTGTCCATACACACAAACCCTTTTCTCACACCAACCCCACCTGTTTTATAAGAGCAGAAATTACACACAATGGAGACTAATCAATACAGGACAGACAGCCAGTAGCAGGCAGATGTTTTGTGTTCTCTGTATGGGAACACTAGGTCAAGTGCTCACGTCTCTTCTCATATCCGTCAGCCGGGTCTTGTAACTCCCCACCGTTTATTGGCGATGTGTCACAGCGGCCGAGAGCGAGGGCCCTAATGTCCATTGCATTCAGTCTCTGCTGTCAGCTCGAGCTCTCCCCATGTCTCTCAAGCACTAAGGAGAACTCCCCCTCGTATTAAACTGTTTTATTGAAAGGCTGAAATTAGCAAACAGTGCAGTTTACCCCTGCTGCCTGAATGCGATTGTTATCTGGTTTTCCAATCCTCAGATTATAAACTGTAATTATACAATTAATTGTAATTATACAAAATATATATATATATATATATGAACAAATACTTATTTAAAATATATATTTCTATGCATGTATGTGTTTTTATATGTACCATATTTTTAAATATACTACAAAATACATTATCATGCTAAGTGAGAAATATTTATTTAAATTTATGTAATATTTAAAAAAATCATTTTGGACCCTGGAAAAAAAGTATTTAAAGAATAAAAGTCTTACTCTTTTACTACTGGAATCATGCTACTGTTATAGTCGCTGTTTATTGTCCTCTATTGATCTGTCTATGGATCAATTCTGAGCCTATGATTTAAACTTTGGAGTCTTAGATGCCTCTGCCCTACCCCTCTTCTTAAAAGTTAAAATGTTAGTTAAGAATGAATTTACATATCTAGTGTAAATTAAAATGATATAGCTCATTGTAGTACAGGAAGCCATCTGGACTCTTTGTAACCAAAGATAAGGACAGTTTTAATGAGTAGACGCTAGAAATGATGGACCATAGCCATATTGTGGTGGAGAATTTGGGACTTTAATTTGAATCCACATCTAAAGCCTGATTTCTCCACATGTCTTTGCGCTCCATGGGAAATTCCTGTCCTCAGATGTTTCCGATTTAGAATCTGATCGCTGTTTCCCTCCATCTCTCTTCACATTCAAATCTCCCCCATTTGCTCCTTTTTGAATGTCCCATCAGATACGAGGTGATGTGTGTCTGTGCAAAAAGACCCTTATCATGCAGTTTTAACCAGCTTCTGTCACTCACCCGTTCCTGGGATTAGAAGACAATTACGGCTATCTTTCACGATAATCATACAAGTGCTTATCCCAGTCCCAGCCAAGCTGGAGCCTGGCCGGCATGATTGATTTGGGCAATTTGTTCAGCTGATTACATGCTGCACAGAACCCAGCATCGGGCCCGCTCCCCGCTCTCCTTCAGTCGTTTATTCATTATTTATTTCTCTCCGTCATGCAAAAACGGGCCTCTGATCCTCTCTCGCTCGTTCCGCTTATTAGTGTCAATGAGAAAGGTCAGCAATAACATTAAAGGAATGTTTAATGATGACCCGGACCCTAGTCGGGACATATGAAAGTGTCTTTTAAGCTATTATCTGTGATATATTGTGTAATGTATGTCAGTGTCGCTGTCTAACCGATCTCTCTCCACTCAGTCCTCCATGCCAGCTTTTGGGAAGAGTCTCGGTCTGGTAAACTCCAGTCCATCCTTCCTTCCAGACCTTCTCCCTTTATCCATATTCTCACATACTTCCCTATACCTCCACCTCCACTGCAAACAAATCTCTCTTTCTTCACTCAGTGAACCCCACGACTAACCTCACAGAAGCTCCATCACTAACTTACAGACTGGCATTGCACCAACCACAAGTGTGTGTAGCTAAGAGTAGACTGGCATTGTGTTTCATCGAAGTGTCTTTTATATAACCATATGTGCTTCCCTGCCTTGCTCCACAGCCACCATGCGTTTCAGCGGCTTCCTTCACCTGGATAAGGTAGACGGTCAGGAGGTCATCTACACGCTTGAGATGGAAGACCCCAAGTCAGAGCTGTTTGGCGAAACGGCCCGAAGCATCGAAAGTGCTGTGAGTTATGCAGCTCAAACTTATGCTTGAGTTCACTTTCAGTTCAGCTTTGAAAAGAAGTTCAGATTTCGGTTACAGTTTCATTTTATAAAAAACTACAAAACTTTATGCTGCTTTAGTGATGCTTTATTTTTCTGTTGTGTGGCAGCTCAGTTGTTTCAAAACACTGTAGCTGTTCTAAAAAGTAGCAGAATAACTGAAACTTGATTGAAGATTAGCTTATTGTTTATTACAGATTCTTTCTTGTTTGTTTCAACCCTTTACTTCTCCATCCAGTCTCTTTTCTCTTGAGGTTGGCCCCTTGGGAATAAATGTGGAATGCATTGTGATAATTAGTGGAATTATCCAACGAAATAGGTTGAATATGCCTTTTGAAAAATATGTGTCTGGTGATCTGTCAATGTCTGGAAAGCAGTGCAGGAACATAAAAATAAAATACAGGCACTTTGTTTTGAAGTTTGTGATCAACACAAATCCCATTTTAGCAACCAGTGCTCAAAACTGTCCAGATGCTAAATATAGTCTGCTAGCACTAGTCACGATACCAACGTTTTAGTAGCACATACCGATTCTTGTGAAATTTCACATTATTTGATTCTAATTTTAAGAGTGCAGCAAAAACTAATATGCTGTTTAATTTTCAATGTGGAATATTAGTTAAATATAAACAAATTAAATCAATTAAACATTGCTTCAAATTTTAACAGTTAAATTCAGACAGTTTTTCTTTTTTTCTTGTTAATATTAGTGCTGTCAAATGATTAATTGTATCCAAAATAAAATATTTGTTTACATACTATATGTGTGTGTACTGTGTATATTTATTATGTATATATAAATACACACACATGTATGTATATATTTCAGAAAAATATGTTGTTTATATATTAAATAGATTTATATATAATATAAATTATATTAATATAAATATATACATGTAAATATTTTCCAAATATATACTGTATGTTTTTGTGTTTACATATACATAATAAAAATACACAGTACACACATATATTATGTAAACAAAAACTTTTATTTTGGATGCGATTAATCCCGATTAATCGTTTGACAGCACTAGTTAATATATATTTTTTAAATATCTATTTTTCTTGTTAATACTTTGCCAAAAATTACCTTTTGTTTTTCTCTTATTCAGTTATAATTTTTTATTCAAAGTTTTTTAAGGTACATTACAAAGACAAAAAAAAGCAGGAACGGAATATAGGAACAATACAATCAAATAGAACAATAACAACAACAAAAAACACAGTAAGATAATAATAGTAATAGTGAACAATTACAAAGAAGTTAGTTAAATAAACAAACATTTGGACCAAGAAGTGCATTTGATACATCACTGCTAGTTTAATAACCTTTTTGTCAGTATTATTCATTTATATATTTAGTTTGTTAGTTTATTTTGGTTTAGTTTTATTTCATTTCCAAAAAGCGATTATTTATCATTTTAGTTGTATTTCACGGTTTCAACACTGGCTGGTATCTTAGCCTCAATGCACCAATACTTTTGACATACTGATAGCCTAGCTTCCTTCACTGAGTTTTTCTTGCACTCTTCAGCCAAAACTGCAAACTACCTGCCGGCATCTGCCGAAGAAGCTGGCGATTTATTCTCGGCTTGTTAACCCATTTTGGGGCGTGTCTGGGAATGAAGAGCAATACTATAATGAGTTCCACTTATCACTCTAATGTTAGCTAGTGCTGTGACCGAGATTCCCGACAGGGACTAAGCGAGGATGTAATCAGCCTTTCTCTAGGAGCGCTCTACCTGACACAGAAAGCTAATCCCCCATACTTCACTCTCTCGCTCGGTGAGGTCCAAATCTCAAATGGGGCCATGGGCAGTACAGAGCCAGCAATTGAAATGGTTTCACTTGCCTTGAGCGTGCCTAATCCCGCTTCTTCATGATGTTCATGATGCCCCCAGGTTCAGCAGAGCACCCCCTCCCCTTCACGCCTCGATATCTCTACCCTGTCTTTCCCTTCACTTAATTTCAACACTGTCCGCTAGACTCTGTGTAAGCGGCTTCTGAGGATAGAGACCAGTTTCTGGGTCAGCATTTCTATCTGGCTATGCTGGGCAGCCTGGTTTTGTTGGGGGTCTCACCAGTGAGGCCGGAAGGAAGGGAGGAAGCGTCTCCTTTCAATTCTTGCCCAGCATAAAGTACAAAAGTACAATGAACTCACACAGGGTCAGCCTAGAGGCTAAAGCCATTATGTCTGCGACAACTGTGCGCTTTTCCAAATTCAAGTGCAGCTGTGAATGAAAAGAGTGAAGAAGGAAAACACAAGGCCCTTGGGTGACTTGAATGGGGTACTCGATGGACCTCCTGCTGAGTCACTCTTACAGAATGTGCACACACGTCAGAAAGCGCTAGAACCACTCACAAAGCGGTTTGTGAGTCGATCGAGTGCATCCTAATTGGAAACCACTTCCCGTTTTCTCTAGGTTTGACCTATTAGGTGCACTGAAATTAATTTGGTTTTGGTGAAATGGTCTTTGTATTCAGGGAACCAGCTGCAACTAAGCTCGTCTTACGTAATACCAAATCGGTGACAGAACTCTCCTATGTGTATCGAGGTGGAAACCGAGCCGATTCTAAACAGGCAGTATTGTAGTCTGACATTTACCACTGACTTCGAAATGTGTTCATGTAATTACTTCTGCGCTGTAGTTAAATGTCAATTTGTGCACCGAGACCCGATGGGGTTCAGTAGAGTTTTTCCTCTGACACACTTTCTCATCCTGTGGAGGAATTTGGTGTTAACAAGAACTAGATCAGCATATCAAGCTTATTACCAGTTCACACACTGCACTTGGGGCATTTACTTCTTTGTTTTTTTCTGTCTTACTTTCTTTCTGCTTTTATTTTCTCCAGCTGAATGAGTTGTTTCACAAGTCAGATGTCCGGAAAGACTTCCAGAGTGTCCGTGTGAAGAATCTGGCCCCCAGCAACTCCATAATTGTCTTTATCGAGGTTCACTTTGACCCAGGTAAAGTTACACCAAAGGTTTTCTTAAAGATTTTTTTACTCAAAAAGATCTGAATTGAAAAAAAGATCCCAATGATAATGTTTTATATTTTAATGTTTTTATACATGCTGTTTGTATCATTTCAGTGGCCAATTCACTATTACCAAATAATCTAACGCAGGGGTGCCAAATTGATCTCCTTGAGGGCCAAAGTCCTACAGAGTTTAGTTCCAACCCTGCTCCAACATACCTGTAGTTTTCAAATCGTCCTGAAGGACTTCATTAGCTAGATCATGTGCGTTTAATTAGGATTGAAGCTAAACTCAGCAGGACTGTAGCCCTTCAGGAACTGAGTTTGGCACCCTGATCTAACTGTTCAAACTCCCCCACTAAATTAACTTGTGTAACAGAGGCCAGCTAGTGGCTGTGAAGAGGTGAAAACATGCCTGCCTCCCATGCCGGTTGACGTTGGTTTGAGTCCCACTCCAAGCAGTGCGCACTGGACCAGTTACGTTGGTGCCGTGACCCGGATGGTAGTGAGGTTTAGGCGGGTGCATGTTACAAAGGCCAGCTAGTAGGTGGTGTACAGAAACCTCATTCCTCTGGCCTCAAGAAGCACATTAGTGACTGGTGCTAGGGCCTGCTGTTTTGAGTGTCCTTGTTAGCACACTTGCCTCCCATGCCGATTGACACTGGTTCAAATCTCGCAGTAGGACCGGTAACACTTGACTTGAAATTTTCAACTGAGCCTAACTAACTGCATGATTTTTACTGTACATTTCTGTCATTGTCACCACTAATAACCTACTCGTAAATATAATGTAGAAACTAACATTTTCTGTAAAGCTGCTTTGCAATGATTTGCATTGTGAAAATCGCTGTACAAACAAACTTGAATTGAATGTATAGCATGCTGCGCCACAATAGTTCCAGGCTCTTTAAAATGCAGAAAGTGTACTTAACTACAATGCACATTTGGACATATGCCTAATTATAATGCTTTTCTTCATCATTTGATCACCATTGATTAATAACTGTTGCCATTACAACAGACATCTCTTACATAAAATTGCATTTACCACCAACTTTCCATGAAAGTGCAACGTTTAATAAAATTGAAAATGAAATTAGCCTAATTTGCATAGACAATGAGGTGTGTTGCACTAACAAGAATATTTGTAAGTTAATATGAATATTTCAGTGCATTTATTTGGATTAAACTGCATTGCATGTGCTTAGTGCTTAGTTAAGACTTTTTTGTGCTACAATACAGCACAGTTTAGTGAATTTGCCCCTCAATGTTCTTTATTATCTGTCTCCCCCAGTCGTTCTGTTTTTCGTTATCCTGTTTTTATTTATTTTCTTTTTTCAAGCTGCTTCTAATTTATTTCTAAAGCAGCTCTTGTACACAAAGCACACAGTCCGACTTAAACAGTCCTCTCACATTCCCCCAGTCTGCGCTCCTTTAGAAACGTGCCTGCAGCAAGAAATAAAAAGCACATAAAAACTCCCTTGTATGTTTGAAGAAAATAATAATTCAACACAGCAGAATGAGGCATATAAGTTAAGTAAAAGAATCCCTGAAGATACGGCTCTCGTCTTTTCTGTCTGCCAGAGCAGTCAGAGAGCGTGGCCTTTTTAGCGAAGTAATTTATCAGCTTGGGCTTCTGAAAAAGCTCCTTTATTTCAGTCTCCATTGCTTCTCGTGCTTTTAAGACCCTGAGCATCACACTAGCTGATAAAAATCTCCTTCTCTATTTTCTTTTTATTGGTCCCCTTCAGTGGCACAAGAGCACAATTCTAGCACAAGCGCCTGTCATAAAGGCGGTCTGTGGTGGCCAGTAACAGGGCCATCTGTGGAAGCGTTATTAGAGTGTTTCATCCCAATGTCCCTGAAATGCATGGTGGTTCAAGAACACATTCTCCCAAGGGCCTATTACATACAGGCTTTTCTGTATATATTTGCAGTAAGTTATGTCAAGTGTGAGGGTGGTGGGGATGGTTAGTGCCAGTTCTTCACACTCTGCTGTGCAATACGTTCACCTCTGGCTCTGTTTAATGTTGTGTTCTCGTGCTACAGACACAAGGTTCAGTGTGGAGGATATTGAGGGAGCCCTTCTCAAACAGCTCAAGGCATCTAAAGACACTGGTATCGTTGTGAAGAAACCTGAGGAAGAGAACATCCGCATCGCCACCTATGGTAACCTGCTTGAAATTGCTTTTCCGTCCTTTTTCTTTTTCTCTTGTTGCCTTTTGTTGAATGTGATTGCTCTTCAAGCTGGCATTTGATAATCACGAGTGCCCACAGGACTCAAATAACTCAAAAAGATCCAGCTTATTGAACGTGAGACTGTATGTCTCAGCCTTGGTTTCATTTGTCAAGAATTATATATGTCTTCCCTGACTAAGGCCTGTTGACCTACTTTTTCCTGCTCCCCATTTTTTAGGCCTTTCAGCTGTTCCTTTCTTCACCACCACCACGACCACTGTAGCGTCAGTCACAACTCCCACTACCACTACGCTCTCTCCCACTTCTGCATTTACCACGCTCCGCCCAACCACCACCAGACGGCCCTTCACCAGCCACAGGACCACCACAGCCACACCAGCCACCACCACTCCATCCAAGGCCCCCATAACCACAGTCTCGCTGAAGAACAGACTGGCGGTCCACGGCAACAGGCCGTGTGACTCCCAGCCCTGCCGTCACGGTGGAACCTGCGAGGAGGAGGACAATGACTTTACCTGCATCTGTCCTGCAGGAAGAGGAGGAGCTGTGTGCGAGAAAAGTGAGGAGAACTACAAAAACTCGGAAAAAAAATACTACACTACACGGAAAAAATACAACACTAAAGGCTGTACAACAAATACTGCCATGAATACTTTACAGTTTTAAACATTTTAATAAATCAGTGTTTTAATAGAATTTATAATATATATTATGTATTTAAATAAAATAAATATATACTTTTTTGCATTATGCTAATGTAACTTTTTTATCATAATGAAAATAATGTCATAATGCATAAAAACTAGCATTTTGTTTTATTATAATCTTTTATTCAAGCAAACTATTGTTTCCTATTTCTTTGAATCTTTCTTTTGGTGTGAAATAAAAACCACAACAGAAGTACACTTGAATATTTCAGATATGTTTGAATATTAATTATTATTAATAATTGATTGCAATTAAATTAATTAATGAAAATTTATATTTCGGCATATTTTAATCCTTTGGAGAAAAAAAAAAGTGTTCAATGAGGATTGAATTTAAAATTGTAGCCCTGCTGTTACCCTGAAGAAATTTTAGCTCAATTCATTTTCTCTGTTGGTGGTATTGGGATATGAAACTATCTTTTGCAGCTGTGTCAGGTTATAATTGACACTAATTACATCGATGAACTTTAGTTTGTATCAAACCGCTGTGAGGTGAAAAAAGCCACTAATTAAAGGCTTGTAAGCAGCCCTCAAACACTTCCTCTGATCAATCGGGCCATTAAAGAGTGATGAAGAGAGAAGGCTTCATCAGCCTTGCATTCTCCCGAGAAAAGGATGAGAGACAGCCGAGAGAGAAAGAGAGAGAGAGGTGTTGATACATTTCTGAGCTTGGGGATTCTCTGTCTGGAATGTAAATGTCTAGCGGAGAAAGGTCCAGAGAGAACTACAGTACTCACCATTGCAGGTCTATGTTTTTTCACCCTTGGGAATATAGCAAACACAACATGAACTGCACATTACTGTAGTACTAATAGGGGTATCGGCGTTATCTGAGGGAGACACACTTAAGCACAGTTTTGTTTGTCACTCTATCAGTGGAGAGCAGACTATTAAGGGATTGAATGCCTGGTTGAGAGCCTCTGATGACCTGTTTTATCTGTCTTCTACCTTCTGCCCTACTCAGTTATAAAGTACTTCATACCATCCTTCGGTGGCAAGTCTTACCTGGCTTTCGGAACCATGAAGGCCTACCACACTGTGCGAATTGCCATGGAGTTCAGGGCTTCAGAAATGACAGGGATATTGCTGTACAATGGCCAAAAGGGCAAAAAGGACTTCTTGTCTCTGGCACTGGTTGAAGGACATGTGGAGCTCAGGTTAGTTACCCCAATTTGTTGTATACTCTAGCAGTTCTTATTCAGAGTGATTTTCATGACCATTACAGATCCACTAACCATTTTCTTTTGTGATTTTCCTCCATGAAGGTTTAACACTGGTTCTGGGACGGCTTCAGTGATCAGTAAGGTCCTGGTAAGACCGGGTCGCTGGCATCAGCTCGTAGTAATGCGTAACAGGCGTAATGCCATGCTGAGCGTGGACAATGAGCCGAGTGTTGAAGGACAAAGTCCCCCAGGAACAGATGGACTCAACCTGGACACAGACCTTTTCATCGGAGGAGTGCTTGAAGACATGATACCAGAGTAAGAGAAGCTCCAGAATGCCTCCAAATAACACTAACAAGAGCCTCTTTAGTCTTGTTAGAAGCCATAATGAAACAATATGTAGAGTAATAACCTAAACCACTGACTGTCTGAGATTGTCTGCGCATGCTTGCAGAAACCTGCCAGAACAGCTAATATGACTTAATAAGATTGAGCAGAAATAGCCAAATCAAATTAGCATCAATCAGAGATGTTGTGAAACACCACTTAAGTTCTTGTGGGTCTAATTTAATGTTTTTCCATCTGTTCTCAGTCAGGCAAAGAGTGTCTTTTCTTAATTGAGAAGAAGATGTCTTTGTTTTTTATTTAATCATTTCATGCTTTTGTTACATTTTCCATGTCATTTGCGAGTTAAGACGAGCATTAAGGAACTGACAAGAACTGATTTGTTCTTGCAGTGTAAAGGAGAGGACGTCAGTTTCAACAGGCCTGGTGGGCTGCATCCGAATGCTGGATGTCAACAACTTGTTCTATAACCTGCAAGAGAATGGCAACAGCGTTTTGTACGGCTCAGGCGTGGGCGAGTGTGGCAACAATCCGTGCATGCCAAACCCCTGCAAGAATGGAGCCTCCTGCCAGGTCAAAGAAGCCGAGATGTTCCACTGCAAATGTGTCAATGGTTTCTCTGGTAAGTGCACCTTTTGACTTTAACATATTTTCTTTGAACTCTTTCAGTGGTTACACTAGTGTTATCTCAAAAAAACAGATTGCTGTTCTGTTTGGTGCCAATGGTGGTGCAGAAATGACAACCTTCACCTTTAACTATACACTATTGAATTATAAAAGCTTCTGCAGTCACTCTCTGTTGAGTTCTGAATATCTCGACTTGACTGTATTGATGAAAGATTCAGCAGGCCAGAGGATGCTTGTCTAATCAGTTTTTGCCTTATGGGTATGTAAGAAAGATGAGTGTTTACCCAATAATATGAAGGCAGCAAGGGCAAACATGCACCGAATACAAAAAACTTCACCAGTCCTGAATATACACACCATGGATAGAAAGTGAATAGGAAAACCGTCAATGTTTTCAGAACAACAGACACAAGCTATATTTCTCACAGTTCAATAATAATAATAAAAAAAAATTGTATAAAACAAAATCAAATATTATTCAGTTAATTCAGAGCCATTTTTGAAGCACCAAACTTCAAACTGAATCTGATCTAGTCTCTCATGGACAGGCATGGTTTCTCTTGTGTCTTTGTTTATTTATTTATTTTTAATAAATGTGTTTAAATGAAATAATATGTAATAATTTGTTATATTATTATATATAAAATATTTGTAAAATTATAATATAAATAAATATACAATAATATAAAATATCTTTTTGGGAGATAAATGAAATAGGATTCATATTCTTTAAGCAAAGTATTTGGCACATCCATTAAGGCAGTTCTTAATATTTCTAGTACCAATTTATTGCTAGTATGTAATGCCAATGTGATGATGAGCATTTTCCAACGTCTGCCACACAAAGTTTGTTCAATCTTGTTCAAACAAAATTGGCTCAGGTCATCTTTAGACCAAGACTGAAAAAATGTGGATTTTTGATTTTCAAAACCACAACAAATTTGATGGTGATTATGCCAAATAGAAAGTTAAGCGGTATCTTTACTGGGCAATGTTTTTATATATATTTTTTTTATGTTACAAAGCAAAATTTATAATATTACAAAAAATTATATTACGAATAATAACAATAGTTTACAACATTACAGTTTTTATTGTATTTTTGAACAAATAAATTCAGCCTTGGTGAGCATAAAAGAAGTCTTCTTTCAAAACATCAAGAAACCATTCTAGCTGCGAACTTGGGAACAGTATATATTCCACTGGTGTGCTTGGCCCTGTAATTACTGCTTGCAGCTGTATGTTGAACTGTTTCTGGCTTTCTCCTGTATGTCCATCTTTGCTTTCTCACAGCATAAGGAACGGTAGGAATCATCCACACTGTAGAAGTTACTGTATTCTCTTTGTTCACTTTGAAGAAGCTTCTTTTTCTCTCCATCTTGCAGTGTTGCTCCAGACATTTTAAATATTGCCCGGAGTAAATTGCTCTGTTGTTCTGCTCACAAGCCTTTATTGAACAACCTTTATAATAATACAGTTCAATATCTTCCACTTTATTTCAGTGCTGCAGAATGGCTGCAATGAGGTGTGTAGGAAAATGAAGACCCTTTGAAGTAGAAGTGTACACAAAGAAATTGGCTTGAGGGATAAATATGTGGGATAACCTTTAATGTTTAAAGAGCAGGATTGTAAGTTGGAGGGTTGCTGCACTGTCTCCATGATAGAGTGGCCTTATAGTTTGAGAGCAAAAGAGAGAGACACCAAGCAGAGCATCTCAGAACGCGGCGGGGGCTTTCATTACAGCAAGCAGCAGCTGCCGTCCGTGGTGTGATCTCCTACTATGTTCTTTGTGATGATGGGAGTGTTCTGATGAGGCTAGAAGCGCTGACCTGAAGAAGCTTCAGTCTCAAACCAGGAGGGCACACAAGCACACCATACGGCATGGTGGCTTAATCTAAATTTGTAATAATTCAAAACAAAATCATATTAGAAATCCTTTACGCTCTTAAAAATAAAGCTTCTTTATTAGAATCTATGGTTCAATGAAGAACCTTTAACATCCATGGAATCTTTCCAATGAACAAAAAGTTTTTATAGTGGAAAAAAGGTTCTTATTAAAAACATGTTTCACTAAGAAAAAATTGTTAATTTAGGAACTGAAATGTTCTTTGGGGAACCAAAAATTGTTCTTCTATTGCGTCACTACGAAACCTCACTTTTGGAACCTCTATTTTTAAGAGTGTGTTTAAGTGGAAATTCAAGTCAGCTCACTCAAAGGCCATCTTTGTAACACTTCTAGGTGTCACGAATCCGGTTCATGGTCTTCCGTACACTCACCATCAGAGGTCGCCCTTCCATCATATTGACTCTTGCACCACACTACTGTTGCTCTTCACCCACTGACTACAATTCCCTTCATCCATTGCACTGTCACCAATCTCACATTGCTCTGATCACACAGCTGATTGCACTGATTACACACGCTTTATAAGCCTTGAACTTCCTCTGTCTTTGCCGAGTATGGTTTTGCGTATAACACTCGTATAAGTTTAGTTTGTTTATAGTCTCGTTTCATGTTTCCCGCCCTTGTATAGTGGATTTACCCTTGTCTCGCCATTTCGGACTCTGTGTATACCTCGTTTGGATTATTGCTCAGGTTATCGGACTACCCCTCTTCTCAAGCCCTCTGGATATTGTTCGCAGATCGAGGTCCCACACATGCCCTAGGATTACTCTTGTGTCTTGTCCGTGCCATACTCGTTTGCTGGTGATTTGACCCTGCCTGTTATTTGACTGTTTATTAATAAAAGCTTCCAAATGGATCCTCATGTCTCTCGTTTCGTCTGCTCTGTTACACTAGGCTGCTCGATTTCAATTTGTCTTCTTTAGCTCAAATCATTCTTAAAAACTGTATTTATTACAGTAATGCTATCTTTCAGCTAATGGCTAGTAAACAGACTTCATCAAAAAGGTGATTTACTTTTTTTGATTTGTAAGGCAATGCTGATTGCCGCATTATTAATTTCTCTCATTCGTTTCAGTGCAAGTAGTTCATCTCTTCCTCCTTACACTGTGATTTAACTAGTCAGTTTGTATGAGGATTGACAGGAAGTTGTTGGATTCCTCTCCAAGTGGCTGTTTTATCATCTTTTGTTTCACAGAAATATACATTTCTGTTAACAGGTCCAACCTGCGCTGACGCCCACAACCCTTGCGACCCCAATAAATGCCACCCGTCATCGCGGTGCCAGGTCCTTCCAGAGGGAGGTTACAAATGTGAATGTCCAATGGGACGTGAAGGCAAGCACTGTGAAAAAGGTACAGTACTACATCATTGTAAAAATACAGTAAATGAGAGTATCGACTGAAATAACTGCTACATCTCAGTTGTAATTTCGGTATTGATTTGTCAGGATCGATTGGTCTGACTTGGATATTGGCTGTAGAATTATCAAGGGGGAAAAAGGGCCGAGGTTATGGTGGGGTGGTAAAAGTGAGATTCTCCAGTTGGCGTCTCCAGTACTATAAAATAGGTTTTACCAGCTAGTGTAATGGAGAGTCAGCATCTGGGAGGTGATTTGAAATTATTTTCCATTTTACACTATGTCTGAGCTGCCATCCTGAACTGGAAGATCAAACATATGGTGGGTTGAGGGGGGGGGGGGGGGGGGGGGGGGGGGGGGGGGGATTACTCTCCTATGGGAGCTGGACCCTAACCAGGGAAGAGATGCTTCGTTCTTCTGCAATTTCAAAGCTTTCATTAGTACTCTCACTCTGTTGTCATTAAAAAGTTATAAACCATGAACCAAACCAAGCAGCTACGGAGTCAATCACAACATTGCATACTTTGATTTGAAGCAAAAAAGTATTTGAGAATTAGACAAAAAGACACAGGCACATGACTGTGTACTTAATGTCTTAAAGGGATAGTTTTGAAGAATGCTAGAAATACTATGGAGGTCAATAATGGGGACCATCAACTCTCCCCATTGGCTTCCATAGTATTCCTTTCCCTACAATGAAAGTCAATGGGGGCCAACAACTTTTTGGTTCATCAAAATTCTTCAAAATATGTTCTTTTGTGTTCAACATAAGAGAGAAACTTATACAGGTTTGGAATGACATGAGGGTGAATAAATGATGAACTGTTCCTTTAATGAGGAAAAGAATGATTGGTGGAGATTTGTTACAGAATTATGGGTAAAGTAGTCTCTCATAAGGATTCCCGCTGTTAAATTTATTTCAAAATAAATTTAAATACTGTGGGCTTATTCAACAAAAGCATATACAGCCGATTACTAGGGGTGAAACGATTCATCGATATGGATCGATACGATGTCTGACGATACGATACATTGATCCTACGCATAAAATATCGATATCTGTAGTATAAATAGGCACATTTATTTTGGCACTGTCCACATTTTCACATAATGTCTGTCTAAGCATTATCGCCAATGCATGCGTTCTCGTTCAAACTCACGTATCAGGACTCGATATAAGAACTGCCCGAAGGCACAAGGTGAGCATAAAAGACGCTCAGGATTGTTGACGGAACAGTCGAGCGCTGTGTGAGAAGTTTTCTGTGCATAAATCTGAAGTGCATGCACATAGACAGCTGCGTCTACACCGCGCATATACTAAATTGAGCTCTCTTCCGCTTTTTTGTGCATGGATGAATAAATACAGACAAAATTACATCAAAATATGCGTTTTGGCGAATATCCTAGTAAACACAGTCAGTTAGGCATATGTATTAACGTAAACAGTTGAGAAAGAAATTGCATGTGTATCAGTAGGCTATATTAAATCTGTGCTTTCGTGAAAGTGAAAGCAAATTAATAATAAATCTAATGCTGTCAAACAAAAATGCAAGTGCTCACTGCTCCTCCTGACTAAATAATCTTTGTAACATCAAAAATGTTTTATTTACTTTTAATTTATACAGTGAAGACTATGCAATTATTTTACATTTGATTATTACATTTCTGTAGCATACCTGGAAATTGTTTTTAGACTGAGCTGCAAAGCATTATTTATTGAACTTTGTTCTATTATATTTATTTTCTGTTATTGCTTGTAATTTGGTTATCTGTAGAAAGCATTTTTAGCCCATAATAGCAGCCAGAATTGTTTTTCCAATTGTTTATTTTCTTCATTATTAAAAAAAAAAGTGTATAGTCCTATTCTTTTGTTGTGAATGTCACAATTGAGGTATGTGAAAATTTCAGATAAAGGTTCATGTTATGCAGTATATTTTGGTTGCATTTGTGAGTTAATAAAAATGTAAATGGTTTTTAAAATAGGTAGACCTATCTAATATCGAAATATCTATCGATATACTCCTGTATCGAATTTTAATCGCATCGTAGAATTTGAGGTATCAGCAAATATCGTATCGCTGGGTACCCCTACCGATTACCAACCTTGTAGCTCACAGTAGGGTTGCCTTTAAAGGTTTATAAGTTAGTGTAAATGGAAAGGACTTTTACTTTTGGAACCCAATTGTTGCACATTGTACGGCTTCCAGCTCATTTCTGTCACCGTCAAATCTTTACTGCATTGGTCTCAAACTCAATTCCTGGAGGGCCACAGCTCTGCACAGTTTGGCTCCAACCCTAATCAAACACACCTGATTCAGCTAATCAAGGTCTTCAGGATCACTAGAAACTTCCAAGCAGGTGTGATTTGGAGCTGGTTGGAGCGAAATTCTGCAGAGCTGTGACACCTCCAGGAATTGAGTTTGAGACCACTGCTACTGATTGGTTAACTTCATTTTCAGGACTATCAGGACTCCCGGTATCAGCGATACTATTTCAGTATTTTTATTAACAATATGAAGTCACTAATAGTGGACGGGCCAATTTTTATCATTCACAAGGTACCCCAGGATTGTAGTATGTTGTTGCACACGCATGCAAGCACCTGTTCAACCCAGAACTGTCAAACGAGAGGGGCCATAGAGTCACCTTTTCTTCTAAGAAAGTCTCCATTAGCGAGTGATTAAAATAAATTGAGGTGAACCAGAATCAATGAGTTGAGCACATCCATCAGACGTGTTTTTTTTTTTTATCACTTGAATCAATGAGATGAGTAATTCTATCAGTCAGCTGCACATCATGATTAATGGGGAGTCAGTTGGGCAAAGTGTCCAGGGAGAGTGGCTCTCTCAGATAAGAGACTGTCCAGCACCGTTTGGCTCTTCTGAAATGAGTAAGTTAGAAGCAGGAGAGCGCTCCCTTCTGGACGAGGCCAGAAGATAAATACATGCAGCGTGCTGAAAGAAGGACATTTACATTACGTAACAGTCTTGTCAGGAAACACTTGACTCAGGAGATACAATATGCTTTTGTCTCTAAAGCACTGCTGGCCTAAAGAACAAAGTAATGCGTGATTCATTCATTAGCTGCCATTTTGAAATGAAGATTTTTATAATCGGTGAATATAATAGTGTTTGAAAATCAATGTGGTGTATTTTAGAGTAATAAATATATGTACTTATAATAAATATATATTTAATAAGAAAAAAGCATCCTAGGTTGCTAAACAAATGTTTAATTCTAATGCTAATTTACAATGTTTGTGCATTACAAAAGGGTCAATACTTTACACTTTTTTTTCTGCTAGTTTTGTGAAAGTGGGATGTTTAAATGTAAAATGTTGTAGTTTAATGGAATATTTCAAAATAATTTACCAAACAACAGGCCTGTCCTGCAGTCCTAAGCTGATTGCAGTACAGAAATAGAGGCCTCTCCTTCGTCACTTTCCATTTTGACTCCTCACTTCCTTGTGGTGTCTGCAAGTGTTGTGTCTTCTTATACAATAGCGACGCTGCCGCTGTGTTAAACAATAGCTAATTAGCTTCTTAATCTCAGTCTACCATCCCGGACTGAGCATGCGCTCATCCTGTGTAATTACTGCGGGATGCATGCTGGGCTGAGTGGCAGTGCTATGTGTTGATGGGTGTGAGTGTATGTGTGATCGGGTAAGCTATACACTGTCACTGTCTGGTCTCATAATTGGAGGAACATCTCAAACACATTAAGTTATCTGCAAAGCATAATGGACTTTTTCGTATTTCTCAGTGTCAGACAAGGGAGGCGCTTTCATTCCTTACTTTACTGGAGATTCTTTCCTGGAGCTCAAGGGCCTTCATCTCTACGGCCAGGATCTGAGGTATTGCATTCTATATTGGCTATTGTTTTTTGTATTTATTATTATGATGCACATAGTTGTGTTCCGTTTGTGTTTTTAATTCATTCATGTTAGTTATATTTAATGTTTTTGGGTTAAAGGCATGCTATATGTAAGGATTATTATTAAGAGGAAGAATTATATTTTATTTGAAAGTGTCTTGTATCTGTATATCAATATTGTGTTGCATATTAATAATATAATATTCATCATCATACAATAAATAATTAAATGAACAAACATATTTTGTGTATTTGTTACTGCTAACTATTGTTATTAATAATAATGTAACAGTTACTAAATATCTTTCAGACTATTCTTTTCAGACTAAATATCTTATTAATACTTGGTAAACACCACTGGTTTAATTATGCTTAATCTCACTCTTATTATTTAATGTCTCAAGTCATTTCAAGTTTATTTAGAATCAGACATGTTGAATTTGATGCATAAATTATGTTCAGTTGGTTGAGCTGTTAACTCAGTAATTAGTCCATCCATTTCCACCAATATCGATGCATATTTGCTGACTGAATGTGAACATTGTTTCTCACAATACTTTTTGCCTGTATCGAGGAAGAAAACCTCTTTTATGTATCTAATCGAGCTAAACTAATTTGTTCATAGGCAAAAGTTCAGCATGACTGTGGTTCTGTTGGCCAATGACTCCAAAGGCATGATCTTCTACAACGGTCAAAAGACTGACGGCAAAGGAGATTTCATCTCTCTCTCCCTGAATGATGGTATCTTGGAGTTTAGATATGACCTGGGCAAAGGACCAGCTGTCATTAGGTAAACACCACTGTCTATAATTATATTCAAATGGAATTAAATTCAAATTACTAGGCTGTGTTGTGTTCTATTTCAATTTATCTAACTGTAGCTTTTGGGTTTATTTTCATATTGCTATTAAGAGGGGCAAAGAAACATTTTGCCCATCTTTTTGTGTGTGTGCAACAGGAGTAAAGGAAAAATCAAGCTGAACGAATGGAGCACAGTGAATCTGGAGAGGGCCAACAGAAAAGGAGAGATCAGTATTAATGGCAAAGACCCTGTCAGAGGAGAAGCGCCGGTATGAAA
This sequence comes from Barbus barbus, assembly GCF_936440315.1. NCBI lineage: Eukaryota > Metazoa > Chordata > Actinopteri > Cypriniformes > Cyprinidae > Barbus > Barbus barbus. The sequence goes on from NC_136719.1 coordinate 14,206,367, forward strand.
ACCCTCTTATGCTTCTTATCTCGCCCTATAAAGGCCACAAACATCACCCTTCTTTACAAGAACAAGTCAAACTAGCTGTTCCGCCCCTTGCCAAAAAGTACTGTGATGGTACTTCGATATACAGTGGAGTCCAAAAGCACAAATAGTTTTTGGGATATTGGAAATTTTGGATTTTATGTCACTAATCAAATAATTTGTGACACTGATAATGTGACTCTGTACAGACTGTCAGATGTTCTTCCATTCAAGCTCAAAATGTTTTTTGAATCATCTCAAATCGTGCTGGAGAACATATCATTTTTGAGGAGTTCATACAGATCCGGTGCTGCTGTCAGTAAAGCAAAAGAGTGTCAAACAAATACCAAGTTCTAAAATGTAATTTTTTTCCGAATCAACTTTTTACTCAAACTGTTATGCTAATAATGTCAACTGTTGAAATATATATTAAATTAAGATTGTAAAATACAAGCATTTTCAAAAGACTTTTAGACCCCACTGTACAACATGGTATTGCATGATTACCATATTCATGTACTATGATATTAAGATTTCAGATAATACTATGGTATTATCATGGTATATTTCAAAGAAACCATGATATTACCATGCTAAATGATATTGTCCAGAAAGTCATGCTTTGTTTGGCGCATTCTTTGAAGTTTAGTTGGCTGCTTTTCATGCAGGGCCTGGGGTGCATGTGTGGGAAGCTTTCGAAACTTCCCTCTTTTACGTCTCGTACATGTGGTCTTTTGTCTGTGCCCTCCGTTTGCTTTTAATTGCCATGTGGAAATGACTCTGTCTGTTGTGCTACGGATTCGCACCCACTCAGATCAATCCCAGCAGCCTCGTGTCAAAGCCGAAGTACGACAGCAGAACAATCGGGACGCTCTCGTACACAAATCAAGTCCGTGTAATAATCTCGAAACTCTCTCACCCTCCAGTTATTCTAAATAGTGTAATTTGTGATTAGCTTGATGTAGTCTTGCGCGTAGGTACTTAAGTGTGCCTTTTTTCGTCATTAAACCTTCCTACGTATGATAATTGTGCTTCATTTCAGCAGTAGAGGCAGGAAAATCTTATTAAAGCGAAAGCGTGAGAGGATGAGAGAGTAAAAAATGTGAAGAAACCAGAAGGGTTTTGTTCCAAAGGGGCCGTCTGCAGTGAAACCCCAAGAGAAATACTTTAATATTGCTTCGATGGCCTCAGCCGTTCCACTGAACAGACTCTAACTACACTGCCGTATCACAAAGCAAATATAAATAATGTAGGTGCAGTAGTGTAAAACATAGCGCAACTTTAATGTCATTTCTGATTTACTCTGAACATTTGCTTTCGAGGCACTGTACACACACACATATTTATTTGCTTGCGACCTGCATGCTAAGTGTCTTGCTTGAGCTACGCGTGTGAATATTTTATTCCTCAGGCTTACAGTTTACTGCATGCAGTTCTGTGTGTACTGACATCCTCTGTGTTTTCTACACTGGTAACATTTTTTTTCTTCCTTCCCCTGTGCTCTTTTTGTGTGCTGTCTGGATATAAGAAATCACGCAAGGTAATGACTGAAGTCTGAAATCGCTTTCTCGAATCAACATTCTCATTCCCACCAAAAACAACTGTCCATTTCAGCTTCATTGTCCATTAGTCAAGATCTGGTAGAGGATCAAACAAAATGAAGGGGAGGGTTTTTTTTCCCCTCTTCAAACCATTCCATATGCTGAAAGGAACGAGGCAGAGAGAGATTTGGCTTTCACCTCAGACCAGCTGGTATGGGGGCGACGAGGGAGAGAGTTATCATTTGACCACCATTGTTTCATCACCCTTCCAACAACAATGAAATGTCTTCATTAGTCTAGCGTGGGAGGGCCATTAAACCGCCTCACTGTGGATGTAGACTGCGAAAGAAATGCTGCTAGCGTGGGAGAGAAAGGGAGTGTTATCAAGAGAAGAGATGTGAGAGGAAGAGTGCGTGGTACAGAGCTAGGAGTTGTTCTTTTGGCACATTTGTTTTTGGACCCTTCAAGGGTTACTTTTTTTCTTTTTTTTTCTTTTTTGAGGTGGTACCAATGACAGTCCTGGCTCACTTGCTGCCCTAGGCAACACAAGACATGACCAAAGAGAGAGACATTCTATAAATAAGTGCGAGACATGATAGTCTAGTAAGAGAGTTTCTTTTAAGGATCCAGGGCGACTTAGATGTTCAGATGTGTAACTTTTGAACCCAAAACTTTTTGAACTTTGGGGTTAGGGTTATAGAAGTGTTCATGTTCACAAATTCTGCATTTATTTGATCAAAAATACAGTAAAAACAGTAATATTGTCAATTATTATAGCAATATAAAATAACTCTATACTATATCTATTTGAATATAGTATTATATCTACTTTTTCATACATATGCAGTCAAACCAAAATTTATTCAGACATCTTCAACCGTTTATTTGCGAGCGTTTAGAAAATGGTAATAAAATATGACAAGAACTCAAGAGTTAAACAGTGTCAGAACAAATTCATCTTGATAATGTCAGATAACTTTGATAGAAAGGTGTGTAATAAATTAGGTTGAATAGCTGTCAGCTGTTAAATTTAAGTATACAATTGGATAATACCTATTTAGGTCAACCAGTTACCAAGCAATGCTTCATTTTGTTCAGTCTGTGGTATAAAAAGGTTGCTTTAGCAATTAAAGAAAAAACTCTTAAGCAAAACATGGTCAGGTCAAAGTGTCTGAATAATTTTTGTTCCCAAATTGTTATCAGTTTTACTGGTAGTCCGAATTTTTGGGTATAATTATGTCACAGTTTACTTTATTTTGCTATCCTCACTTACATAAATGAACTATAGTGTCCTGCACCCACTAGTAAAAAAATATCAACAATTATATCTGGTTGTAACGTTATAAATGTCTTTACTGTCACTTTTGATCAATTGAATTAATTCTAGCTTAATAACATTATTCCTTTTCTCCCGACCCTGAACTTTAGAATGTTAGCATATCATTAATAAAGATACATTTTATAATTTTTTTTATTAATGTATAATATTATTGGTGATTATACGACAGCTAGTGATGATTTTCATCAACTTTGACATTTTTAAAATAATGTCATTTTAAAGTAAATGATTGACAAGGTGCAACTGTCCGCATTTCTACCAATGTGTTTTAAACAAACACCTTTTTGTATTTACCTACAACAATCATGCAGCTTAATTATCGAAGATTCTCATTTTTCTTGGAAATTGCATTCAAATTCTTGGCTCAGAAATCGGAGAGGGCACGTGCCAGTTTGAGTGGGCATGATGCTTCAAGGGCCCTTGGGGAAACTTCCTAAATAACACTGGCAGTTAGCTATTCACTTCACCCGCTCAATCTCAGTCTCAGCTCGTGTTGGCAGGGAACGGGAGAGTGAAAATGTCTCTCCCAGCCTGTGGCTGTTGGTGCATTGCAGCTTTGTGTCAAGACTTCTCATTGCACACATCTCTGACCACATGAAACAGCAGCTGGGTGAAAGCATTCCTGGCTATGCCGTCTTGGCCCAACCGCATGCTTGGACTGGCCTCCGGGTCCGTAGCCAGAGCTTTTGAAGCATTCGCCTGTATCCGTTCTTAGCTATTCTTCTTTTTATATCGCTGGAACGAGAGCTGGACCACATGTCAGAAATTGGCATTGCTGTTGATGTCCCATCTTTTTTTTTCTCCGGCAATTAACTTGCTTTTCCCCCAAGGCAATTATTGGCCTACATAAAATAAAGATTTTTAATTCTTTTTAAGTAGAGCCTCATGCAGAAAAATCCCACTGTAACTAAAGCGATTTTCACACAGGTTGGAGAAACGCTCATTTCATGGTCATCTGCGTTGTGAGCGATACACCAATTAGAGTTTACAGCTCAAGATTTTAAAGGTCTGAGGAACAATCAGGCATCCATTACATTCTTTCATTAAAAACCCATCCATATCAATCGTCCTCATTTCAATCGCTGCAATTTTCTCTCTCTTTTTTCCTACCTCTTTTCCTCCTGTCTTATACGTTAGAGTCATTTACCATTCAGGGAACTGAGCTTAAATCAATTATTTTGTAATACAACACTCACATTGATGTGGATAAGGATTAGGTGTAAAAGTTGAATCAATAAGCCTACTGATGAACAGTAAACATCCACTCTTATACTGATTGCTTTTACTGCAGTTGCTCTGCTAGATGACCCTTAAAAGTTTATAGCCATTTTGTTTGCATTAAATGATGTGACTTTTATTAAGTTTGAAGAGAAAATAGAGGACAAGGAACAGTTTGTGTGGTTTTTCACGCTCATTTTTTTTTACTCTCCAGAATCAGCACACAGATCTTAATCTGAAGGAGTCTCTATTTGTGGGCGGAGCCCCTGATTTCCGCAAAGTAGCCAGAGCTGCTGCGATCAAAGATGGCTTCAAAGGGGCCATTCAGAAGGTGAGCGCTATTACAGATGCATTAAACATCCCATTTTACTTCCATGATATTCAGTTAGAATAATCCTGAATTTACCCATTGGGAATTAAATGGATAGTAAAAAAGGGATGTTACTTACTAGAATAAAGCCAGAACTAAATGTGATTTGCTAAAACACCGCCTATATAGCTGTTTGGCTATTGGTTAACGTTGTCCTATAGCCTGTAAGGCCTTCATGACATCATCGGAAAAGCAAAGTTGTTTCAGAAGAAGCACAAGTTATTATATTTGGGTACAAAATCGCAAAGAGAACACATTTTTCCTGTTTTCTACTTTAAAATAGGAATACGGCTAAAAACATGCATTAAAAATGAAATAGTTTTGACTTAAGAAAATAATTTTGAACTAATAATTTTGACTTTAAACATCTGTTTCCCTAGATTACACTCATGGGAATTCCAATCCTGAAATCTGATAACGCCCTTCACTCCAGTGATGTGTCCATTTATCCCTACCACCCCTGCTCCAAAGATGTTTGTGAGAACGGACACCGCTGCAACCCTCTGTTGGACAGCTACGTGTGCGTCTGCCGCCATGGATTCACTGGACAGCACTGCCAGGACGGTTAGTGCCTTATTTCATCACCTTTTTTTTTTATGTAGAATCGTATTACTCAGTATGGCCTCTCCTCCAACTCCCTCACACTCCTTTAAGGCAAGATTTGCATATGTCTTTTGCATACATCAACAAATGACTTAAAAGGAAACGCTCATGGCAGCTTTAGCCAATCATATGCTCCATATGCAGATTTAGCTAAATCCACACCTCCAAACTTTCACAAATAACACCAGCCATCGTCCTTCGTTCCATTTGTATGCTTATCACAAACGCACATTGGCACAGTTGCAAGAAACCCAAGAACTTTTGCTCACCTTATTAACCTTGCTGGGTCCTACTGTTGTATCTTTAACCTTAATTAAGCCACACAAGCATGAAGCCTGTGATATATCACGCTTTCCTTCTTTGTTTTAATTAAACAGTGCTGTGTCTCACATCGATTGGTGTAATTTCACTCCATCTTCTCTCCTCCCTTCCAGCAATAATCGAGAAATCCGCTGGGGACACTGAGGCCATTGCATTCGATGGTCATACATTCATTGAATATCACAACGGAGTCACCAAGAGGTAATGTCAATGGCCTCCCCGATGATCACGATCCACCCTGAGCATCCCATCTCTATATTAGTGGTCAATGAGGGGTGATGACAAGCTAGATTACCTCCTGCCCCATTTAAGGTCCACGTGCTTCCTCGTTTTAGCTAATGCTTTGATCTTATCAATTACCACTTCCACTGGCCTGTCTCTTTGGTTTTCCGTGAACCCTGCCTGGTTCTAATTAGCGTAGCACCCGAAGGAGTCTCATGACTCAACTACGACGTACCACACTTATGCGCTGTAATGAATCTTCCTCCACCATCACTGGGATCTCAAAACCACACGTCTCCACTACCACACATATCCTAAAGCACCATGGATGGTCATGTCTTGATAATTGCTTCCTTCACTTATCAGATAATTTCTCTTCCTTTGGTTGGTCTGATGTCTCAGCGGTCCAGCAAGCACCAATTATGTGAACATTTTCTCGGTTTCTAGGAGAAAGATTGAATTTTGAAGCCCAACACAAGTGTTGTAAAAAAAGCTACTCAAATTTTAAATGAGTTAAATTACAGTGAAAATACCCTATTGAAGGTGCAGATATCTACACTAAAGATTACTAAAAGTATTTCACTACAGTGAAGCTATTTGTAAAGGCCATATATTTTAAAATAGAATACATTTGGAATGTCAATTAGGGTGACCATATTTACATTTTAATTAAAAACACTGTAATTTACACATCCTGATTCAAAAACATGATGAACAGCAGAACTTAGCTAAATATTTGACTACATTAACTCTAAATCGTTTTCTTGAACAGATTAATTTACATGAGCCATCCATTTAAAATGAATTGGTCCGTCCAGTACTTCACGGAAGGACTTTTTTAACTAGATGAACTGATTCACATGAGAGTTCACATTAGAAAAATATTAATACAACTGAGAAATGCACCTCGTACCACTTATTTCACAAACTAGCGTTCTGAAACGGGGTGAATCTCAATGTAGGACATACAGCGGCACTCATCTCTGTTATGTGTTGTGTGTGTGTGTGTGTGTGTCAATCTCTCTGTCTCTGTACACCGCTTTTGTTGTCTTTGCTCTTGTCTGTCTGTCTCATGTGAGTGTACTCTGTTGTCTTCTTTCTTCTCTCAAGCCAACTGACCAATGAGATCCCAGAGTAAGTAACCCGGAGACATTCTGGGATGGATTTGATTGAGCGAAACTAACATTTATTTAAGACAAACCTTAGACTTAACCCAACATAAGACATTAGTCTTTTCCTTAAATTTTCATTTACATCACATTCAGGAAAACATTTTTGAAAAATACAGGGCTCATCTATTATACATAAATATATATTTTTACAGAAAAGGTTGCATTTTCATCAGCTGCATCAGAAACCAATTTCAGGAATGCATGCTTGGCATGAATGATAATGAGCATTGTGATACTCTGATAGATTCCCACAGGAATCAATGCATGGAAATAAACTGACTTTGGAAATATGTCTGTATATATTCTTATGTTAAAGAAAAGAATGAAGCACCTTTTAACTGCAAGTATTATTTGACTTTTTAAAGCATGATATACATCGATACTTAGTTGGTATTTACAGCTGGGTTTAAATGGCATTTTGCCGCCCCATTAGGGAAATGTTCAATCTGTTATAGTGTTCCTTTTAGTGATTCTTATTTTAAATTATTTGTTTCCTTCTGAATGTAATTAAGTGTCTAAGTGGCTGCACTGAGCCCTTAAAAAGCTGGCAGCTTGATTAAATGGGATTATGTTATGTATTATGCTCATGAAAAGTTCCTGCCCGGCTTTTAAGACACGTCACTTTGTTTGTCAAATCGCTCCCAGTGATTTCTAATAATTGTGCCCAAGGATGAAAGCGAAAGTGGCACATTAATCAAGGATTTGTCTCTCAGAAAACTGGACACAATTAAAGAGGCTCCGTCCAGTAGAGAGAGCGAGCCACTGCTGACATCAATAACAGTTAGGGACAAGGCCCTCTTCATTGACTTTCACTCTTCTTGGGGTTTAATACGTGTCACTTCCTGTACAAATGAAGTGCCAGATTAAAATTAATCTCAACCAAGAAAGCTGACCGGCCCTTCAAAATGAGTGTCATCAATTTAACTTGATCTGGTTTTGAACAGAGCCCTTAAAGTTAATGAATTCCTCAGAGGACGCCGGCATAGTGGCGCCGTATCTGTGGGAGTAGAGTAATAGTTCTGTTAGTATTTACTGTGCTCTTCATCTGTCTTTATTCTCTCTCTTTAGCTCAGCAGCCTTGGATCAATTTACCCATTTTTAACATTTAAGAGTCCTGTTCCTTAATGCCCTTTTTTATATAATTGGCTTTTTGACAAAAAGAAGCATCTTGTATTTAGCTTATTCAAAACCTAGTGAGCTATCTTGCTGGCTCCTTAGGAAGCATAATAACTCTCATTGAACCCTTTAAATGACCAGTTTGTAATGCTTTACACAAGCAGAAAATCACACCATGTAAATAGAATCTTGACTTGCAGTTGATTTTGATGTTAGCATATTGCTAATCTAACAACACACTACTAGCATAACAACATAAAACACAGCATACTCAAATATTGTTTTTTACTACAAATACCATGGTTAAACTAGTGTAGCAAAACCATGGTTCATTTGGGGTTACCATAGTTTAACAATAGTTTGTTTTATTTATGGTTAGTTTTCATAAGGGTAGCAAACTGAGGAATTAAGTTATGATGCCTTAAAATGCTGGCTCCATAGGCAGCTCACTAGGTTTTGGAATTTGATCGAAAACGACCAGTCTTTCAAACATATACTCACTTGCTCTTTTTCTCACTTTCTTGCTCTCTTGACTGGTTGAGAATGATGGAATTGTTGAGAAATTGCAGTAACTCAACCATGTGACAGCGCAGAACAATAAAACAGCATGTCAGTACCACTGGTACCACCAATACAGTCTTCCAGTGTTATTTCTTTGCCTAGGCTGGCATAACAACTGAAAGACTAGAATAATTTAGTGAGGTCACTCCAGCTTCTTGGTGCAGGTCTTCTTGTCTGTATGTTATGCGATCCCTGTTCTTCCCCTCCACCCTTTTGCGCTTATTGCATGCCTATCATTTCTTCCCTTGCTCCTCTAAGCCCTGAGTCACTGGAGAACCCATCTGACCAGAGGTGAGTCCTCTCTGCCTGAACTTTCCAATGGCATGCCGTCTTCCCACACTCAGCCACCCTGCAGAGGCTAAAGGCCAGGGCTTTTGTCAGGTAGCACGTCGCAGCTTGTACTCTGAAATCATTTGTAATACACAAGCCTTGATAGAATATTTGGAGTTTTTGCATTTTCTAGGCTGATTTAGGGGCAAAACATGCGGAAATCTGCAGGATTATTTTTAATATGTGACATGCTCTATCATTTTGAGTTGGAGGTTGCACCTAAAATCCTAAAAAAGGAGTAGTTTTGACAGAAATATTAAACAGCACAACTGTTTTCAACATTGATGAATAAGAACCTTTTTGAGCAACAAATCAGCATATTAGAATGATTTCTGAATGATCATGTGACACTGAAGACTGGTCATTAATGGCTGTTTCAAATTGCATTTCTGTTTTTACTGTATTTTTGCTCAAATTAATGCAGCGTTGGTGAGCATGAGACGTAATAATGATAATAATAAACGACCCAGAAGGATGGAGCAGATTGCATGTGTGACCCTGGACCACAAAACCAGTCATAAGGGTAAATTTTTTTAAATTGAGATTTATACATAAAATATTGAGAAAATCGCATTTAAAGTTGTCCAAATTAAGTTCTTAGCAATGCATATTACTAATCAAATTCATTTTTGATATATTTATGGTAGGACATTTACAAAATATCTTCATTGAACATGATCTTTGCTTAATATCCTAATGATTTTTGCCATAAAAAATATTTAATTTTGACCCATGCAATGTATTTTTGGCTATTGCTGCAAATATACCCGTGCGATTCGAGACTGGTTTTGTGGTCCAGTGTCACATATGGTAACATATTAAGCATAACAAATGTGGTAATACAAAAAAAAAGCATCTAGCTTGAGTTCTGTGACTGCAGATTCTTTGTGGGTCTGCTAAGATGTTATAAACATGTACAGTATTAAATGGCTATTCCCATGTGAGCCACTGCCCCCTATAGGTGGACAGCATAAACCACTCTAATCATTTAAAAATTATTAAAAAAGAAGGCACCACCAAGATTTTTTAAAAGCAAAATACTCCAAATAGATCTGTTTCTTTGTAAATGGAATACAGCTTTAATGGGTTAAGCCCTACTTCTCTTTAGAATGTTCTAGATGCTTGAGATCCTAATGGGACGTGAGCAATAATGAGCTCAGCAGAGTGGTGTATAATCACAGTTAGCTGCCCTGATGCCGAAGCTCTGGTCTGGGGCCGTGCAAAGGGAAGGCCTGTGGAAAGAGTCCAGTCAGCACATTACACGTGTCTCATCGGGAAAGAATTCAATTACAGCGAATAATTATTCAGCTTTACGCCGTCACAGGCTCATCAACAGCATTAGCATAATGAAATTCTGTCTTTTTAATCAAACAAATTAAGATATGTTATTTCCAATTCTCAAGTCGTAAGTAAAGCTGCTAATATTGTGATTTGAAATTTGACTTGTCAGTCAGGCATAGGATCTGATTTTACGCCCGTCTTCAGATGAATCGTTCCACGAGACAACACGTATTTGTGGACTGAACTCTTTCTAGGTTAAATTCTCGAATAAAAAAATGCATCTGCGACAATCTTCACTTTGATAGGAAACACAAATACAAACAAATTCACAAATACCATCGGTGATATCACCGTTTGCACACCGTGGAGAAAGTGTTTCTATTTGCCGCGATGTGGTGTGAAGATGCGAGCACAGTCGCCATCTGCTTTCTTTTCTTCTGTGTATCGTGTCCGTTGTCTTGTTCCTCTCCGTTTTGTCTTTGTCTTGTCTGTGTCTTTATTCGTGTTGTCGGTTGTCTTACTCCTGTTTACACGTTACCTGATTTAGCAAACAAGCCCCCACACACTCGCTATTCTGTCTAACAAATAATGGCTCTCTTGATGTCACGACTGCAGGAACACCACAGAGAATGGAATTTGAACGGAAAGGAATTGTTGTAAAAATAGCGGCGTATCTGTGTGTACTTGCAAAGGGGGCAGAACGCGAGTTGTGTTGGTTTCAATCGGCTCCCCGATGACCTGAACAATAGCTCGCTCCGAGTGACACTGTCCTCCCTGAGGACAGGCAGATGTCACCTTCTATATGCCTTACAAGAAGGGAGGGCTGCATCCAGGGAACCAGATCAAAACACACATCAGACGGCAGCTGATATGGGCATCCTTCCTTAGCGCTCCCTGCACAGGAAGAGAAAATCTAGAGCTTGAAGGCAAAATAGGAAGTGTTAAAAAAGTGTCACACATACGCTCTTCCCCCATCAGTGTGGCCTAGTTTACCTAGTTTCACAGAGACCCACAACTGTTCAGTCTGCTCATTAGTTTTCAAACCCTCAGTGGGTTTTTGACTGTATCGAAGTTATGTTTTCCCCATAATTCCATCACTGTTGTTGTTAAAGTAAGTCAGGGCTTCATGCACGGCCTGCAGTTTACACGGCGTCTCTGAAACTGCAATGGATTTGTGATAGCATTTCCTGTCTCTCTTTGATCTAGTGAGAAGGCCCTGCTGGTGAATAAATTTGAACTGAGCATCAGGACTGAGGCTACTCATGGTCTGATTTTGTGGAGTGGCAAGGGAGTGGAGCGATCAGATTACATCGCCCTCGCCATTGTGGACGGCCGTGTGCAGATGACCTATGACCTCGGCTCCAAGCCTGTGGTGCTGCGCTCCTCTGTACGGGTCAACACCAACCGCTGGATACGAATCAAGGCCAGCAGGTAAAACACAGAGTTATTTCATCAATTATAACAATTATACATTTTAGATCCAAATACATTCTAAAATTGTTCATGGGTAATTTAGATTGTTTGTGATTTTATAAATTTTCAAATTTAAAATGTATGTTTTTTTATATTTAATATTTATTATAAAACAATTTTTAAGAATATAGAGTACCATTCAGAAAATTTGGTGTTGGTGGGAGTTTTTAATGTTTTTGAAAGTTTTTTTTTATTCTCACTAGGGCTGCATTTATTAAAAGCTGTAAAATTGGGAAATACTGCTACAGTTTAAAATAACTTAATTTTCTGTTTTAATATATTTTAAAATGTAATTCTTGTGATGGCAAAGCTGAATTTTCAGCAGTTATTACTCCAGTCGTGGTGTCATATGATCCTTCAAAAATGATTCTGATATACTGATTTGATGTTCAAGAAACATTTCTTATAATTGTCAATGTTGAAAGCAGTTTCTGCTTTATATTTTTTTGTAGAAATTGTGATACACTTCAGGATGCTTTTATAAACAGAAATAAAAAAAACAGCATTTATTTGAAATAGACTGTCACTGTTTAATGCATTTAATGCACTGTTTAATGCATCTTTGCTGAGTAAAAGTTTTATTTCTTTAAAAAAAAAATCTTACTTTTTAATTAAATGTTTAGTTTTCTTTGGTTAAATTTAAATCAAATTTAGAAATGCTTGAAAAATGCTGCATAACAATGCATAGAAAAACATACTGAATGGTATCATTTTCAACCAATTCCAAGTGACACTACAGTACAATGTCTATCAATCTTAAATTTCAGCAAAGCCTCCTTTATAAACAATAGTTTTACTTATAAAAATTTATTACAATTTGGAAGTTTTGTCAACTTTCCCTAAACCCTTTTACACCGACCCTGGAACAGCTGGCTATCCTTATTATTCAGCCCTTATTTACAGTATATATGACACAGTTTGCCATAGAACTGTTTGCTAGCAATGATGAACATTTTATATTTATCACAGTTTTGCGATAGAAATGTTTACCAGCAGTGGCAGTCATTCATATTTGCCTCAGGTGTGCCAGACAATTATATTTGCCACAAATTTGCTGTAGATATTTCCCAATGGCATGTTATTCAAAGCTTGCTGCAGGTTTATGACTGCAAGTGAAAAGCTGCAATCTTTTTTTTTCCACATTACTACAATTTCATTTGCCACAAATTTAGTACATATTAACCGCAAGCTTGCCAGAAGGCCAATCTTCCAGAAATGTGAGGGAAAATCACATTTTCAATGTTAATGCTGGGCTGTGACTCACTATCTTGCTTTACTTCTCTACTCTCCACAGAGCTCTCAGAGACGGCTCACTGCAGGTTGGTAATGAGGCAGCTGTCACTGGGTCATCACCCTTGGCTGCCACACAGCTGGACACAGATGGCGCTCTCTGGTTGGGTAAGTCCATCTTACGCCACTTTGCTCAATCGTAGCTCATTTACAAACCGACTACGTACCCCTGCTCCGACACACCAAATATCAACAGTCCCCACTTAGCTTGTAACATCTAATTGGATCTTCCCCCACAGTGAGTGCTTTTGAAGAGCGCTTCTCTTGTTACCCCTGAGCATCTCTCAAAAACGTCCATGTTAAGACACAATATTACTTTATTATGGTTAATTAATAATTCTAGGGTGAGTCTTTACTATAGGGTGTTTTAAAAAGTGTCTGCCTTCTCTTTCTCTTTTGACAAAGCTATAAAGATTCAATTTTAAGGGTGCAAAATCTTCTTATAAGGTTGTGAAAAGTATTTCAGCACAGGCCAACCAGTTGAACAGGTGCTGTGGATGCCCGGTGGCTAGAATACATTATCCTCAGACAGCCAGAACATCAAGAGCTCCCTCCGAAAATCCCTTCTTTCAAATGTCATTATTTATTTACTTATTCAGATGTAATTCACTTGAAATTAGCCCTGTCAATCCTCCCGTCACAAAGCATACAATCCGATTAAAGGGGAAACACGCGGGGAGGCGAAAGGAAGAGCGAAACGTGAGTGAATTGCAACAGGGGGAGACATTTTCCACCGTGCTCAAAGAGCAGGAGACGGAGCTGGATTTTCGACAGTGTCAGATCCCCGAGGGAGGCGAGCGTAATTCTCACTCGGAAAGCTGTCAGGGAACGTCCCCAGAGCCTGGCCTCCCAAAAACACTGTTTGATCTTCTCACCTGTTCCTGAGTGTTGTGTCTCTATCTTTCTTCATTCTGACACCCCCACGTTACACCTTCAGAGTCTCAGGCGTGATTAAGTTTTTAACAGTCTTCTACACAGAGTTTCCATAAGCCACAGACTGTTCATCGGCCTTTAATAATATATAGTGCTGTAGCTCGCCTGCTTGGTGGGTAAAATCTCAGGTTACATGAAAATGTGTGTTTAAACTAGGGGTCAGTGACATATATATATTATATATACTATATATATATATATATATATAGTACAGTACGAGTGTCCGTGGTTTTAAAAAAAGTACAAATTATTGTAATTGTACAACAATTGGGAGTTCTTAAGTTTCATGAAGTTTTAAGAAATGTTTATATAATGTTAAAAAAAAAACATATACACAAATATTTTCAGCACACTGAATGCATTTGAGCATACCCATCTTTAAAAATCAATATGAAAAGCATTACTTATAAATATGATAAATAAATTATAAATATAGTATAAAATATATACCATTTCACCTTTTGCCATTCAAAAATGTCCAAATTAAATGATAATAATAATTCAGAAATGGAAATCCTGCTTATCATAGAAGTCATGTATTTATGGGGAAAGAATTATCTTCATCTCATACGCAATGTGATGGCATGCATTTCTGACAACCTCTGAGTATGTTTTAAGTGATTGGATGGCTTTTTAAATCAATTTTATGCACTTGTGCTTGAATCAGTTGAAATGGTTTAAATCTGTCTATTGTGTGAACATGAAGTGCTGTGCAGTTTATCATGTACACTTGATCTGATCTTGTCCGTTCTTATCTTCAGGTGGTCTGGAGGAGCTGTCCGTAACTCGCCGGTTGCCCAAGGCTTACAGCACAGGCTTTGTTGGCTGCGTAAAAGACGTGATAGTTGACGGGGTGGAACTACATCTGGTTGAGGACGCCTTAAACAGTCCCAAAATATTACACTGTTCTGCCAAATAGTCTGGCACCACGTTCCGCCCAACACCATGTCTACTGCTGTAATTATTTTTCTATTTTTTTGTATACTTTCCTTTGCCTTTTATATTGGAAATATTACATTGTTTTAATTATAATTTTGTTTTCTGGTTTGTTTGTTTCTTTCCCCATCATTGCGTCCAACCATAATCAAGTCACCAGTCAGCGAACATGGTGTCACAAGACAAGCAAAAAGTCGTATTACATCTGTCCTGTTTCTGTAACAAACAACAGAACATGTACTTGCTCATTACTTGAACAGTGGCAGATGAGGTTGGTGCTGTTTGTGCCATCTGGATTATCTTCTCTCGGTGCCATAGCCTGCTGTCCAGAATTCACCATACATTCCTCTGAGCTGTTGCTGTGGTCCATTACTACGTTTAAAAAGGTCTAAAAATGACTCTCCACTTTATCGACACGACAGCAACTGTTAAAAACACTGAGCAAGACAATATATACGATATTCCTCATTTATGATACCATTAGCAAGGACGAAAGCTCGAAACTTGGAGTACTGATAGTAGCTGACGTAACATTTAGCATTCCTCAAAATTCGCTTTTTTTTTTTGCCCCATGCAAACATCATTGACCTGTGAGATGTAATAAATAGTAACGAAATACATGAGACTGTGAATTTTGAAGATGCTTTTTTTTTGTTGCAATCATTCGTCTCGTGTTGTGCATATCTAAAGAGCAATTATATATATAAATATACTATATGACCACTTGTTGCATGCATCTTTTTAAGCGTTGCGTTGATTTTGCCTTGGTTTTCTTGATCTTCATCATTCCATTCAGGGCAGAAATGTAGCTGACTACATTGCAATCTTGACATCTGATCATTCAAGTTGGGAGATGACTTGTGTGTGTGTGTGTGCGTGCTTGGAAGAAATGGTTGTTGCAACAACTCAACATTTGGAGGCGCTGTAACACAGGAAGAGATGAGAGACTTAAAACACATCAGGTGGACAAAAACAGCATTGACATTCTTAGCATGTTCCATCATCGAACAAAAATCATGTATTCACTGCATTTTTTTTCTCTCGTATATCAAATGAAAATGTCGCTTTAAAATGCTGCCAGCATTTGCTATAAAAAAGGGATGCTGTATGTAGAGCCCTTGCATCCTATGATTGTGGCCCCATAACAGCTGTTTATGTTCAACGGTAACCAGTGAAATAGTAATGCATGGGTTTGTCAAGTCAAAATGGTTTTTGTAACCTGTTCCAAGACAAATGCAATGCTGTGGTTCTGTTCGGTGTAAGAAGTATGAATTTGATACCAGATGCTTTGCAATATTCAATTACAAATATGCCTGTTCAGGGTAAAGTCTCATATCTTTTTTTTTTTTTTTTTTTTTTTTTTACAAACCCTGGAACATGCAGGATCGTAATTGTCATTGTGTAGGCTACAGCCCTGTGATTTTTTTTTCAAGTGTAAATTTGTTACTGAGGTTTTGTTTTAGTATTATACACTGGAAGCGAGTCTGACTTGTCTACACATGGCATATCCTGAACACAGGGTGGGATCCGGGGGAAATCGATCATTTATGTGTCTAGGGTTTGATCGGCCGTCCAGACCGAGACCGGGAGCCCTTCGTTACTGCACAAACTGTATGGACCATCCGCCCTTTTTAGTATAGCGCCCTCAACTTCACTTTCCCAGCGGACTGGATTTTTGATCACTTTTGTATTAATGGGAGTTATTTTTTGACATCCTCCTCCAGTAGCTTTGCTCTCAAGGGACGAGGCTCATGGTGAGAACCGCCATGGAAATCTGCTGTGTGAATGGAAACTGAGAAATGCCTTAAAAATCATTCACCGTTCATGGGTGACAAAAGTTCATGTCCATATTGTTCTGTGCTCTCACCTTAGCCAGTATAGTAGCCTCATTCCCATCATGTAAATTAATTCATAAATGTTAATAATTATATTAATAATGCTTATGAGAATTTCCAGAAGGCCTCAATAATAGTGGTTCTGGACAAAAATACTATTTACTGTACAAATACTATTTTCAGTATATTATTTATGTCTTAAAAGGATTCTCAGTCTGGCATTTGTAAACTACTGTTTTGATTGAACTAGATCTGATGGGCAGTGCACAGAATGAGAGGCATGATGTTACCATTACTAACTTTATTACTTGTGTCTTGTGTTCCAACCACCATAAAATAAAATGTAAAACAAACTGACCTGACTTTCTGTAATATTTACTTCTGATAATGTCTGTGAATAAATCCCTCCAGTTCCCAAATTGTCTAATCCAGAGTCTCCCTATAGTGTTATATTATATTACAAAAGTTTGGGTTTGGTAAGGTTTTTTTTTTAAGAAGTCTCATGATCACCACTGCTGCATTTATGTAATAAAAATACTGTAAAAGCAGCACCATTGTGAAATATTACAGTTTAAGATAACTGATTTATTCTATTTTATTATTTATTCTATTGATCCATTTTAATACATTTTCAATTGAAATTTGTTCCCGTGGTGACAAAATGGCTTTACTGTGTATTTTTATCCACTTTTTATCCATTTAATGCATCCTTGCTGAAAAAAGTATTTAACTATATATACATATGTATATACAGTTACATATATAACTATATGTATAGTTAAATATATATATTGAATGCACAGCCTTTTATGTCAGCAACATGGAATGTTTCTAAAGTGTTTCTCATTCTTAAACGTTTTTAAGACTATTTATTTTGTTATCTTTACTATATATTGTTATAATATTGAAGTGTCCTGAAATAACACTAAATAAGAATATTTTATGGTGTTCTTACACTAATGTCTTAATTTCTAAGAGAGATAGTGTATTATTCAGTTATGTAACAGTCATTCTCTTAAGGGGATATAAAATGTCAAGAGGCCTGACATGCTCGGGGTTGCCTGGAGACGTTGGAGAAATAGATCTTGTCAAAGAACTCTGGCGCTAGGGGTAAAAATGGTCAATGGAAAAATCCATTGGATTCCTCTGCATATAAGCATATGAAATGATCCATGCTAGATGAGCAGAGGGTTCCTTCAGTACACATGCTCACAGCAGAGCAATAAAGAGGCTTTTACTGCATGTAACAAGGCTTCAGCTGTCTGGCTACATCAGGGGATCTGTGGCTCCCATTGTTCCTCCTCATGGGGTTTTAGTTTGGACTGAAGAGTCCTCGGGCTGTAAGGTCAAGGGGCATCTTGGAACAGAGCTTGTCAGCAGCACTGGTTCTTCCTTTAGTGAATGATTTCCTTAAACCGTAATTTTCAACAGCATTATCATCAACCATTATGTCTCATTTTGTTACTAAATGCATCCCAGTTTTGAATGAATCGTTAAGTGACTGAATCAACGACTCACTCATGAATACAGTCACTTGTTTCATTCCAGTGTTTTTGAATGAGCTGAGGAATTGATTCAATAAATATATAGTGTAATTATGAATTTGAAATATATATAATTACATATATAGATACATTATGGAAGTCCATTTTCAAAAAAAAAAAATAATAAATTATATATATATATATATATATCAATCATGCTTTGGTAAATCATAATTATGACATGAAAAGTTGACTTAGTTTTTGTTAATATTTCGAATTATACAGTTTTCATTTTTATATTTCTGTTTTCATTTGATTTTTGTCTATGTACGTTTAAGTTTTAGATTTAATTTATTTAGTTCTATTTATTTTAGTAATTCAACTTAAATTAAATGAACATGAGAAATAAAATAACATTTATATTTTATGTTAATTCAGCTAATGTTTATTTTATATTACAGTACTGAAAATGTCTTTTTTCTTTTAGTTAATTTATCGTAACTCTGATACTAAGTTATAATTATGATAAAAGTCAAAATACCAAGTCATAATTGACATGCTGAGTGATAATTATGAGAGTAAAAGTTACAATTCTGACATATATGACTTAAAAAGTTGAAATCATGAGATGAGGATTAATAATTATGACATAACATATTTTAGGGGAAGTCGTGGCCTAATGGTTAGAGAGTCGGACTTGTAATCCAAAGGTTGCGGGTTCGAGTCTCCGGCCGGCAGGAATTGTAGGTGGGGGGAGTGAATGTCCAGCGCTCTCTCCACCCTCAATACCACGACTGAGGTGCCCTTGAGCAAGGCACCGAACCCCCAACTGCTCCCCGGGCGCTGCAGCATAAAATGGCTGCCCACTGCTCCGGGTGTGTGTTCACAGTGTGTGTGTGTTCACTGCTGTGTGTGTGCACGTTGGATGGGTTAAATGCAGAGCACGAATTCCGAGTATGGGTCACCATACTTGGCTGAATGTCACTTCACTTTAGAGTTAATTTGACTTTTTATATCATAATTAATCTCATAATTAAGATTGACCAAAACATACTTTTTACTAATGTGGCAGACGTAATATATAACATATAAAACATTATGAATATTGTAGTGTCATTGATATTTCCCAGTAGGCCTTCATTTGGGTGAAACGTATGAAAACAGTTACACACTGTCCTTGAGTATGAAATTACAGACACATTGTTTGCATTGGCTCTTACACTGCATAGAGAACACTCGGTCAGACTCTCTGTCTAGAGAGAGAAATCCATAGATAAAGCTCTGCATTTCAGAAAATTGCATAACCACGTCCTCGGCAGATTAATCTTCCTCAGGGCCAGTGATGTCATGGCAGCCATGGCACTGCTGCGGTGCCCACAGCTGCCACCTTCAAATCACCCCAATGCAAATGTGGTCAGGCCCAAATGGAAACTGCTGAAATGAAAGCAGAGTCAACATTGCTGTTGTGCATCTTCTATCTCCTAACAAAAATAGCAGCATTGCAGCTAACAGAGTAATAATAAACATGGCTGGAAATGAAATAAAGGTGATAATTCCATAGAAGGAACTGCTAAAATAAGACTGGAGGAAATGAAGTCAATGTACTGTGTATGTACATCACTTCATTATTTATGGGCCTTTCAGAGGTGTGTATACCTCTAAATGTCTGAAATCTCCAGGTGCCAATAGGGGCTAAAATATCTCTTACATAAAATCACATTATAATGTTTATGTAATCACATTAAATCATACACATTCTTAGTTTTCATATATTTGGTTTTAGTTATTTTAGTACTTTAACTGAAAATAACATTTTTAGTCAACTTTTTACAGTTACTAGTTATATTAGCCTACAGTAATGATTTTTAATTAATGATAATAACTGACATTAAGTCATAATTATGATATACAGTCATAATTATGAGAGTAAAAAGTATGACATATACATCATATTACTTAAAAGGTGTAAATTGTGAGATAAAAATTATATTTATGACATAAAAATAACATTGACTTGACTTTTTATGTCATAACTCATAATTATGATTTACCAATGTGTGGCAGAAATTGGCTTCCATTATATAATACATTGTTTTGTCAAGTGACCTACAAATTTTGAGAGAGATTTTTCCTGGACTGTAATTTTTAGTGCGTATATCTGCTAAATTTTTATTTTAATGTACATTTTGTTAATATTTAAGAGCGCCATTTACTGTACCAATGTTTTAGATAGATAGATAGATAGATAGATAGATAGATAGATAGATAGATAGATAGATAGATAGATAGATAGATAGATAGATAGATAGATAGATAGATGGATAGATGGATGGATGGATGGATGGATGGATGGATGGTTGGATGGATGGATGGATGGTTGGATGGATGGTTAGATGGATGGATGGTTGGATGGATGGATGGATGGATGGTTGGATGGTTGGATGGATGGTTGGATGGATGGATGGATGGATGGTTGGATGGATGGTTAGATGGATGGATAGATAGATAGATAGATAGATAGATAGATAGATAGATAGATAGATAGATAGATAGATAGATAGATAGATAGATAGATAGATAGATAGATAGATAGATAGATAGATAGATAGATAGATAGAAATGGTTAAACTAACGGTGTTGTAGCCCAACCCGTCCCCGGTCTTTATATACTGAGAAAACAAAATGAGTCTTTGTGTCAACTTCTGGCTGGTTAATCCTGTCATATGGTCCAGGGAAATGGAACGAGCTTTATAATAATTGAGTCGATTTGAACCTGCTGGATAAAGTTTTTCCAGTCAGTTGTGAGCGGTGTGTCAGTGAGAGGCGGAGAGAGTGAGTGAGAGCTGGGCGCTGTGTGACGCCCCTCGCTCGCGCTCAGCTCTGCTGCAGTGACTCGGCGAAGGCAGGATCGTTTTATTACTCTTTCCCCCTCAGTCCGCTCACACACTTTTGACATCTGACAGCTCCCAGGACGGCCATGACGTCTCGAAGGTAAGCTGAAGGCTACATTAAAACTGCAAGAGCGGGTGCTGAGGGTTACTGTTACTGTGTGAATGAATCGAGCACGACACGCAGCTCAATGAGTCGGACTCGGTCTTTACCCCAGGCTCCTGATCCTGTCTGGCCCATTATACTGTTCGCTTCGCTCATCAATTTTATACCATAGACTATTTAGGAATAGTTTCAGTCTTTTTTTCTTCTTTTTGATTTCAGTAGCATGTAGATTGTAGCCTGTGTCGCTCTCGCTACCGGATGTTGAATATGAATAATCAGCGCAAAGTCACTGTAACAGTTCTCCCTCTCTAATGCAGTATTTAAACTGTGCTTCATTAGTTTATTAGGAGACTTATGGTAATGACCTCCTACTGTATTTACAACGTCGTGTGCTAAAATGATAACTTAAAATATTAAAGGCATATTAAAGGAGAAATGTGCACACAAGCTCTAATATAGCCTAAATCTGTAGGATAAATGTAGCTGCAAAGAAAGTATTACATTAAAATTTCACTTTTGAAATAGTTTTTTTATCTTGTGACATGTTTCATATTATTCACACTTTATCCTGGGTTAGTCATTATTTATAGATTTCTATGTGTGTGTGAAACTTCAGGTTAACATCCTTATTTGCATATGAGGTTAGTAAAATTGATTGGACAAATACAGAAAGCGAACTGTTTTAATAACTGTTTGTCCAGAAATGCCGCTTTGTAGATTCTCTGGCCATCTTATGTCTTCTAATACTCAACAAAACAACTGTGGACTACTGTACAATGCACATGAATATGTAGTAAGGCATTTTATAAGTGAATGTTGGAGCAGGGTTTTAAATTTAGCCAGGGTTAAAAGTGAACAGGCCTTTAGCCTGTGTCTAAAAGACATTAACCCAAGGATAAGTGTGGTGTGAGGCTGTTTTGTTTCCTAAAGTTGGACATATGATTTATATTTCATTCTGAGTGTCATATCTGCATAAACAGAGATCTAGAGATTCCCTGGGTTAATGCACCTACACAAAGAGCTGAAGCACACATCAGTTATTGTGAGAGTTTGCACAGGTGGCCTTGGGTAAATAACATACAGCATGGGAACAACACTCAGTGTTGCTTTAAGCTTGCACTATCTACTGTGTGCACTAACTGTTAACACAATATGTTTCAGGATTCAGTGCTGGACTGCTGGTTATGTCTTTACCAGCAGCTTTCATTTGTCAGAGTAATAGTCTGTGATCCTTTGGCCTTTACTGTGCCTTTACATCATCTGTTATATAAATAGTTCTGCTGCCAACAATTACCATTGACTATTATTAGCATCATTAGATTATCATTATTGATGTCCTTCTCATCTCATTAAAGGAATAGTTCACCCAAACATGTAAACTGTCATCCTTTACTATTCCAGACTTGTGTGACTGTTTCTTCAGTTGAGCACAAAAAGAGATGTTATGGACTGGCAGCCTTAGAAACCTCACTTTCATTGCATCTTTTTCCATACAATGTAAGTGAATGTTGACCGAGACCATCATCTCCTTTTGTGCATGTTCCACTGAAGAAAAAAAGTCGTACAGGTTTAGAAGAACAGGAGCCTGAGTAAATGTTGACATGTCTCTTTAACTGTTGTGAAAACTGATTTCTCTTAACAGTACATAACAGAGGATGATCTGTCTAATATGCAAAAGTGCAGGGAGCTATACTCTACATTTAGCAGATTTGCAGTTATCTGTGCTATACGAACAGGAAACTGAAAAAAATATTTCAATATAGGATATGCATACAAATGATTTATTGTTCACAAGAGGTAAAGGATGCATAAAGGAGGATAACAGAGTTACTTAGCTCAGTGTTCATGCATATTTAACACATTGCCGTAATGAACATTTACACTGCTCCTAGTTCTGGGAAGGCCAAAAGAGATTTATTTTTATTATCTTTATGTAATGTAGAATAATTTTTCTTGGTCACTTATACCACCTGCTACTTTTTTGTTTTAATTTGGCATTATTGTTATTTCTTTCTCTCTAGATCATAAAGCATATTTTGTGTGCATGTGAGTAAGCGTGTACAGGAAAGAGGAAAAAGGAAGAGATGGCTCATTGCCAGGTTATTTTTGTGGGGTCATGAAAATATGGTGTCATGAATATTTTGGTTG
The DNA here is from genome assembly GCF_936440315.1 of Barbus barbus. Taxonomy (NCBI): domain Eukaryota; kingdom Metazoa; phylum Chordata; class Actinopteri; order Cypriniformes; family Cyprinidae; genus Barbus; species Barbus barbus. The sequence goes on from NC_136719.1 coordinate 14,229,549, forward strand.
CATGAAAAGTGTCACATGTTGTCACACATTTAAAAACAACCATGAGTTGACCAAAGTGCTATTCTTAAAATAACATTAAAGGCATTAAAAACAAACAAATTTGTAAACAATGCTATAAAACACTAAGTTTGTGATTCACTCATATTTTCCCTACATTTACATCCATACTAATAGGGCTGTCGCGATTCGTTGCTACTAGTCGATTATTAAAAATCGTCGACTTCATTTCATTTCGACTAACCGGCAAAATACCGGAAGTGGCGCATTTCACGGACAATAATCCATAAAACACATTTTTAGACTGTTTTCCAAGGCTGCATGATATATTAAACCCATTTAAAAATCATTATTAAGCATAATTGTGAATTCACAAACGCTATGATTTAATTAAATAATTATATGCGACGCAGTTCACACAGTATATGCGCTTTAATTATTTCCATGCGTGTAGGTTAAGCACGTGACGCACGTTCACAGCGGCTCCTTCACAGTAGCTCCTCAGAAACTGTTATCATTTATCATCATCATGTGGAGCGAATCAAACTCATCTCTGCATGCTGTTGTGAGTGTGGGTTTATTATAACCTTCATCTGGGAACGAAACGCGCGCCATTTCATCAGGTTTGTGAGGTAAATCATTTATAAATCTACACAAACAGGAGAATACATCACGATTTGAAAATAAAAGCTCAAACCCTCACTCTGAGTTTACACGGTTTGATGTCCACATATTCATTTAATTACAGCGGCTGTAGCATTTCTGTCATAAAGAAATGGCCAAATATTAAAGATTAAGTGTACGTTTGAATTAAATGGTGCTTGGTCAATATTAAACGGTAATGTGTAAAAATAATCGTCAGGCAGCTGGCGCCTCCTGCAGGCCTTTGTTGTTATGAGTAATGTACATTAGCTCTATTGTTTATAATACATTATGTATTTTAACAGTTTTGTTCAATAAAACCATATGATTTCTTGCTTTTGATACTTTAATTGAACTAATTATTATTGCATCATTGCTATTATATATGTACTTTAAGTCATTTTAAAAGCTATTGTTCACTTAAATCCATTTTTATTACCACAAAAAAAAAAAAAAAAAAAAAAAAAAAAAAAAAATATATATATATATATATATATATAATTATAGGGCACTATGAAATCCGTTTTATTTCCAAATTCAGTTTTTTTAATTTTATCAAAAAGCCTGTCTAATTAATTGAGTTTTACAGTTTTATCTGTACCAAATTCTGTTTTCCATTATTTTTTGGATTCCATTTTAATTGTTCCATTAAATTTTAATAATAAAAAGCATCTCCAATTAATTGATTTTATATATAATAAAAGTATTTTTTCAGAAATACTGCACCTAAATAAATGCACCTAAATAAATTCTGGTAAATAATATTTCTGGTAAATACTTCTAAAAAGTGTTTTTTGGTTATAATTGTATTATTATTAGACTAGAACACGTGGATATGTTGTCATTCTCACACTATAATACTGAACTGTGATTTCAGTGATTTGGACTATGAGATGGACACTTGCTTCTTGTACTCTGTTGCACTTCACGTTTGCTTTAAAAAAGGATTTCATAGAAATTTGGATTTCATTTGGTTTAATAAAATATTTGTAAGTAAAATTGTTGATTTTTTGTGGGAAATTAGTCGTTTAGATTAATCGATTAATCAAAAAATTAGTCGTTAGATTAATCAAAATAAAAATAGTCGTTAGTGGCAGCCCTACATACTAATGCTCAAAAGTTTGGTGTCAGTAAGATGTTTTTAATGTTTTTGAAAGAAGTCTTTTATGGCAACCCAAGGCAAAAATACAGTAAAGACAGTAATATTGTGAAATGGTATTTCAATTTAAAATAAGTTTTCTGTTTTCATATACAGTATTTTAAAATGTATTTTATTTCTGTGAAGAAACACTGCATTTTTAGCAGCTCTTAACCCAGTTTCAGTGTCACGTGATCCTTCAGAAATCATTCTAATATGCTAATTTGCTGCTCAAGAAACATTTCTTATCATTATCAATGTTAAAAACAATTATCTATCACAGTCATCCATTTTTAATCCTACTAAAGCACTGGGATCGTCGTAGTTTACTTTACATTTTCCTTGTGCTATTGACATTTATGTTAAAAATAAAATCAAAAGTGTGACATTTGCATAATTTTTGGGTAGTTCACATCATGACTGGCTTGAATGATTATCATTTATCATATTATAAATTAACCCTTAAAATCAGGCCAGCAGACTCACAGCATGACTCTAAAGCCACAGTATTTATTATTTAAGGAATTATTTTAAGGGATTATTATCAGATCAAATGAAGCATAGATTATACAGATTAATGTCTCCATAATCATGTATAGTTTATGGAGTCAATGTGTTGAAGTATATAGATGTTGTGCATTTCATTGTTCATATCATAAATCATCACTTTTTTTATTTTTCTCCTTGACTCCTTTAAGGATGCAAAGCCAGGTCTTGATCCCATTCCAGGAGGCTATTTCTATTGGAAGGCTTGTAATCAGCTGTCGAGAATTTGAATATGATCGTTGACGTTAGATTTTGTTTCACATGTCCTTGGGCTGTCTAACCCAGGGCGAGTTCAAAAATGGTAGCATATTTCTCCCTCAGTAAGGAGAGAGAGAGCCTGCCACCGTGTCTAGCCTTGAATGTACCATTAGTTATATGAATTGATTTGACATTACATGTATGTGCTTGGGGACTTGGGGTTAATCAGTTAACTTGGGGTTGGGGGTTAATCAATTAACTCACACTTTCAGATTCGCTGGCATAATGTCCCGTAGCTGGGCAGCACCCATACCCATATCTGACACTCTCTCTATATATATATATATATATATATATATATATATATATATATATATATATATATACATACATACATACATACATACATACATATACATATAGATACACACACACACACATACACACTGTGCTCCTGGGTCCGTTCTGCTTTAGCCGGCTGTGGGGCGGGACTTTGGGGGTAATTATCATGGGAAACACCTGCAAAGTTTTTTGGACCTCTGTCCAGCGGACAGCGTGACAACACACACACATATATGAATAAATATATGTATATTTGAATATATACTGTATGTGTGTGTGTATACAGTCAGGTCCATAAATATTGGGACATCGACACAATTCTAACATTTTTGGCTCTATACACCACCACAATGGATTTCAAATGAAATGAACAAGATGTGCTTTAACTGCAGACTGTCAGCTTTAATTTAATGAGGGTATTTACATCCAAATCAGGTGAACGGTGTAGGAATCACAACAGTTTGCATATGTGCCTCCCACTTGTTAAGGGATCAAAAGTAATGGGACAATTGGCTTCTCAGCTGTTCCATGGCCAGGTGTGTGTTATTCCCTCATTATCCCAATTACAATGAGCAGATAAAAGGTCCAGAGTTAATTTCAAGTGTGCTATTTGCATTTGGAATCTGTTGCTGTCAACTGTCAAGATGAGATCCAAAGAGCTGTCACTATCAGTGAAGCAAGCCATCATTAGGCTGAAAAAACAAAACAAACCATCAGAGAGATAGCAAAAACATTAGGCGTGGCTAAAACAACTGTTTGGAACATTCTTAAAAAGAAGGAAAGCACCAGTGAGCTCAGCAACACCAAAAGACCCGGAAGACCACGGAAAACAACTGTGGTGGATGACCGAAGAATTCTTTCCCTGGTGAAGAAAACACCCTTCACAACAGTTGGCCAGATCAAGAACACTCTCCAGGAGGTAGGTGTATGTGTGTCAAAGTCAACAATCAAGAGAAGACTTCACCAGAGTGAATACAGAGGCTTCACCACAAGATGTAAACCATTGGTGAGCCTCAAAAACAGGAAGGCCAGATTAGAGTTTGCCAAACGACATCTAAAAAAGCCTTCACAGTTCTGGAACAACATCCTATGGACAGATGAGACCAAGATCAACTTGTATCAGAGTGATGGGAAGAGAAGAGTATGGAGAAGGAAAGGAACTGCTCATGATCCTAAGCATACCACCTCATCAGTGAAGCATGGTGGTGGTAGTGTCATGGCGTGGGCATGTATGGCTGCCAGTGGAACTGGTTCTCTTGTATTTATTGATGATGTGACTGCTGACAAAAGCAGCAGGATGAATTCTGAAGTGTTTTGGGCAATATTATCTGCTCATATTCAGCCAAATGCTTCAGAACTCACTGGACGGCGCTTCACAGTGCAGATGGACAATGACCCAAAGCATACTGCAAAAGCAACCAAAGAGTTTTTGAAGGGAAAGAAGTGGACTGTTATGCAATGGCCAAGTCAATCACCTGACCTGAATCCGATTGAGCATGCATTTCACTTGCTGAAGACAAAACTGAAGGGAAAATGCCCCAAGAACAAGCAGGAACTGAAGACGGTTGCAGTAGAGGCCTGGCAGAGCATCACCAGGGATGAAACCCAGCGTCTGGTGATGTCTATGCATTCCAAACTTCAGGCTGTAATTGACTGCAAAAGATTTGCAACCAAGTAAAAAGTGAAAGTTTGATTTATGATTATTATTCTGTCCCATTACTTTTGGTTCCTTAACAAGTGGGAGGCACATATGCAAACTGTTGTAATTCCTACACCGTTCACCTGATTTGGATGTAAATACCCTCAAATTAAAGCTGACAGTCTGCAGTCTGCAGCACATCTTGTTCGTTTCATTTTAAATCCATTGTGGTGGTGTATAGAGCCAAAAATGTTAGAATTGTCGATGTCCCAATATTTATGGACCTGACTGTATATATATACATATGTTGCTATATATATATATATATATATATATATATATATATATATATATATATATATATATATATACACATACAGGTCCTTCTCAAAAAATTAGCATATTGTGATAAAGTTCATTATTTTCTGTAATGTACTGATAAACATTAGACTTTCATATATTTTAGATTCATTACAACACAACTGAAGTAGTTCAAGCCTTTTATTGTTTTAATATTGATGATTTTGGCATACAGCTCATGAAAACCCAAAATTCCTATCTCAAAAAATTAGCATATCATGAAAAGGTTCTCTAAACGAGCTATTAACCTAATCATCTGAATCAACTAATTAACTCTAAACACCTGCAAAAGATTCCTGAGGCTTTTAAAAACTCCCAGCCTGGTTCATTACTCAAAACCGCAATCATGGGTAAGACTGCCGACCTGACTGCTGTCCAGAAGGCCATCATTGACACCCTCAAGCAAGAGGGTAAGACACAGAAAGAAATTTCTGAACGAATAGGCTGTTCCCAGAGTGCTGTATCAAGGCACCTCAGTGGGAAGTCTGTGGGAAGGAAAAAGTGTGGCAGAAAACGCAGCACAACGAGAAGAGGTGACCGGACCCTGAGGAAGATTGTGGAGAAGGACCGATTCCAGACCTTGGGGGACCTGCGGAAGCAGTGGACTGAGTCTGGAGTAGAAACATCCAGAGCCACCGTGTACAGGCGTGTGCAGGAAATGGGCTACAGGTGCCGCATTCCCCAGGTCAAGCCACTTTTGAACCAGAAACCGCGGCAGAAGCGCCTGACCTGGGCTACAGAGAAGCAGCACTGGACTGTTGCTCAGTGGTCCAAAGTACTTTTTTCGGATGAAAGCAAATTTTGCATGTCATTCGGAAATCAAGGTGCCAGAGTCTGGAGGAAGACTGGGGAGAGGGAAATGCCAAAATGTCTGAAGTCCAGTGTCAAGTACCCACAGTCAGTGATGCTGGTGTTGGTCCACTGTGTTTTATCAAGGGCAGGGTCAATGCAGCTAGCTATCAGGAGATTTTGGAGCACTTCATGCTTCCATCTGCTGAAAAGCTTTATGGAGATGATTTCATTTTTCAGCACGACCTGGCACCTGCTCACAGTGCCAAAACCACTGGTAAATGGTTTACTGACCATGGTATTACTGTGCTCAATTGGCCTGCCAACTCTCCTGACCTGAACCCCATAGAGAATCTGTGGGATATTGTGAAGAGAAAGTCGAGAGACGCAAGACCCAACACTCTGGATGAGCTTAAGGCCGCTATCGAAGCATCCTGGGCCTCCATAACACCTCAGCAGTGCCACAGGCTGATTGCCTCCATGCCACGCCGCATTGAAGCAGTCATTTCTGCAAAAGGATTCCCGACCAAGTATTGAGTGCATAACTGAACATAATTATTTGAAGGTTGACTTTTTTTGTATTAAAAACACTTTTCTTTTATTGGTCGGATGAAATATGCTAATTTTTTGAGATGAGTTTTTTAAATGAGCCTTGGCCCACCGGACACGACAGCGCTTCTGGACCATGTTCACATATGGCTTCCTTTTTGCATGATAGAGCTTTAGCTGGCATCTGCAGATGGCACGGTGGCTTGTGTTTACCGACAGGGGTTTCTGGAAGTATTCCTGGGCCCATTTAGTAATGTCAATGACAGATTCATGCCAATGAGTGATGCAGTGTTGTCTGAGGACCCGAAGACCACGGGCATCCAACAAGTTTTTCTCCAGTTTTTCTAAATCTTTTGATGATATTATGCACTGTAGATGATGAGATTTGCGAAGCCTTTGCAATTTGACGTTGATAAACGTTGTTTTTGAAGTATTCCACAATCTTTTTACGCACATTTTCACAGATTGGAGAGCCTCTGCCCATATTTACTTCTGAGATACTCTGCCTCTTTAAGACATCCCTTTTATAGCTAATCATGTTACAGACCTGATGTCAATGAACTTAATTAGTTGCTAGATGTTCTCCCAGCTGAATCTTTTCAAAATCTCTTGCTTTTTCAGCCCTTTGTTGCCCCCGTGCCAACTTTTTTGAGACCTGTAGTAGGCATCAAATTTGAATTGAGCTCATTTGGTGGATAAAAGTGTAAAATTTCTCAGTTTAAACATTTGTTATGTTCTCTATGTTCTATTGTGAATAAAATGTTGGCTCGTGATTTTAAGTTTTTTAGTTTTCATTTTATTCAAATTTAAAAAATGACCCAACATTTCTGGAATTCGGGTTGTGTGTATATATATATATATATATATATATATATATATATATGGCACCAACAACCATTCCACGTTCAAAGTCACTTAAATCCCCTTTCTTCCCCATTGTGATGCTCGGTTTGAACTTCAGCAGGTCGTCTTCACCGCATCTTGGCTGATTAGCTATGTGTGTATATATATATATATATATATATATATATATTTATTTATTTTGTTTTAAAAAGTAGTAATCCTTCACAATATTACTGTTTTTACTGTACTTTTGATCAAATAAATGTAGCAATAGTAAACATAAGAGAAAATATTAAAAATAAGTTTATTATTCCAACCTTTTTTGACCAGTAGTGTGTAGATATATATATATATATATATATATATATATATATATATATATATATATATATATATATATATATATATATATATATATATATATATATATATATACTACTGCTACTATTTTACAATGAAATTTCATGTGATGAAAAATCTACATTTTCATCAGCTGTTATTACAGCATTCAGCATCATGTGGTGCTTCATCATTCAATTATTCAATCATATAAATTATTTTCAGTTGTAGGAATTTAAGAAAAAAAACTACGTAGCTAGGATGCATTAAATTGAGAAAAAGTGACAGGAAAGATATTTATATATATATATATATATATATATATATATATATATATATATATATATATATATATACAGTGTTGTGCAAGTTACTGCCAATCTGTAATACATTACAGATTACTTGTTACTGTTATTTAAAAGTAATCCCTTACCTTACAATATTACTGTCTCAGAATTGTAATGCGTTACATGACTCCTGTATTACTTTTGAGTTACTTTCACCAAAATATCTACAGAAGTAGAACTTAACATTCTAAAATGACAAAATGTACTAGAGCCCTGCCCTATTGACAAAGTGTTTATATTTCGTTCCGGCTTTTTATTAAGTTCATTTAGAAAAAACATTTGGAGCATTTTTTGTTCATCAAATAAGTTTTTTCTTTCTTAAAGTAACGACCAAGTGGTCAGCAACAGACCGGCAGGCTGATCATAGCTTATGTTTTATAAATTTAGCCTTCTCAAATCATCATGACTTGCCTAAAATAAAATCTATAGATATATTAAAACAGTTCAAGCATATAACAATGTTTAAACCTTTAAACTAAATGTGCGCTGCATCCAGTAGTTTGTGCAGAGAGTGGAAGCTAAAGCGCAGGACATGAGGCACCAGCGCAATCAATTACAATTTTTTTTTCAATGGAAACAACTTATGCCATAATTTTTGCTCATAAGAGTAATACATAATTTGTAACTGTAAAGGGTCTACTTTTATTTGTGTGCACTCACAATATTAAAAAAACGTTGTGCTTTTATCTTGAACAGGAGCGCTTCACAAAAATGAACCGAAAGACAGCGAATACATGCCTCACAGACATGATAAATATCTATATCGAAAGCTTTAAATTACTACTTAACGAAATAAATAAAAACAAAAACTATTTAATATAATCGTTATCCGTGAAGATGCACTTCTCTCTAAAGGCGCGTCTAACGAGGAGATGGCGAATCCTTACTATTTCCCCAGACACATTCATGGTAATTACTTTTGCTTTATTGTGTGTATTTGAAGGCATTTCTGTCTTCAGCTGTGCTGACGGCTCGCTGCGGGACACTAAACACTGCCAAGTCGGTCTTGACAGTCGCTGCAGCACGGACTCATGTTGCTTCCATGATGGATGTCTAAAATATAAAGAGAAGGAGAAGCCTAAAACAGCCGCGTCTGAACTATGACGTGAATATTGGCCCGAAGCCCGGCTCTATGGATATAAAAAAGTCAGAGACTGACTTTAAATTAAATAAAATAAAATCGGGGGCTAAAAGTGTGTTGTAACGCAAGCGTTACTGAACATGTACCGAGTAAAATATTACTGAAAATTGATTAGTAATGCCTTACACTACTACGTTACAGCAAAAAGTAATACGTTACTGTAATGCATTACTTTTGTAACGCGTTACTCCCAACACTGTATATATATATATATATATATATATATATGTATGTATGTATGTATGTATGTTTTAAACAAAATAAAAACTTTTTCATTATTACTTTAAAAAACAAATCCTGAAAAAATTACCAGAATTATATAAAATCATTAAACAAAATTAAGCTACTGAACAGATAAGGTAAAATGAGACAAACTACAAAACCGTGTGTGTTTGAACTGACTCACCATGTCACCGCTAGACTGACATGTGGCAGCATAATCAGCTTTTCTAAAAATATCAGTAACGGTACCAAAATCCAGCCACAGGGACCCGTCTGCCCCCAATATAGATGCGAGAGGGTCTTTGAAGCTGAGTTGGTGGTACTATGTATATCGCTTTTTGTCACCGAGCCTGCCGCTTTAAATAGCCAACTGTATTGAACTTGAGACATTATGTAAGAGGGAAGAGGCAGCTCACTGTGTGCACTTGGGCCTGTGTGTTTCCCCTGTCAGAACACTGCTGCAGCACTTTCCGCCTGATATCGCTCTCTCTCTCTCTCTCGCTCTCTCTCTCTCTCTCTCTCTCTCTCTCTCTCTCTCTATGACCCTCACTGTAAAACCCATTTGTGTCCCCGAGTTATCATAAGCAAGAGAGTCTCTGGTGTCACTCAACAGTATGTGCCAATATGTATGCGACAACAGAGGATTGTGTGGCCATTCCTGTTTTATTTATTTTGAATCTTATTTGCATGTTGGTTTCATTATTACTAAAATTGTTATATTATTTTTAAAATACATTCACTGTCTTTTGAGTTTCGTTCATCTTGTTTTTTTGTTTTGTTTTTTTGCCAGTTCATTGCTGTTTATATCAGGCTGTTTGCTGGACAATGGTTGTTAATTATTAAACCAGGGGAGAAAGTCATGCATTTATTTTATTGAAGAGGTAGCTAAAAGAACAGAAGCGCTCTTCCTTTGCATTCATTAATCTGACCATTATAGCACTAATGGCTTCAGATTACATTTATTATGTCCTTATGAGATTTTATAAGGTTTAAAGAGAAGTTACAGAGCAATATTACTTCCATGATGAAGCATTAAAGATAAATGATAAGACTTAAAGCTGAAGTGTATCATTTTTTGACCTTAAAATACTTTGTGCCCCAGTTTAAGATGTGGAGATGGCCAGAAGTGAGGCATTTGTAGGTTAATTCCTTGAAAGTCTAAACACTGACTCTTTGGCAGAAAACACTGGTGTTTTTCTGAGTACCCTGGCATAGCAACATTGGCTCAAACAGTGATGTATATTTGGAGCGCCTGAACTGTCTGTTTGTCCAACCAATGGTAGATGGCAGGGAAACCGGTCAATATTATTTTTTGCAATTATGAAAAGACAAACTTCAGCTTTAACTAAAGCTTAGGATTTAAACTCTTAATATTTTGGACTCATTATATTGTATCCAGCTCCGTTCTGGGGAAATCCGGGTGTTTTCCTGGTGATCAGTTCTGTCCTAATTCTCTCTGTCCCATAGTGACTCATGCCTAAGTTTGTCTGTAATTAGAAAAAGCTTTGTAAGCCTGAGCAGTACAATTTATTCACATGTATACCCTGTCTCTTTTAAAATCAATTACTTCATTACTTGGCAAGCATTTTTCACTTATGCAACCTACAGTAGCAGAGCATACTGTTTGCATAAGCTGGCAAGTGCATGCTAAAAGTGCTTGAGCGCAGGCACAAACCATTCTTCAAACTTCCACGTTTAAAAAAACAGTTACTGTTGTATTATAGGAGCATTATTTACTAATAAAAAGAAAAAATATATTATCTTTGTTTTGTTTACCAGTAAAAATATTGAACCATACTTAAAACACGATAACTTTACTTGAGAAGCAAAATTGTGTAAGATGCTTGAATTAAGTTTATTTTTATTAGTCAATTGCTAAATGTTTAAGCATAATTCTTATTAAATTTTGTAAGATGCATGCATAAAACAAGAAAAAAAGTTGTGACAATATGTGGGATAATAGTTAAGAAAATAGGTGAATTTAACCTTTTTTACTTTTTCTAGGAAACAGATGCTTTTATTCAAAAGTACACATTCAATTGGTCAAAAATGCCAATATAGATATTTATCATGTTGCAAAATCTTTCTATTTCAAATAAAGGCTGTTCTTTAAGCTATTTTTCATCAAAGAATCTTGGGGGGAAAACACTTCCACACTTTCCACGCCTCTTTAAACAGCACAACCATGTTCAGCTAATAATAATAATAATAATACAAATAAATTTTTCTCAAGCACCAAATTCCCAGTAAGTGATATATATATATATATATATATATATATATATATATATATATATATATATATATATATATATATATATATTAAAATTATGTAATTTGTAAAAAATATTTCAAAAATATTTACTGTATTTTTGATCAAATAAACATAGCCTTCCTGAGCATAAGAATCGTCTTTCAAAAGCATATACGCTTTTACTGATCCCAAACTTTTAAAAGTGTATTCTAATAATGCAAGAGTATATGTGCCTTGTTTTTAAGCATAGTATTTTTACTGGAAAATAAGACCAAAAGTCCTATTATCTGATGCCATAAAACAATACAAATATGAACATTTCTGTAGTTTGTCAGCTTTAGTACTCAAGCTGCTTTGAATATAATCTTGCACTGTACAATTTCATTATAATTTTTCATTTTCTTTTGCTGCCTTCATCGGTGAGTGCAGTGCTGTTTTTTTTCCCAAAAGCTGCCACTCTCCATTTAAACCTAATGGTAGCACAGATAAAGATAAGGGGTGTAAGAGTGTGTCAGGCAGCATGGCAATGCTGCGTCACGTTCAGAGAGAGAGAGAGAGAGAGGGGGGGGGGGGGGGGGGGGCAAGAGGGGATGGACAGTTGCTCAAAAGCTGATTGTACTGGCTGACTTTCCTATCAGGGCAGCTCACACGCATCCAAATCCCAGATTAAACACCCCCACCTCTCTTTCCAACCAGCAGCACTCCAACAAGTCCCTGCCCCCTCTCTTCCTCCTTGTGTAACTGTACTGAGCGTGGATTACCAAACTCTGAAGCAAAGCAGGGGCTCTGACAGGCTCCGAACAGAATGGTGAGGTAGGAACATGAGGCATTAGTTGCTGTTATCATTTTGTATCCGGACTATGCCTTTTTAACGGCCGAATTCACATGCAATAGTGCTGCGCATTTCTTTCGGTGCCGCTGCTTGTGCAGGAGTGTGTGCACACCTTGCAGGATGGTTTGTGGTTTGTTGTGGCTATGTGTGCTGTGCTGGAGGAAAGCTCCTGGAGAGCTGCTGGGAGCTCAGTGAGGCTTAGAAGTGACCTGGAGCTGTTTGTTCCTGGGTGCAGATCCTTTCCTGAATGTCTGCATCTGCAGACCTGTTCAAGTAAAGGACCTGACGGTCTCCATCACAAGAGAAACACATCCAGTTGCTGTTTTTTTGCTACATGCAATATTTATTTTTTATTATCAAGAAGCTGGGAAGTTATTGTTATCTGTTCCTATAGTTTCAGAGAACATTTTTTGTGAAGAGCTGAGAGCAGATTTGGGAACTGAAAAGAAAGGTTAAGGGGTCAGACTAAGCCCACTATCATTGTTTTATGAAAATACATAACAGTTTAGCTGGGATTAGTGTCACCTGCTGTTTTACAGAATGCAAAATGAAGATTTCATATATGTATTTTCTGATGACCCCTAAATCCCACAATTATCTACTAAGATGTTTATCAAACATGGACATAAGGAGCAGTATTAATCATATTTTGGATTTCTTTTAGTCTTTGATGTTCCAGAAATATTTTATATATATATATATATATATATATATATATATATATATATATATATATATATATATATATATATATATATATATAGTGGGTTGCATATTTTTCCATATCCTAATGAATTATTTGAAGTCTCAGTTAAATATAATAAATATTCTAAAACAGAATATTCTGGTCTTTTGCTTTAATGTTGCAGAAATGATGTAGAGTCCATGTATAATCAGCTAATGTATGATGGCATGTTTATCTATACAGCACAGACCTCATTTAATGCTATATCTTTCTTTCTGTTCTTCATTACATATAGGGCATGTTATAGATATATAAAAATATCTATTTTTTTTGTATGTCCTGTACACTGTTAAAAAAAGAAAAGAAAAAAAAAAGTCAGCTGAATTTATCAGAAATTCCCTCAAAAAATAAACTCATACAGGGTGGCAATAAATGTCATAAGGTACCCTAGTAAAAAATAAATGTACTAAAATTTATTTGAAATACATTTATTTAATGCTAAGTATACTACAAATACATTTACATAGTTATGTGTTTAATAAAAATACCCTGCAATTGTACTTTTGGCGTACTAAACTGGTATACTTAATGCCTGCTAAATTGGAACACCTTTTGTACTTAATGCACTTTAATTGTGTGGAAGTAGGGCTGAAGTCCAACTAAAGATATGCTGAAGTATATTTGGTTGTACTAAAGTGGAACTATTGCAAGCACACTTCAGCTACACTTTAAATATCTTGCATTTAAAGAGTGATATTATTGAAAGGTCATACAATCCTCATCAATAGTGACACTAAAACACACAAGTCTCGAGCAATATGTCAGTAAATATGCTAATAGATTTGAACTATACTTAGTATGAATAAATGTATATAAATGTATTACTTTTTTACTAGGGATATCATTGTGGTAATTTCATTTTTTCATCTTAAACAACTACTGTAAAACAGTGTCATTTCCAAAAACAAGAATAAACATGTATAGAAAGTGCACATTGTCATACACACACAAAATGACCAAATTACTTTACCAAAAAAAACATAACTGGTAATATTTTAATGCAAACATTCATATCTTGTCTTGATGAATATTATACATATTTTAGCATAATTTATAAGGTAATTTATCAGACAAACCCATAGTTCATTCAGTGTTTTACAGTATAATTATGTGTATTTTCTTATTAAATTGTGTTAAATATTAATATATATTGTTATTTTCACTGTATATGGTATGGTAAATCAGTTAAGTGTTTTTACATTCTTTTCTTTTACAATTACAAACCTGTACATACATTTGTGTACAAATTTGTTTCTAGGATATAGTTGCTTGGACTTCTGAAAATCACTGTCAGGAGGAAAAGTGCTGACAGAAATGTCAATGAATTATTAATCCACATACGTTTTAATATTTTTTCTTTAGTGGCAAACTTTACAAAAGATACGGAAGTTAGGAGGGGGGAATATAGACCTTCTGACAAACATAGAATCATAAGCAGTGAGTCATGACGAGGAGGAGAGAGATTCAGAACTCTCAACATCCCCTCTGACCAGTGAAACAGTGATTACTAATGCTCATAGGTAGCCTCCACGATAAGATACAACGTCAAGGGTGCTACAACACTTCCTCTGCAGTGAAGAACTGGAGGAAGTGAGTGATGCTTATTTGCTTTGCATGGAAAGATGGAGGGAGAATAATGAGTTAGAGTTTAAACTCACAGTATCAGGGTAAGATGCAATACGTTCAGTAAGGCCGTGTTCACACTTGGCGTCTTTTTCGAAGCTGCCGGCGTCTGTTTTACATTATAATCCTATGGAGTAAACCGTGTTTTCAAAAAAGTCCTGAGCGCTTTTTAAAACGCCACCGCCGGCGTCTTTTTCTGCAGCTCAGAGCGTTTTTTCGAGTTGAAAAAATTTCAACTTTTCTGAAAAAAACGCCCTACGTTAAGCGCCTTTTTGACAGCTGACCAATGACAAGCGAGTAGCGAGATCTGTCGTTTCCATAACAACAAGAAGAAAAATGGAGAAGGTGCCGGTAGATAGACTGCTCGTACTAGTTTCGGAGCACAAGGAGCTGTATGATATGAGCACAAAACTCTATCATAATATTGGTTCCTTCCCCGTATAATGTCGTGCACCTACAAACGTCGTTGTGAATCGACATTTTCTTTCCCGTTAACTTCAAAAGCCAACGCAAGAGCCAACTTTTTACTCTTTCTTGACATTTCTGCAGTACACAGCGCTAGGCTACTGTTACAGCTGTTGCTATGACAACAAAAGACGCTCTCAGCTGCTATTTGTAACAGAAGCTGCCAGCTTTGTTTTTCATTAAAAAAAACGCTCTTGTCAACTTTTTCTAGTCAAAAAAGACGCCAAGTGTGAACACGGCCTAAGACCTCAATTGCCGTTTTGTTGCCCCTTTCTGATTTCAATGTCGCCAAGGTATCTAGCTAGCTAACATATAAATAAATTTTTGAGAATTTTTTTCTGTACTGAGAGCCAGATTCTGCTTTACTTGTATTGAATCTTGAATATTCCTGTAATTCATACATACTGTAACAGAATTCACTTAAAACAATATAGATTTATATATTATTTTATTATATTCAACACTTGAGAATTAAAGGCAGATTTTTTGACAAATTATATGTTCATTATACCATTCAAAAGTTTGAAGTCAGTAAGATTTAAAAAAAAAAATTGATACTTTTGCTCAAGGACACATTCAATTTATGGAAAGTGACAGTAAAGCCATTTATAATGATACAAAAGATACAATGAAAGTAAGTGGCCCGTGTGTGGTCACTTAAAGTGAGATTAAGACATGAGGCCCCTAGCAGGCAGCCACGCTTAGAAACACAGATAAAATTACTCCTGACCCCTGGACGGCCATTCACAAAGCCTTCTCACGTGAGGGAGCCGGTGTATGAACAGACGGGCTGCAGGCAGCCAGACAGCTGGGGCCCAACACTAGCCCAGATTACACATGACCTCTCGTCCCCTTCCACCCCCGTCAACCCCAAAGGATTAGGAAATAACATTTCAAATACAGCAATCGACACAGATTAGAACTGGCATTCGCCATGAAATTGGACACAAATTTACATATGGATAATCTTACTTGATGACATCACTAAACGGGTTGGCCAAACTGCCACGGGATGCAGAAATACATATATATATATGTGCGTGTGTGTGTATGTATGTATGTGTATATATATATATATATATATATATATATATATATATATATATATATATATATATATATATATATATATATATATATATACACACACACACACACATATATATATATATATATATATATATATATATATATATATATATATATATATATATATATATATATATATATATATATATATATATATATATATACACACACATATACACCAGTAGTGTTCTAAAATGAGGAGGCAAAGTTTTTTTTTTTATCAAATGTAAAATCATGTCCCAGTCACATTTTCTTGGTTAAACAAAATTAATTACACTTTCAGAATAAAGGAATATATATATTATATATATATACAGTATTATATATATATATATATATATATATATATATATTTTTTTTTTTTTACATTAACAATGTAATATTCTTTTAATTAAATCCAAGTATGAATCTCATCACGTTTAGCGTTTTACATTCTTTCCACAATAATAACTCAAGGCAGTAACATTTTAATTTTGAACTTATGTTCAGCTATTCTTTATGGTTAACTTCTATCTATTTTTGAAATTTTCAGATCATCAGTCCTCAAAACCCAGTAAATATTGGTCACAGACACAGAGATTTACTTTAAATTTCACCAAGCTGATTATTCACTAAAAACTCCCACAGATCATGTGTTCAGGATGATTCAAGTCTTATTTTGACGTAACAAAGTGGTTATCTAAGTGTGTGAGTTGTTTACATACTTTTTTAATTAGTCTTCCCATTAACGCCATTATATTGTTCATTCAGACTGATTCGTGAATGCGGAATGTGCACAGACACAAGAGGCGGGATTTAAAGCATGAACCAATCACAGCTGATCATAACAAATCATAATCCAATCATATCGCAATGGAGGCGTTGCCTCCTCTCATGTGACTTTCCACCATTCATTCTCAATTACCCCCCACTAAACCCACTGCTCGCTTTAAAAGGTCTGTTAAAACTTAATGGGCTCAGGGGAGGCAAGCGAGTCGCAGACTCCCGCTGTAACTTTAGTGCTTTAGAAAAACGAGTGAATTATACACTTTCATATTTTATCATATTTGCACTGTTTTATTTTTGTAAATACATATATACACTATATTGCCAAAAGTATTGGGTCACCCCCTTCTAATGAACAGGTTTGACTACTTTAGTAATTTCCATGAGTACAAATCTTAATGTTTAAGCATATAGTGTTATTCTAGGGAATTGTGTGCTTCTAATTTTATTGCAACAGTTTGGACAGAACCCTTTTCTAGTCTAACATGACAGTGCCTCTGTGTATAGGGCAAGGTTCAAAAAGAAATGATTGATTCAGTCAGTGTGGAAGAACTTGACTGGTCTGCATAAAGCAAAGTCCTAATCCCAGCTGAACACCTCTGGTGTGACTTTAAATGCAGACCTTGAGCCAAAAATTATTAAAGTAGTCAAACCTGTTCATTAAAAGGGGGTGACCCAATACTTTTGTCAATATAGTGTATATTATAAACATTATACATGTCGTTACTGTCACTTTTAATCAATTCTATGCATAATTACTGAATAAAAGTAATAATTTATTTTTACTGACCCAACTTTTGAACAGTAGTGTATAAAAATTAAGCATAAAAGTTGTACTAGTAACTTTGTTAGACTTTTGCCTCCCACATTTACAAGAAGTGTTCGCATATTTTTGATCATGAGGTGCTTTCTTAGCTGTCTTGATGTCTTTGCTGAGCATGTAATTTTGCTTTAATTTCAGGTGGTTTCATCCCAACATAACTGGGATCGAGGCAGAATACCTGCTCCTGACACGGGGCGTCCATGGCAGCTTTCTAGCGAGACCCAGCAAGAGCAACCCAGGAGATTTCACTCTCTCTGTCAGGTCGGCATATTTACTGTCCTGTTGTGTGCACTCCTCCACATCTGCCCCACTGCGCTTCTCCTCTTAAATTATGTTTTTTTTCCCACAGGACTCTTATGTCGTTTGTGAAGTTGAGCATGAATTGCAAATCTCTCCTGTTAAATGTTTATCTGTGTGTTATTGATTTCTTAGAAGTGTACTTGTTTGTCTAGCTGGCTGTTTCCATGCTTGGTAAAGCATTAAAATGCTTGTTTGTGTCATAGATTTCTATGTCAAATCCATGTTTGTTTCATGCAGTGAAAACTCAAGAGATCAATTTACAAAATACAAACACAATAGGGAATATTCACTAAATAGTACATTGCAATACATTGCATTCTGTCAGAGCATATTGAAGATTACAGCAGTATTTTTATTGGGTGCTATCAGTATTAGATGCTTGAACATGGATGACAGTAATAGACAGCACTTTCCCTCCCATTTTCTAGAACCTCTGGGCTCTTAAGTTGCCCCTGGGCTGGTGCTTAAGGATTACAGTGTCAGCTTGTGGGCAGGTTTGTGAGCCATTGCAGCTGCTTGTCCGATGAGTGATTGGAGAGTCGATGGATAGGGAGAGAGAGAGAAAAACAGGCTTTCATAATAGCTTTAAGATGTGGAGGCCATGGAGCCCCAGACCTGCTGTTTGTGGTTATGGTGGTAAGCTCTCACACTGTATCTAATGTTCTCCAGAACTCAGTCCACGTGGCTCAGCTCCACCACAAGCCTTTAGGGCTGGGGCTCAGCTGCCTGTAGACTGATTTATCTTGCCAGCTGTGAAGCGATGAGGTCAGCTTTTTCTGATTATCAGATGAATGGTATATAAACAAGGTAATAGTGAAGGTTGTTGATTAGTGTATTGTTGTACACGTTTTGTGCTTTTCAGCAGCAAATTACTGGAATATACACAGACATAGCTCTGTTCCAAATTCTAGTGAGCTCCCTACTGCCTAGTGCCTACACAAGGAGTTGCTTTCGTAACTACTGTATCTTGAAACCTCATGAGTGAACAATTTGGAATGCACTGCATAGGTAGCAACTCTGTGCGGCATAGAAATAATGCTCCACAACCCTCATTTAGTTTTATTAGAGTTTGACATCAGCAGACTTTGAACTATTTTTATTTATATTTACCAGTATTAAATGCAGTCACCCACCATCTTGTTTTTTTTTTTTCAGAACTGTTGCAGCAAATTTTAGAATTGCCAACAACTTTTTTTTCAAACAATGAAATGGTATTATATTTGAAATTCCACTTGCAGAATTAATGCAGCAATTATACTCGACGTTTAAGATTTTTGCATAATATCTAATATTGTTTTTGGGCCACATTCATATTTATACAGAGATAATTTCAAAAATTGTCCAGAAAGTTGATTGCTTGATCTTTTTTTTATTGATTTATTTATTTACAGTGATTGACTCAATTGCAAAACCACCCATTTTTACTTTTATTTTACTTTTTGCTTTATAAAAATCTGGTGGTTTTACCATACTACATGCATAGAGGTAATCAAAAAAAAACATTTGGAAAATTAAAAATGATCAAGAACAGCTGAGATGGACTGACCCATATTTATTATATGGCACATATACTTCATTATGATGGGTCAGCTGCTTCATTCTGAATTTTAATATGTTTTTGTACAGTTACTGCTATAGACAATATATTTGACCGTTATTCAAATGACCGCTCCGTTACGTTATTTTTCTCTGTATTGTCACATAATCTTTTCTACCAAAAATTTATATTCATGTCAGTCCAAGATTTATTTAGAAATAATAACAAGCAGATACCATGACAAATATCAAGGCTTACAGTATGTAGACTCAGTAAAACAAATAAATACATAACATAATTTCAAATAACATTTCATAGCAAGTGTGTTTGGAATGTAGTGAGCAAATTTGTAGATAAAGAAGCATAAAATTGACCTAATGCATCAGAGTTATGCAGATATCAGCTGAAAGCAAAACAAACCCATCTCACTGCCATTCTGCCTCTCAGGACTAATGTAGGCAGATAAGACCGTAATTACAAAGTTATGAGGAAAAGTCTTCCCTTAAAATGCATTATTAGATAAAGGGAGGAGTCATATGGCCAAATGGACACCTAGGGACTCCATCGCATTATCTTCCCCTCCTCCATGCCTCTGTTTCTCTTATCTGTCTCGCACCATTTTTCCTGGGTGGAAACTATTGCTCAGTGTCGGCCCTATTGTTAACCGTTAAGTAGCAGACAGAACGCTGGGAGCCGAGTCACTGCGCTGCAGCGCAACATATGATGTGTCAGGGCCAGGTGAAATGTGTCAGGCGACGTTTCCTGTCCGGCTGTTCTGGCTATTAGGAGCAGGCCAAAGGAAGTGACCCTCTGAAACTGTTTTCACATTCACGATGCATATAGTTTGACGCACTACATTGGGTTAAACTTTCACTGTGACTGTTATTCTAGTAACAATCAATCCAGACCCAGTGTGAAGAGAATGTGAAGTGAAAATTAAGTGAAAGTCTATGGAACCATATAGAATTGTATTGTATAACCTGAGGCAGCCTTGTAGAAGATTGTTTTGCTGCCAAATGTCTATTTCACAATCCACTGGTGGCAAATGCATATTTGACAGTCTAAACACTGGTGTAATGTAAACAGAATTTGTAATCCAATTCCTTTTATATAATTTTGTCTTCATCTCTCCATCACAAAAATAATGCATGTGAAGAATCACATTATTTTGTTCATCGTATTTTTATTTTGGGAGCCTAATGTGAAAATTTTCCACATATGTGCTGCCACATGGCGTTCTAGAGAAAAAAATATCACTTCTGGTGGTACATTTCCAGGTAAAAATTGTTTTAATACTCAACAGATGTTTTCCTTAGTAGTCGATTTGTCTTGTGTTACTTACATAAGCAAGATTCGGATTATCATGCTTAAAATTAGATTTAAACCGTGTATTATGTTGCAGTTCCTAATAAAGTTACTGGTGAGTAAATCACTCATTTCATTTACTCACCCAAGTCAATTTTACTTTCATTTGGCAATTGGCAAGTGTTATTTTCGGGCCCTGTGTGCAACACTTGATTGTGTTAAGGAAGGACATGTAATATGGTAGAAAAATAGCTGAACACCTCTGCCAAATTCATCCTCGAGTTTCTCTAACGAAGAAAAATCATCATAGACACATTAATGCTCTTTATTCGTAAGCATTTGTTGCTCCAGTGACAGTGATTTTACAGTGACAGACTGCACCTTTAAGCATAGACATGTAGAGGAGCTCAATAGCTGTATTGTGTTTCTCTCTCGCTTTCTGCAGAGGCTGGCTTTAGCAGGAAAATCAATGATGAACTCATGCTCAAAGATAAAATTAGTCAGCAGGCGTCCTTGAATCTGACTGTAGCCAGAGCTCAGTCATTCTACTCTGACTCTGAACATGTTACAGCCTCATGCAAATGACTGAATCACATTCACACATTCCGAACATTTACATTTGAGTTGAAGGAATCTGACAGGGTGCTATCAGTCTATTATAAAACAGCCAATAAAAATACCAGAAGAACAGCAAGTTGGCAGTTACATTGAATATATTGCAATTAGTGCACCTGTTTAATGCAGTACCAAATAAGAAAGTTCAATGTGTTTCCTGTTTTCGATATTTGATATCTATCAAATTCAGAAAGTACATGCACATGAGAGTAAGATAAGGTCTTTGTTTGCATATATTTTAGGAGAAGTGGAGTTCAGTTGTCTCCACAATTGTCCACACAAGTTAGATCCAGAAAAAAAAGTGACATTATTTGTAAACTTAATTTAGATATAGTATTTTATTTTAATTTATTTAATGTTTTCTTATAATGTTATTTGTAGATTTACAGTATTATCATTATTATTATGAAAAACAAAAGAAGTACAGTATGACTTCATGTTGATGTAGACAAACATGTGTGTGTGTGTGTGTGTGTGTGTGATTGCATTAGTAGCCCAACCGGACCCAGAGCACAGAGCCGCTCATCTGCTGCAGTCAGCAGCCATTAGCCCCACACTGCTGAGACCGTGCTGCTCTGCCTCCTCTGTTACCTCCATAATGCAATTACACAGTGGAGAGTGCAATTTTATGAGCCAGGCCAGTGATGGATAGAGCGATGAATTCCTAGAGAAAGCCAGAAAAATTAAATGGGAGAGGAATCATGGTCTCATATTAGACGGTTGCTGTTTTTTCGCTTGATTTAGTTTTTCTGCAGTTTTATGTGTGTATGTTTGAGCTGGATTGCTGTAGTAGGTATGATCTGCTCACGAAGTGTTAAGTTGTGGTTTTGTGCCTGAGCACAGCTGATTATATCTATGCAGGTGTTCCTTTCTGCTTTTTCCATACGCTGCCATTTAAAGCTGCAGTGCAGTTTTTGACGGTTTTGATGACAGCATACCTGAGGTCTATAATGAGGGTCATTTTCCATTAAGTGTATTGTGTTTATAATTTTGGTTGCTCCAAAACACTTTGTCCCTCACTTTTTAACTTTTTTTCCCCTCCCCAAATCTCTAAGGTTGTTTGTCTAATCAGATAAGAATGTCTTCAATCGCAGTGTCTTAGCGTTTTTCTCAAATATAAATTGAGCATTATTTTCATTTTTCTGTCTTTGCTGTCTGATTGATAAAAAAGTTCAAATCAAGTTCTGTTACTTAACTAATCTGTTTTTTGCAAAGACCCATCAACACCAAACCATAGCTGTGTTCCTGTTACTACTGTATTTTTCATTTAAAAGGAACTGAATTTGATGTTCACTGCAAAAGTATACACCACGAAAAATGCTCAAAAATCCTTTAAAATGTTTTTTAATCATTACACATTGTTTTTTAAATAATAATAAAAAAATAACAGCTGCATATTTTACAGCTAAAATGTCATTTAATGATGGCTATAAAATTCTAAAAGCTTTTTATGGTAAATTTGAATTTGTTTATAATCGTCAGCTGGTTGTAATTGATACTATTATTAATCTCTCTTGCTATTTTGATGAAACCTCTTTTGTGTCTGCTAAAACTCTACCATTGTAAGATATTTCCCTCAGCATTTACCCTGCTTTAAAGTGCAAGTTTTTAATGCCAGCCTCCTAACTGTTATCTGTCTTTTCCATCTTTTCCATCCTGTCTGTCATCCCTCATGTCTTCCCTCCCTGCATTTTCCCTGTTGTGTCCCATCTGTTTGTTCTGGGCAGGAGGAACGATGAGGTCACCCATATTAAAATCCAGAACTCGGGAGACTATTATGACCTGTACGGAGGGGAGAAGTTCGCCACGCTGGCTGAATTAGTCCAGTACTACACTGAGCAGCACGACCTCCTGTGGGAACGCAATGGAGATGTTATCGAGCTGAAATACCCCCTCAACTGCAAAGACCCCACGTCTGAGAGGTATGGCAGCTCCACCCGGAGAGCTTAGAGCTTGACAGAGGTGACAGTGTGGACAGAAGAAATCCTGCCCCCTAGTGTTCAAACCCTGCAGAGGGCTGATCATTAGAAAGGAAGAGTAGCAGACTAACACATCAGGCTGTGGTTTGTTTGTCAGAACTAGACTGTGCTTATCTTGATTTCATGACTAACAGTTTGTTTTAGCGCTGTGGAACAGGTCTTTTCTTGATTCTGTTTGTGTTTGATGTTTATGCGTTAGAGGTCCAGTCTCATTTTAGTGAACTTTGTAACTTCCTTCACCTAAACATATTTGGGTTTGGTGTTTATATGGTGTCTATATGGTGCAACATCCTCTAGGTTGTGAAATCGAAGTGAAATATTTATGTACGTAAAACATTATTGATGAAAAACATTGTATTTACATTCAAAGATTATATGTGGTTCGTTTTTGTGGTTTTTCCAGTTTATGAGCGAGTGCCTCCCACACATATCCTCATATCATGAAAGCTCACAGCTTCTTTACATTTGCAAGATCTCTACGAACACCCCTGCTCACTTTCCGACCACAAACTATAGTTTACACTATAGTTTCTATAGTGAAAGTTGGAAATGTGCATTTCAAGTAAAAATGCACGTTTTTGTGGGTGATGACAAAAAGTAGGCATCCTTGTGTGTGGGCGCAGCCACTATTAATCACTTACATTACAATAAGAAGGTTTGCATATGAAACATTGCAGGAAACATATGTGTTTAGATGCAGAGATTATGATTGCTGTGTTTTTAAATGTAGTTTTCAAAGCACATAATTTATTACAGATGGAATTTATTCATGATTTCTGAAGGATCATGGCTGCTGAGAATTCAGATTTGCCATTACAGGAAAAAATAATCTCAATATTTGTATTTCTGTGCCTCATTGTTGTGTTTTACCTGTTCTCAGGTGGTATCATGGACATCTCTCAGGAAAAGATGCTGAAAAGCTCCTTACGGAGAAGGGTAAATCCGGCAGCTTCCTGGTCAGAGAAAGCCAGAGTAAACCAGGAGACTTTGTGCTTTCTGTCCTCACTAATGAAGAAAAGCATGAAAACGTAGACCGCAAGACTAAAGTTACCCATGTCATGATCCGTTTTCAGGTAAATATGGAATAAAACTTCAGCATTTTCTCAAGAAAAGAAAGCTCAGCCTTTTTAAAGAGACATTTCTTATCTGATCTGTTTCACCAGGATGGGAAATATGATGTAGGAGGAGGGGAGAGGTTTGACACTTTGACAGATTTAGTGGAGCATTATAAGAAAAACCCCATGGTTGAGAAGAGTGGAATTGTTGTACACCTTAAACAGGTGAGTAAATCAAGCCTGAAAGGGATATATTTTTTCCACAAAAACAGTGAATTACGAATGCAAAAAAATAATACATGAAATAATACGCACTACCGTTCAAAAACTTGGGGTCAGTAAGCTTTTTTGTTTAACTTTCTATTCATCAAAAATTCCTGGAAAATTGTGTTTTACAAAAATATTAAACACAACTGTTTTTAACACTGATAAATATTTCTTGAGCAGCATATCAGCATATTAGAATGATTTCTGAAAGATCATGTGACACTGAAGACTGGTTTAATGATGCTGAAAATTCAGCTTTGCCATCACAGGAATAAAATTACATTTGAAAATATATTAAAATAGAAAACAGTTATTTTAAATTGTAATATTTCACTATATAATATCAAATAAATCCAGCCTTGGTGAGCATAAGAGAATTCTTTCAAAACATTGAAAAATATTTTTTTGAACAGTGTAAATATACATTGCATTGTTTTTGAAACCTAACAAATAACATTTCTGTATAAATATTTAGTTTTAAATGTTTAGCTTGAAGTGTGTTTGTGCTTTAATCCTTTTAATTAAACGCCAGTCTTTTATCCCTCATAATTACATAATTACAATTACAAGGTCCTTTTTTTACATTTTCTTTTTGTTTTTATCTTTCTTTCTCTATGTACAAGCCATTCAATGCCACAAGGATAAATGCAGCAAACATTGAAAACAGGGTACGAGAATTAAATAAAGTAGCTGACAACTCAGAGAAACCCAAGCAAGGCTTCTGGGAAGAATTTGAGGTATTTCTGTCCATATTCATTCTTCTACTCATATTTTCTGTTCATCATGGGATGTGATGATTCAGTCCAGGTTTTGTTTGAAAGAATAGACAGCGTACTTTCCGCTGTAGTAAACCTCAGAGGAGTGTGTGATATGAGAGTTGTTTATAAAAAAGACTCTGCTCGCTGACCTCTTAAACTGCAGTTCCTGTTGGGCGATAACTGTCCAGATAAATGGGACATTCCTGCAGGGAGTGCTGACTTAACATAACATCTCATTACACAGCAAAGTTAGAATGGATTCTTTTCCAGGGTTCATTACTTGATACATGGAACCATGTTTCATTCTTACTTACTTTATCTTGTCCCTTGTGGTTCTGTAGGTTTTACAGCAGCAAGAATGTAAACTCCTTTACCCCAGGAAAGAGGGGCAGAGACCAGAAAATAAAAACAAGAACAGATATAAGAACATTCTACCATGTGAGTAACTCTCTTTTTCAGGTTTAATAATGGACAGATAAGTTTCATAATTTAATGAGAGAGCAGCAGCTGATCTCCAGGGCTCTTGTTCCTGCTTTGATCGTCATTTTCTCTGTTGCAGTTGACACCACTCGAGTGCAGA
Source organism: Barbus barbus (assembly GCF_936440315.1). Lineage (NCBI taxonomy): Eukaryota > Metazoa > Chordata > Actinopteri > Cypriniformes > Cyprinidae > Barbus > Barbus barbus. The sequence goes on from NC_136719.1 coordinate 14,255,633, forward strand.
TCAAGGAGGCGGATCCTGACGTGCCAGGCTCCGATTACATCAATGCTAACTATATCCGAGTAATCCCTCTCTTCGCTCATAATACTTGCATGTCAATCTAAATGTCAAGCTTTTGCTGGTTTACTGGAACTGTGATCAAACATTCTGCACATTCTTTATAATCCTGAGTGTTGTCTTTATTGTTTTTTTTTTCATTTAGAGCATAAATGAAGAAGGTCGCCATATGGATGAAGGTAAAGTGTTCATCGCCACTCAGGGTTGCCTTCAGAACACCGTCTTAGACTTCTGGAAAATGGTGTACCAGGAAAACACTCATGTTATTGTGATGACAACCAAGGAGATGGAGAGAGGACGGGTGAGGTCCAGCCCAGGGTCAAACAATGCATTTTTGTTTTTAAATATGTAGGTTGTGAGATTAAATTCATAAGATCTCACAATTCTCTCTCTGAAATGATCAAAAACATGAAATAAAAAAAAAGGAATTTAATGTCATATGTTAATATTGTATTAGTTTATTTAACATTTTAGTTTATTTGTATTCATTATTTAAAAAATAAATAAATAAAAGCAGGTGAAAAAAATGTGATTTAAAAATTTGAAAACATTCTTAATTCTTAATTTGAGAAGTAAAATATCAATAAAAATATTTCTGTTCATAACACCACTATTTAATGTACAACACAAGATCCTTTTTTGTGGGGGGGGACTAAAAACTTAATTTTTTTCTGTAGAATAAGTGTGTGCGGTACTGGCCGGACTTAAATTCAACAAAGGAGTTTGGGAAGGTGTGTGTGAAGAACATTGAGGAACACACAGCTCAGGACTACATACGGCGAGAGCTTGAAGTCACATGTCTAGACAGGGTAAGATCACTCTCATGACATTTGAGATGACGGTACTGGAGGGCTGTCATGACCTTAGACCTTTTTGTTTACAGTAACAGCTCGGAGAGAATCTTCTACATTACTTTAGTGACATGTTACATTTTTGGACATATGCAGTGTTTTTCATTAATTTTGTTTAATAATCTGATGTGTTCTTTTTCATCTGTAAAAAAGAGAGAGCCTCCTAGGTGTATCTGGCACTATCAGTACCTGAGCTGGCCTGATCACGGTGTTCCCAATGAACCTGGAGGAGTCTTGAGTTTCCTGGAGCAAGTCAACAGAACCCAGAGCGCCATTCCAGAGAGTGGACCGATAGTGGTTCACTGCAGGTATAGCACACCTCACACAGTGTAGTTTTGAGAGTGCCATACTCATAAAGAATTGCTTAACTGAGTTGATCATATCAGATGTCAACATAGTTGTTTAAAAATATAAAATTTTCCCCCATAATCTAAAGTTCCATTTGTCATTGTCATTCTAGTGCAGGGATTGGAAGAACAGGCACAATTATTGTGATTGACATCCTTATCGACATCATAAACAGACAAGGTAACTGTTTTATACAAAATTATCTCTGTTATGAATGTTATGCCTTGATGATAAAAAATAACACAACCGAACTGACTCGCTAAGGGTTGGATTGTGACATCGACATCCCAAAGACCATCCAGAGAGTGCGGCAGCAACGATCCGGTATGGTTCAGACCGAGGCCCAGTACAAGTTCATCTACATGGCTGTTCAGCAATACATTGACACGGCTCAGAAGAGACTGGAAGAGGAGCAGGTGCTTACACACTTCATTTCACCTGATAATAATGTGACAAATTCAATGACAGAATGATATATCAAAGCTTCTTTTGGATTCTGCTCTTATTTATTTTTTAGGACTATCAAAGTTAGTTAACTAAGTTAATTATTTGAAGAGTGTGATGAAACATTAAAACTTTTTTGTGCATCTTAGATAAGTAAAGAGCAATTCTGCATAAATTTAGCTTTCTCCAGTACCGTTTGATAGATACGGTATGAATATACACAACCATTCAATATATTTTGAAATGTAATTTATTTCTGTGATGGCACAGCTGAATTTTTAGCATCATTACTCAAGTCTTCAGTGCCACATGATCCTTCAGAAGTCATTCAAATATGCTGATTTGGTGCACAACAACATTTCTTATTATTATCAAAGCTGAATTGGTTGCTGCCTAATATTTTTGTGGAAACCATTCTTTTTTTTTTAGAATTTTTAGTTTTATATTCCTTGGTTTTTTCTTTTGCAGAGGAATAAAACAAAGGAGAGAGATTACTCTAACATCAAGTACCCACAGATGTCAAATGCCAGAGCCAAGCCAAACATGAGCTCGTCTCGCTCTTCATCTGTGTAAGTGCTGATTTCCTGTGTTGCACGCAATAACACACTTTGAAAAGTGGCCCACACAGTGTTCTTACTGGAAAACATTTAATGAGTTTCTTTAGGTAAACTCTACTATCTCCTACACTTCCTCAATTCTAAAGATATTTATTGCTAAGTGAATCATTTTCCGTCAAAAGAGTTCTGACGTTGCAGTGAGTCAGTTGTTCTAGAACCATAAACAGTACATCAAGTCATAAAATATGTTCATAACAGTGTCAGTTTCGATTTTCTAGCATCCCTATATCGAATAGATTCGAATAGTATTTTCATTCCTATTTATTTTAATAACACGCTTCTATTCAACTCTTCCATAGAATGAATGATGACTCCGGTGTTTATGAGAATTTGAACATCAAAAATCCAAAGGGCTCCACCAGCAGCAATACCAGGAGATAAGCCGTGTGGGCTGCTGTCTCAGGGACTCTGGGAGTATGTTTTTCCACCCTCGCTCTCACAGTGTTACACATTGCTGCAGCCATGCTTATGTGCACACACACATACACACCTGCATCAAGGCTGTTGGAGTAGGGATACAGAAACAAAATGAGTAGGAGAGAGACAGTAAGGAACAGATGGGGGTGAGAGTTGTGTCTTTGTTGCAGCCCACCATAAGAAAAATGTATTATCTTACAGAACAGCACTGTTTGCCAAATGGCCTCGAAAATAACACCATACCTCAAAGGTACCGTTTTCTAAGGTTAGCACGCTTTCTAAATACATGCTTTATAAACAAATAAATACATAAAATACAATCTATATAATAATATAGTAAAATAATAGTAAATTATAAATAATAATAATCATTTCCTGTTTAAAAAAATTATTAAATTTCTGTTCTTTTGAAATTTCTATTCAAACAAATCCTAATAATAATAAATGTTTCTTGAGCACTAAATCCGCATATTAGAATGATTTCTGAATGATCATGTGACACTGAAAACTGGAGTAATGGCTGCTGAAAATTCAGAATTGCCAACACAGGAATATATGTAAAAATAAAAATCAGTTATTTAAAAAAAAATTTTTTGCTGTATTTTTGATCAAATAAATGCAGCCATTACTCTTTTTTTTTTTTTTATGACTGTTGGGTATTTAAATAAGTACTTATTTCATAGATTTTTACTTTGGTCTTCTAAGTCCCATAATTCATAGGATTAAGAATTATGCCTAATATTAATGTTATCTATGGCTTTGTTTACACTGACAGCAAAAATCCAAATGTAGGCATAGATTGAAATCTAGTTAGTTATTTGTAGACTGAATAGCAAAAACTTCTCGAAGTCATATCCATAGAGTATGTGGTTTGTATTTTTTTTTTTCTCCTCTTTCCATCTTGACAGCTTGGCATTCAGCCTTTATAAAAGAAAGTCATTTGGCATCTTGCTGACGCCTGCATCATTACTATAGCAACCAGTGTACAGTAGATCCACCAGATAACGACTCCAATGCCTGAACTAATGCATCAGATTTGACCATTTGCAAAAGAACCAAGACATATGAAAGTGGCACACCTCTAAATGTTCTCGTCCTTTCCTTTGCAGTTCCAGCAGAGGTGCTCTGTGTTGAAGCACCTGATCATGGAGCGACACTGTATTACAGCACTGGGGGGTGGGGGCACCAGCAGTGCCTATGCTGAGGCGAAGCCGCCCAGTCGCTCGGCTAGAGATTCCACCGAAATCTCCAACAGCTCCTCTCTTCATTTCCTGACTGACTACGTCTGAGAAACTCACACTCCAAAACCAAGTGCCTCATCAGCAGCCGAAATTATTCCCACAAAGGACGCGTGATTTGGTGCTTTCTCTCCCCACTTCTTGTCTAACAAGCCTACACTGCACTTAGCTACATGATGGTTTGTACATGTGTGAAATATATATGAAATATGAATATTTACACTCAGTGACGTAACTTTGGATGAAGCTACTCTCTTTCCATGCTGTCTACGGCTGTTTCCAGACCTTGCTTTGTCTACTTGATGTCATCTACTGTAACCAAAGACCTTTGATATGTATCTCACAAGCAGTGGTTATTTGCGCTCTGCTGAGTGATGCTCGTGGCACGGTGATATAAGAAGAAGAAAAGTACACCATCCTGCCTCAAGGAGCCAACCCTTTTTTTTTCAGAGCACATGGGAGGTGATTGGTCAAAGGTCGACCAATGATTTGGATACCTTATGTAAGTAGGTGTTTTAAATGGGCTGATTTGGTACAGTGTGGCAGAATCTATACAGTATGTGCCAATTAGCAGCCTGTACATCATATTCATAAAAGCTTCTGCTTTGATGCTTTTTTTATCGAGCATTACCTCCAGGAAAATGAACTGTTGGAGGACGTCAAGTGCTACTGTCAATCATAGGCTTATCAACCAATCAGGCTGCCTCTTCATCAGCGGACTCCTCCTTCTATGCGTAGGCTTTATTGTTCTGAAAACATCAGGTGAGCCTTTATTAGGTAGGGTTTTGTTTTTTGTTACTAGTCGTTTTGTTTGCAACTATGATTCCTTTAGAGCAATTTTATCTTGTGATATTTGTGAATGTGATTATGAAATCTAGGCCTGGCATTTTTTTTATATAATTCATTTTTGACTATATTATTCCACATTTTCCTCCTAAGAGACACATTAAGCTCTTTTATCACATATAAACAGGGTATGTGTGTATTGCAGTGTTATAAATAGCCCTATAAAGCTCTTTACGTCAATAGCGGGTTGTGATTGCACTGCGGAGGCCAAACGTAAATTGAAAAGCGTGGTGTTACTAAACATCTTCAATGGAGGGGGTGCGTCAGGATGTCGAGCGAGCTGTTGACGTGAATGACATTTCGGAGGAGACTTTTGCTAAAAAGGAGGCAGGCCAGATGGCCCACAGCTAAGATTAAAGAAATAGATTTGTGTAGGGCGAAAAAAGTAATTTAAAACATGGCAGTAATCCACACGTAGCTATTATTAGGTGAGGTCAGCAGTGATGTCATAAGATGTTATATATACAATACCAGGTCAGTAAGGGTTTGGGTTCAGTAAGATTTTTTTTTTTGGTTTGTTCAAGAAATGAATACTTTTATTCAGCAGGGTTGCATAAATTTATCAAAAGCGACAATAAAGACATTTATTTTAAACGTTTTCAATTTTAAATGCTGTTATGCTGAAAAAAATGTATCAGGTTTTCCAAAAAGAATTAAGCAGCACAAACTTTTTTAACATTAGATGATGATTAAAAAATATCTTGAGCAGCTTGGAATGATTTCTGAAGGGTCAAGTGATGCTGAAGACTGAAGTAATGGCTGCTTTGCCATCAAATATATATATATATTTTTTTAAATTGCAGTATTTTCGGTTTTCTTTTGTTTTGGCTGTATTTTTGGAGGTCATACATATATGTAGCCTTTATTTGGTCATACATTCAGCTTTGGTAAAAAAGCGTAAAAAAATCTTACCGACCAAAAACTTAAAAGTAGTGTACGTCTTGGCATAGATAAAGCAGGGCATAAGATAATGTATGTGATTAATCAGCGTGAATGTGAATGTGGTGTTAGTTTTGGCTACATGAGGGGATCTGCTGTCACGATCTGAAGGGCTACTGTACGTGTTCAGAGGGAGGCCTGGGTCTGCTTTTTTTGCACTTGAATGGATGAAATGTTTGGGTTTTATTAGAGATGCACCGATTGCAATTTTGTTGGCCGATTCCGATTTCCGATTTTTTTTTGTTATTATGACCTACCGATACAGATTTTTGCCGATTCCGATTTTCTTTCTAAAAACTATAACTGACAACATATACAAACAAAAATCTATCATTTTTTTTAATTACATCATAAAAAATTATTAAACATTACAATTGCCCCAATCTGGACAACGTTACAGATGTTCTCTCACTTAAACAACTCTCAAAATAAAGTGCTCTTTGACTAGAAAAGAGGTAGAAATAACAATTAACTGAAAAGGAGTTGCTGTATACAACAATACAGATGTCATTTCCCACTATGTTTCTTAAATTGTCATTTTTTCACTAACCTTAATAAATGTGTCATCTTTCACAACAAATTCTTACATTGTTTTTAATTAATTCAGTTAGAATAATAAGAAACTGTAGGGCTGTAACCATTCAAATGAAATCAGTATCAACAAAACAAGAAGCTGCATCTGAAGTGGCATTAGATGTATTTTCACAGACTGTTTGTTGAAGCTGAGGTGCCATAAATGCATTTATACTTAAAAATTTCGAATGCCTAAAGACTTTTATAAGATTAATGTTTTAAATATTTTTTAAACATACAAATAAAAATAAAAAAATGTTGGGAAAACTGCAATGATAGTTTTAAATATGAAACCAAACCAGTAGGTGGCGTCAAATTCAATTACAACAAATACAAAAGAATTTAAAATGCTAGGGGGAGATTTGTCATTACACATTAATCACCGCTGTGCGTGGTTGGTTAGGGGTGGAGATGGGGTGGGTTTAGGGATCAGGGCGAGGAGATGGGCAGGTTTAGGTATATGTAAGGTGGGAGGAGTTGGATCTGGATCCAACCACGCCCCCTGGATCTTGTGGGCTGCAGCGAGACGCTCGGTCCGGGACGGTCATGCGGAAAACCGGCTAATTCGATCGGTGCATCTCTAGGTTTTATACTAGAGAACCAGTTTGTCAGACCGTCCAGGAAGTAAAAGCAATGGCACTGCATATGATAATCATTGTCCTTGGAATGACTGACTGACTGACAGATTGAATGAAGTAGTGATTTATGTACCTGATCATGTGACAGCATTGTACTACTGGCATCTGAAAGCTGTTTGTCTGCTGTTTAAATTTGTTTTATTTTTACCTCTGTGAAAATGGGTCAAAAAATGTAATGGCATATTAAGACTTGAAATTCAATTTGAACTGCTGCGAGGTATAGTGTCAATGGCTGTCAGAATGTCCTTTTGTTTGGAGGTATAGGTATATCATGGATATTTGTTGTTGATTTGCCATCAGTGTGGTGCTTTGCGTTATAGATCAGTCATTTATTTTTGTTTTATTGGGTCAGTTATTGCTTTGTTGTAAATTGTACATTTCATTTGTTTGTTAATACAGTGATGGAAATATTCACAGCCGTTTAGCATATTATTTTTGGACGATGTTAACATTTAATATTATTATTACTTCTACTATTACACAAAACATCAACAGTTCTGAAGCCATCTGCTTGAAGTATCACAATTTTGAAGTCTTCTTTTTAATTTTACTTGAATCTCAGTTGGTGATCAGTAGGTTTGATCTGAATTGTGTTGTGCTGATTGTCCTTGTGTGATAAAGACTGTGTTCCCTCTTGCACTGGTTCAGCCTAAAATGCCTTTTGCCCTGAAAGATACAGCTGATGTAAAGACTTGCATCTCAAATAACAATACAAGACTAGTTATTGTATAATAAAGCATACACTGGGAACTTTCAACTAATTGTCTTTGACTCATTTCACCTTGCTCCAGACAAACAGTTGCTGACCCATATTTTATTTCCTTCCCTCTCTATAATTTCTTTCTCTCTTTAGGGATTAATAACATTTGTTTTGTTTTTTTAATATAAAAACACCTGGAAGTAGGAAACTGATAATTCATCCCTACGAAGCACACACAGTGGAATAGTTTACGTTGGTGTGAGTGTGTTCAGAGCGCCCGTCGCCGCAGGGCTTAGGTTTCAGACGGTTATTCTTTGAGGCGTGTTTGTTTTAACCGTTCCAGAGCAGGAAGTGAGAAATTAGAGCCATGTGAACCTGTTTGCTTTTCCTTTCTTTTGTGCGTCGACCTGAGTTATCAGTCATATCATGAATATTGCACCTATTAAAACTGAAAAACATTTCATGACACCATTCCTTGAACTTCCTTGTGCGGTTTACAGCAACAATTATTTTATTTTTTGTAAACAAAATACTCTTCATGGAATGTAATACTATCAAAAAAAATATATACATAAATGTACAAGTAAAAAACATTGTTTTCTTTGGATTGAGTTGAGGCCACATTTACTGTTTCTCATGGGCGAAGTCCAGTCATTTCAATAGGAATATGTGCGATCTTTGTGAGTTTCTCACAAGAGTGAAAAAGTCCTCAAAACAGATTTCTCTCGTGATGTTGCTAATGCGAATTCGCAAATTGCTTTGTTTGCAAGTTTCTTTTAATCACATCATTACACTACTGACTGGACCTTTTTTGCTCGCAAATTTGCACCAAAACTTCACTAATGTGACCGTAATTTGTATCGTTTTTGCTTTTGTTTTGTAAAAATGTTGTTTTGATCAATGTTGATCCTCAATCAGTTTTGTCACGCTCTTTCACATGATCCCGATACAGTTCTTCAGGCTTTACCGCAGTCCAGCTGCTTGCCTTTAGTCCTTTAGCACCCAGCAGGCTTTGCAACTAACACCGGTCATCCTGATTTACCAAGTCCAATATCCATCTAGACGTGTCTGTCTCACTTATACATTGACTGTAGTAGTAGAAGGTGTGGTAGGAGATATCTGCATGTTCTGGGGCACACAACGCATGGAGCCGGTCGTGACGATGCACTGCAGGGGCCACAGAATGACCCCCAGCAGCAGCATCATGAGGAATATAAAGAGCAGCAAACTCTTCCAATCCATCAGTCGTTCCAGAAGCCCAAGTCGCGGTCGAGTTTGGGAAGAAGACACTGAGCTTTGTCCACTGGCCCCAATATCGACACAGATGCAGAATGCTGGCACGCCTGGAATATCTATTGGCCGTTGGTAGCACAGCCTCTCCCCGTCCATCCACACGTGCTCCTCTTGCTGCTGGTGGACGGGGAGGCGACACAGCACCTCCTGGCTGGTGGTCAATGCCGGAGGCCCATTTTTTGGGATGGTAGTGGGCTGGCGGCAGAAGGGGCAGGATATTTTAGAGTTTTGAGGGTCCATGGAGGTGGTCATAATGCGGGAGAGGCACTCGAGGCAGAAGGTGTGTGCGCAGTCCAACTGTTTTGGCGTTTTGAAGATGTTGTCGTAGGTGTTGAAGCAGATGGAGCACTCGGGATGAGAGCTCACCCTCTCCAGGTCTGTTTCTAGCGGGACCACCTGGGTGTGCCACACCACAGGACTTGGCTCCATTTCCCAGGAATTTGGTCTTCCACTCTCTTCCTCGTGTGGATTCACTGGAACAAGCAAGACAAACATCTCAAAATGAATCTAGGTTCATTCCGTAGGCTCTAAAGCAAAACTAGGGCACAGCTTATGAAGTAAACATTTACCGCCAGGTGATTTATGATTGTTTGCATGTGGACAGCACTGAGAATACACATTTGTATGTACAATGCAAATGTCTGGGGATCAAGCCCAAGCAAGAAGATGGATTCATCATCATGCCTTTGTATGATACCCTTTAAAAAAAAAATAACTGTGACTTTGAGTTGGTCATCGGTTCTACAAAAAACTTGTAACTGTGCATTCACTGTTACAAATTGTATTGCGTTGTTTTGTTTCACAACATTTGCCCTCCTGCATTTCCTTTCTTTAGACCGTTCACTCTTAAATATAAAGGTTCTTCAATGGTTCTTTGTAACCTTTTAATCGTTTTTTTTTATTATTATTATTGCCATTCAATTCTTTGGAGTTTAGTTCCTAATAGTTTTTCAGATCAATATATTGGTTTCTGGGTTGATGCACCAGTACATGGTGTTTTCAAAAGATGTATAAAATGAAAAAGATTCTTCACTGGTTCTTTGCAAACCTTTAGGTTCAGCAAAGAACCATTTTCACTGTATACACTGTGGAGTTTTTTTTAGGTTATTAAAATGTTCTTCACACAAGAAAAAATGGTTAATTTAAGAACTGGAAGGTTCTTTGAGGAATCCAAATGGTTCTTCTGTGCCATCACTGAAACCTTGGAACCTTTTTTTCAAGAGTGTATAGGGTTCTTGATTTGATATATAGTTCTTTAGAGATCAAGAGTGTTTTTTAATGTAGCATTATTGGTTCCTCAGTTCTTCATTGATTGTTTTAGTTTTTTAAAACAGCAGTACATAGATATTTTTCTGAAGAACTAAATAATAAAAAAGTTAATAAACTGTTCTTAAATAGTTCTTTGTAGCCCTTTCGGTTCAGCAAAGACTTGTCTTATCAATAGCAATTTTTTCGTTCATTTTTAGCGTCCAAATGTTCTTGTTTTTCGGAATTGATTAAATGTTTGTAAGGTTCTGTGGTGTTAAGCTGTAAAAACGTTTTGGTTCTAATTATATAATCTATTTTTAAGTAAGCACAAAAGTTTAGTAAAGGTCAAACACACATGCTTACAATGTTAGTAAGACACAGACTGCTTTGTTGTCCTTGTTCTGCCAACGTCAGCACCACTGTCCTTCAGAAACCCTTTCAGCACGCTAAGGCTCTCTAAAAGTCATCGCTCCAATAGTCCTGGCATTTGGAGCCGAGAAGAATTTTATCAACAAGGTGACTCTACAGCTCACTACATTGTATAATACAGTGAAATATTTCTCACAGCCCATCCTGAGCTAAATAATATGTGCTTCCAATCCAGCCTCTCTTTTAAGTGGTTTTGTGCCTGCACAGGTTCAGGTGGGGGTTTGGTTGATAGCAGATGGCCTGTTCACAAGCCCTGCAGGGCAGACCTATGTGTGTGTGTGTGTGTGTGTGTGTGTGTGTATGTGTGTGTTTCTTTCTCCATCCCTGCACTGCACAATGCTCCTGTTTGTTCTCCATTATATTGGTCTAGCTTTGGCATTCCTGGAGAACAGGCCGGTGCCCAGGCAGCCAGTCTCTCAGCACTGTGTAAAGCCCCCAGACTCAGAGCCATGGCCTTAAGAACACCTGCGGCCCGAGTCTATCCATCTATCTCCTTTCATGATCTACACTTCAACGCAAAACTGTTTGACCACCATTAGTGCACGAGTTCATTGTTATTCATTAACTCAACCGCCTCCGTTGATCCCCAGGCAAAACAAACTAAGCGTTGACAATGTTCTTGACCTGATTCTCCTTCCCCGTGTGCAGCAGGCCCTGATGCTTGAACTTTCACATGACGCTCTCAAATCTACAGACCCTCTGTTTGATAACAAGAGCCATTATAGGGAAGATAGGAAGGGGTTTGAAAGTAGCTCCACTAATTTGATTTAATGTCTAGGTTGAAGCCCAAGGACAAAACTGCAGTTAGCAAGCTAATGTGCAGCCTATGTGCTCTTATCTGGGAAAGGTCATAAACGGTTTAAGTGAAGCCCTGTTGACGCCTAGGTTTTGGTCTCTCTAATTTTATTTGCATATAAATGGCTTCAGCAGCATTCTGTCAGTATATTTAGTCTGGATGTCTTGTGTGCATGTCTGTTTTGACATCATTACGCAAAATAACCCTGAATTTTAAATGTATTTTTAATCTGTTGTTGTGTATTGTACTTTAACCTTTAAGTGTGCACAATATATTACTACCATATTATTTTATTTATTTATTTAAATTGATCGTTATTAGTCTACATTGAATATGCAATTGCTTGTGCACTTTAAAAACGCTAATAATTTAATGCTAAAAATAGCACTGGTTGTTTTTACCAAAAACCTAAATGAATATCTATTTTCTGTAATGTGCATTATAATGTTGAGATGCCTGAATTCACTTGTAGTATTTAAAGCAATTCGATTTTTTTACATTTGATTTATTTTTCATTTCAAATCTTAACCTTTTTTTTAGTTTATGATCACATTTTTATTGTATTGTTATGCATGTTATGCATTATACACTCTACCAGACCTCTGAGAACACTTTGTGTGCTCCAATTTGACTTGCAGTAACTTCACTTCCCTCTCCAATATTGTAAATCTTCCTCTATATTATTCTCCAGTCTTCTCAAACAAGATTAGAATCACACAATAGGCAGTTAAAGTTAACATCCCTTTGGGCATTGAGTAACCCATCCAGTTTTTCTTCAATTCAGTTCTATTTCCAAACGGCTGCCCTTCCATATATCAGCCGAAGAACCGCCACATGTGGCCGACAAGTATTGCACATGTTCTTACCTGTTCTGATAACTTGAACTCTAGTGTTATCCCTGTTCCAATGATTCCTCTTTTATGTTCTCATCACTTCGCCTCCCTAAGGACACAAATGCATTATCAGCTCTGGAGCTGTCAGCAATCCTCTTGATAATGTAATGTCCTCCTCTTAGGAGTCTGGTAAAAGTGGAGCTGAACGCAGGTGGGCTGCTGGTGCCTGCCGCGCTCCTTCTCAGTGTCTCGTGTCCACTCTCACCTGCCTCAATTTATCCACTCTCTTTCAGCACTCACCGTGGAAATGACACTGATAGGCAGGAACAATAACACAGCCTTGAGGGAGTGCCAGAGACGGGGGAGGCGGAGGATTGGGATGAAGGAAAGAATATTCATAGTATAACATTTCCATTATCTGCCCGTCCTCTTTTTTCTCTCTCTCTCTCTGTTTAGTCTTCTCCAATAATTTCCCAGCATGCTACATACTTTTATATAATCTGATTGGTTTGTATCATCATTACTTCCTGGAATTTCAGAAATACCAAAACTTAGTTACACTTGAGCACTTTACTCATTTAACATTTTAAATTAGCATTTTATCTACCATAGTCAACCCTTCATGTCAATAACTTGGGATGCTCAGTAAAATATATGAAACTACACTCTTAAAATAAGGGTTCTTTATTGGCATCAATGGTTCCACAAAGAATTATTAAAAAGTTCTTTACACTAAGAAAAAATGGTTCTTTTAAGAGCTGTTCACGGAAAGGCATCGCTGTGAAAACCACCTTTTGGAACCTTTATTTTTAAGTGTGTAGTTAGTCGGTAAGTATATTTTTAGATGTCAGTGTAGTCAGAGAAAGCTACAATAGCAGCAAATGAAACATTGTAGCCTTAGCGAAGGTTAACACATGAATGGTTATATCCTAACATTGTCTCAGATTTGTATGTGGGTTATTGTCATCATTATTACATGAACTCATCTGTAAGATATTATATTCATGAACTGAGCTTCTTAGTTTGAGTCTTTTAAGATTTTTTTTACTGGTTAGCATTAGATAAACAAACAATGCCAACAAGAAAATCACAAGGTATAATTTAGTTTTACTGTGATTTGCCACTCTGTTATAAGGAAGAGATGGAAAAATGGATAAATCATCGTTAAACTGAGCTGTTTGATTACATCTGGTTTTATGACTTTTATGAGATGGGAATTGTTAGGAATACCTGCGACTGCTGACTCTCTTGTACTGTTATTGAGCAGCTAAGCACAATATCTGTTTATGGCAAAAAGACCTGGTTAAGTTCATGTTTAGTCAGGCATGCCACACAATAAACCATTTAGTTTACATCAGCTGTCAATAACAAAACTGAAATGACAATAATAAAAACCAATCACATAGAGAGCAAAAAAGAATAATCAATACATGAACTATCTGTTACTATAATGTGAGTCGACCTGCAGGAAGTAAACAGACAATGACAACAAAGTACTTTGAGTGAGCCAAACTGATGGTAATCTGTTCATCTAATATAACCTAATCCCCAATAGTCAATATCAAGTCCTCCACTTTCAGACTCTTGTCATTCCTCTGCATCTCATTCCGCAGGAATGTGGAGAATGCATGACCGATACTTCTCTGATGGTCACACATGATCACACAGCAATGCTTGCCCAATTACCTGTGAAACACTGATGGAGCTAAATAAAGGCTCTGTAGCTGACTTCAAATCAGTCATGAGCAACATCAACACCTTAAAATGCAAGAAAATCATTTTATTTCTCAGAAATGTTTTCAGTAACATGTTGTTGTTTAAATCTTCAGTCATCCGAAACCACCTCTCTAAACGTGTTTCGAATTCAGTTTGTGGATTCTGTGTTAAATCATCTCTTTCTTAAAAAAATATTTTTGACTGTATTAGCCCCCAAATTTAATATCACGATAGTAATGATGAGATAAGATGCAGTTACCTGGAATTGAATCTAAAAATAGTCTCAAAATAGCGATCAGCTGCACTTTATGAGAAGAAAAACTGTTTGGGAAAAGCCCTTCTCACTCTGAGGATAAATGATCCTTTCCTCGTAGTCATTCATTTCACAATTAATTACCAAAATGAATTGCACTTGTTAAATATTTCCCCTGGGGTCCAAAGTTAAGAGCTCTGTTCTCCAAATGTGTTTCAGTGCGTGAGAGGTGCATGTTCGGCATGGCTTGTGATCCACTGATCCATATTATAATATAGGCCAATCTTATGATGGAGAAAATGTTATATGTGTGTGTGTGTGTGTGTGTTTGCATGATGTTTACTGAAACAGATTCTAGCCTGAGTCTTTACTGGAACAATAAAACTAACGGCTGTCACCCTGCCCCACACTACGGAAACTCTACATAATTATGGACGCCATTAAGATTTCCGTTGAGATGCCCTTGATATCCTGACAGCAGAGGACAGGTATAACCAGCACAGTGCCTCACTGGGATATCTACTGACTAGAGATGTGTGAGGACAAGGACAGCTATGAATTGCACATAGGTTTAATTGGATGTTATCAAAACACTTTCATAAAAAATAGATCAGGGTCAAAGGTTTTTTTTTTTTATAACATGCTAGCTGGAAATCATCACGTTTTGTCATATGCACTTTGACCTATATGTCTAGTATATCTCATGGACAATTAAGCCATAAATGTCTATTTACTTGTATTCTGTAAATTGTTCATTAATTAATTCATGTAATTTTTTATTTAAAATTAAACGATTTTTTGGTCCACAAAGGTCAAAGTGTTTGTATAGACTGGTCAGAATCTGATTAATTCTGAATAATTAATAAGATTAAATCTCCACTGGTTCCTTCAAGATTTAGATTTTTTGTAAACTGCACACACACCCAGTTTAATTTGTGTGAATTTTGAAGCAGTTATGTTTATTTTTTTAAATGTATGTTTGTAGCTGACAGTTTTGGGTGTGAGTGTGTGCAGTTCATGTTGTGGAACAAAATGTCAATGCACCATCAAGTTGTGTTTACCACAGACATGATTTTACTCCTAAATTGAAAACCCCTATTATAAAACCCCATAGGAAAATCTCAAAGGAACCAGCGGTGAAGTAGTCTTCTGGGTTCTTAGGTCATACCTGCACCACTCTGTTATGACTCTCCATATCCACATGTGCACCCGGAGCATTGTCAGCATTAACCAGCTTTACACCCAAAGCTCATTAACATAACTCAAACCATACTGGTCTGAGGTAAAAGGCCAAATCCAAGCAACACCCTGCTACCAAGATGTTGCTTTCAACAGAAGGAGCAGTAGATGGTATCCATTTCTGGCACAGATCTAAGACAACAAAGAGTATTCATTATTGATAAATATTAAAACCTAGAAAAAATATTTATTAACTGTTACAATCTTTTTACCTTTTTTTTATTATTGGTGAAGTAATTTTTACCTGACTTTGGTCTTTCACAAAGACTGCACAGTTACAATTACAGTATTTAAACAAACTAACTATATAAACAAAAATGGTCATGTATGCATTTCCAGTTCACTATTGCCATGGCTCATGATGTTCAAAACTGTAGCAGACTTGAAATGGTTAAGTATGTGTGAAATCGTTTTTGCAAGTTCAGTTGCACGAGTTCCAGCCAGTAGCGTAGCCAGAAACGGGACTCTGAGTGTGCATCAGAAAAACTGGGTGTGCCACATTTATTGTCAGATTAATGTGCAAAAAAATCAGATTGCGTAACATTACATATATAACTCACGCTCGCTACGTCCCCCTCCAGATTCTTCTTGTGCTCCTCGATCATCCACAGGACAGTATACTTTTATTTTTTGTGATTGCACACACTCTCAAAAAAAAATCGAAACATTAAATTACTTTCATATTACAATGACCAGAGACAGTTCTGGTTGTATTTTTCTTGCACGCCCCTACAACTCCGCTCTCACTTTTTCATGTGAAATGTTCTCGCCATATTACCGTCATTTTAGATTCCGACTTGTAAAAGCATTCACGTCCTCGTCCTTTTTATGAGAATCTTTCTCGCTCCTCAAGACAGCCACCGACAATCTTTAACTGCGCTATAGTTTCTAGTCAAACGCGCTCAAACCACTAGCCTAATCATTAACTACTAGCTACACACACATCCTAAATTACTTTTAGTCAAGTACCATTTATATTACAATATATTTTAATAAGACTGAATTTGTATTTAACATGATGATCACAGGTTTAATAAAAAAAAAGACATTTTAAATTTCTAATTATAACACGGCCAAGGTTATTCAAACAACGAACAAATTATACAGCAAGCAAAAAGAGAACATTTACATTATCAAATAATAATCACTGAGTCTAGCGCACTTTATAAAAGCTCCAGTTATAATCAGTGATGCTGAATACAATGTAAAAAACACTTTCTTGTTTTTGAATTCGCCAGAATTCAGTCAGTGAGCGCGCGCTATGACCAACACTCCAGCATTCCAGCGACAGATAACTCTTCTGAACGCCTCTGACGTGCCAACATCAACAGAATCATGTGATTGGTTATAATGCGAAACACTGTAAAAACTCTTGAAAGGAAATGCACCATGCACAGATCTAAATTTAATGCTACAACAGACTTTTCACTTAATTTTTCACTTTATTCGTGACACAGGCTCCGCAGATTTCTAAGTCATAAGTTTACATTCAACTTGCAGAATCTGCAAGATACTAATAATAAAATATATTTTAAATTGCATGTTGCATTTAGTAGGCCTACTGGGCAGAATAAGCTTTGCAGTTTAAAAGTTTACATAGCTAAGCTTGTTGTTTAAACGGTCAAATATTTTGTATTAAGAACTGTGTTTAACGAAAATAAAAGCAATTATCCTGTAAACATGTAGTCTATTGTAATATACGTTTTGAGGATTTATTAGCCTATCTGTAAGTGCTTGTTCATGTATACAAAGTAAAAACAAAGCTAGTATTTTTGTAAACAATCAAACAAGAAAGAAAGAAAGAAAAAGAAAAAAACAAAGAGAGAGAATTTGTCATTGTTCCACACTGCTGCTGTTTCAGGCATTGCCACAGCTGCCTCTTTTAGATGAATATGCACTGTATATGGCGCCCGTGCGATCCCTTGCATTTTTTTTCCTGCAAAATAACTTTTTCTGATTTATGTACACTCCCAATAACACCAAAATGTTCTGCTTTTGTAAAATAGAGAAAAAAAACAAGATGCACTTCCTTCTCGTGCAGTCTTCGTGAAATGGAGCGCGTCACAGCAATGCACGGGCTATTTGCCTCACAAAGAAATCAATAGAAAGCCTGAAATGTCTATTAAACGAACCAATAATAAAAAAAAAAAATTCTAATTAGGCATACATAGCTGGAATGAAAAGGTGCATTTCTCTATTCAAAACACGTTCATTTGGAGATGATGAGTGCAGCGTCGGCATTCGGCAACTTCATCTTTTCAGCCGACACTGACTGAGAAGAAAGCACTACTTTATTAACAAATAACTGAAATGTTTTCTTTCCTCCCAACACATTCACAATCATTACTTTTGCCGGTGCACGCTTTATGGCGCAATTGAGTGCCGAATAGGCTATAGCCTACGCCTATATGTTTAAGGATGGTTAGGTTATTATATTAATCAATTTAATATCGTGTGACTAGTTGACTAGAAAAATCTTTAGTCAGGGGCATGCCTACTTGGCACAAGGAACTGATCCAATTTTTAAAATAAAATGCTGTGACATTTCGAAAAGTGCGCCTTCTAATCATGTCACGTTATATTTCAATGCACGAGTTATGCATGCATAATGAGTTAAATATTTTATGTGTGGGGATGATATGGGGGTGCTTTGGTCTTTCTTAAGGGTGCTGGAGCACCTGCTAGAACCTCCCTGTGCCGCATGTTTATTACGATTATAAAAAACAATTCTGCATCTATTTTGATGCAAAAAATGGCTAAGCCCCTGGTTCCAGCATGCACATACAGGTACAGTTTTGACCGTTTTTATGCAAAATTCCCCACAAACTGGTCTAGGAGTTAGAGCCGCACAGGGACAGACACCACAACCACAGGTATGGCCTGTAAGGGGTGGTATAACCTGAATATCAGGACTAGTAACCAAACGGTTGTGGGTTTTCAACCCCCCAATGGATGCCTCATTACCTATTGTATCACATTTATGTTTCTGGGAAAAACTTGGGTGAGTGGCCCTTTAAGAAGTGCACACAAGTAGAATTAGACAGAATTCATTTATTAATTGAGGGGCAGAATTGGCACCCATGGCATTGATTTTCAAGCGCATTTTACACACACACAGCATATCACAATTCCTGTGAAATATGAGGGCAGAATACAGCTCGTTGGCCCCTATAATACAGCTCTCTGTATACTGTCAACCTTTACAGTACATTTCAGTTCGCTGTTTTCAGTTTTGCAGTTGCACATTTTGAAATACAGTGAAGCATTTACAGCAGGGTTCCTCAAATCTTTCCCTGGAGGGCCAGTCTGCTGCACTGAGTTTGAGGATTTGAGGATCCCTGATTTACAGAGTGTCACTTTTTGTGTAATTATTGCTCATAAACCTGGTTCATTTCTAACCCTGAGTCAGAAAGTCACTTTGCATAAAATATTCTGGTTAGTAATAATCAAGACCTTGTGTGTGAGCTGTGCACATCTTTTGCAACCTTTAATGCATGTTAAAATTCATAAATTCACCTCTATTGCAGCTGAGCAGTGCTGACTGATCATTTACAGAACTTTGGCTAATGTTTTGACAAGTTCTGTCAGTTATGAAGAAAACATTCTTCCAGCAACATAGAACTTTCATTCAATGTTATTTAGTCTTTGATAATGTTAGCACAAAAACATTATTTATACATCAGTCATGGAATGTTTTTTTCAGAAATGTTTTAGTTGGACGTTTGTCTGTTTTTTTAAACGCTACTCACTATTTGTTTCAAGAGCATTCAGAAGAGAACATTCAAAAGTAACATTGCCATCATGTTTGATAATGAAATAATGCAATGGAACATTCCCTTTATGTCTTCAAACACGTTAAAAACTGAATGTTTTAGAACTTTCAGAGCACATTCAGAAATAACGTTTTCATAACTTATTGGCTACCGAATCATTAGAATTTTTTATTTTTTTTTAGCTGGGAACTGCTCTCTCTAAGAAACATTTAGGCCTAATGGAGTGAAAATGCTTGTGTCTGCTGTTTTGTGAACAGTGAGGTCTTCTTTTGGCTCTGTATTGAAGGACAGGACGGTTTTGATTGCCAGGAAGGATTAAGATTTAGGAAAACTACTTGAGACCAATGAGTGATTGTTCCTGGATCAAATCAGTTTGGCTCAAAATGGTTAATATCATCATGGAAATATCTATCATTTGAGCAGTGGCTCTACCAACATTATATAGGCCTACATGTTTTTTGTATTTATTATTATTTCTTTCATGTTCAGTTTTCACAAGATCTTTCACGGCCTGGTGCTACATTCAAGCCAGGCTCATGAAAACAAGATGAACCGGTTTGAGTGCAGGTGTCGTTCAGTCATCTCTGAAAAGAGCAATCCAGGGCTCTGTCAGTTAGTTTAGCATCACTATCATACATTCACCTGCCATGTAAATATCTGATATTTAATCAAATTAGTATGTGGCAAGAGGCCAAACATGTGAAGGACAAACAAATAGTACAAAAATTCATCATCGTCCACAAGTCAGCAGGAATAGCCTTCTCACCTGTGTGAACACTAACAGTCAGAGCTCCCTCTGTCGGTGATGGAGCATTGATGCAGTCAAGGACTAATACAATAACTTTGATTTGACTGTAGCAATAGGGTTATTGCAATAAAGTGGTCTACTGGACACTAATAGGCTATTTCGTTTCTACAAGCCTATAACCAGCGACCATGTTATATTTTTGCGAGGTTGTTATAATATTCTGTTATCACGTTTGCACAATGGTCCTGAAAGAGAATTTCTCTGATTAATTAATACAAGGATTTACACGCTTTAATATTATGAGACATCAGATGAAGTGTGACACCTTCGTTTCATGACTGATTTCCATATAGAATATAAAATATAGGCTATTACAGGGTTTACAAGTAGACATTCTTCATACAGAAAAGTATATATATAAGTTTCGACGCCATTTTCAAAGATTTCTGTCATCACAAACGCATTAAGAATGCGCGAAACAGACATTCTCGAACAGAAGTAGGCCTACAGTAGGTTTTAGGTAACCATAGCAACAGAAGGCTAGCATGCACTTTTCTAGTTCTGGGATCAGTTTAGTTCCCCTTGTCAAAAAATCCTAAAGGATTCCAATCGGAAAATTGTACAGGATTCTAATTGGAATTTCTGTCATATTTTGGAACCATTACTATAGGATTCTGTTAGGACAAGACATAAATATCCTGTAGGATCATTCCTATAGGATTTTAATGGGATTTTAATCCAATAGGATTTTTTTCATTCTAAAGGTGCACTTTTCCACTTGCACCCTGATATAGACATTGTTCATTGTATGTTGCAATACCTGCAGTAACATTGTAAACAACATGGGAGGTGATTTGTGCAGCACAGCATTAGTGCAAAAAAACTTTCTAAGACACTGATAATTGATTGATGACACACACACACACACACACACATACAGTATGTAGATCTAGCGTCCTCCAATGCAAATTTCCACTAGACCAGTTCTAGACTCGAAAATAATTGGGGAGGAAGATATAAAGCTTATACCAGGAGACCAGAAGTTGAATATAAAAATAACACTTTACTGTAATAACAACAATAATAATAATAATAGCAAATACAATCACATCACAGAGCAATAAAACATCAAACATTAAGTAGAATTTGATATCGTAAATCAGTTTAATTTCCCTTTGAGGTGGACAATACTGTTCATTTCATGCGATAAATGTAATAAAGTTCAGTTTGTGTGTAATGTAAAAAGAGTGAGAGAAAAAAAAAACATCCAATTCAGTTAACCTGTTACCCTGCGCCCCTATTTTTGAGCATTTTGTAAAAAACGATATAACCAAATAAAAATGTCTGTAGCTCTTGAACCCTAAGGTCTATATTTAAAAATCTGGTGTTGTTTGAAACTAGACACTTGATCCTTTGTTACTCTAGAGTCATAATAACTCAAAATTAGTATAGCAATAGAGTAAAACAAGGTAAAATATACATGAAATTGACTCGCGATATGTTTTAATGAAGCTCACTAAGGGAAAAATGGATGAGACTTTCATGCCAAAGGCCTGAAAACACCATAAAGATAAAGCTGAACATCTGACCATGTTTTGATTCAAATTTGAGGATGATACTCCCAAAAATGTAGTTTCTGTAAGCTTTTATTTAAAAAAAATCTAGGCGTCCTTTCAAAAAAGCCATTTGGAGACCCCAAATAGACACTTTGTAAACAAATGTCCAAATGAGTCAAAACTACATAATACATATATGTATATCAATTCAGAACTGCTCTGCCCACCAAAACACACAATAAAAAACTATTTCTGAACAGCATTTGTAGTGCTGACTCATTTAGTCATTTGGTTAGTCTACAAATGGCATTTTTGAAAAAAAACGCCTAAATATTTCCTGAAATAAAATATGAAATAATAAATTTTTTATAGGTAAAGACTTACAGAAAGTACATCTTTATGGTATTTCATTTCAAGAAAAGCTTTGGAAAAGTCATTTGGATATTTTATTTCAAGAAAAGTCTAGGAATCCTTTCAAAAATGCTATTTAGAGACTCCATAAGACACTGCATACTACATATGTATATCAATTCAGAACTGCTCTACCAATGAAACCACAAAAAAACACAAAACTATTTCAGAATTTGAACATAACTAAACAGTCTTTATTCTGAACAATTCCAATAATGAAAACAGTGAACCAAAACAGATTTGATCATTTTTGAACTAGTGAAAACACAAAACATGCAAAATACATTGTTTTTACAACATTTGTATTTTTTATTTATTTTATATGGTGAATATTATGAATATTACTATTTTACTAATATAGTAATAGATTACTATTACTAATATTACTAAATAATAATAAAAAAAAACTATTTACAGTATTTACAGTGGAGGAAGACGCTCTAGCAGCCACTAAAATGTTTTTTTTTCTGACCATCTGGATTCACCAGACCTCTGAAAAGACAGGGAAGAGTGAGAGAAAAAGAGTGAGAAAGTGTGTAAGCAAAACAAATCAAACTTGCAACACTGTTTACATTTTGTACACACACACACACACGCGCGCACGCACACACACACAATAACCGGGACATACCCACAAACAAACACACCCACCCACCCACACGAACAAAACTCATGTAATCCCCTCATATTATCCCTCTCCGTTGTCATTTTTAGAATCTAAAACAGCTAACATGAAACAAAAGCTGCAAATACATGATAAAGACACATAAACATTCAAGAGGAGGGTGGAGACACTTACGTGCTAATGCTATCCACGCTTCCCAGCGATCTCAGCGCGTATTCGGCTACTAAATTAGCCATTTTTCTCCCCACGTCCTCCAAAACACCACCAAACGCCACAGAAACACTTCTCAAGTCGAAGATCCACGATGGAGAGATTCAGATGTGAGCTTTGGACAACATCTGTTCGCTGATAGCCAGTCTGTGTAGCGCTGCGACGCCATTATGTGTACGCTTCATGCGTAACCCGAGAGCGCACGAAAACACACGGACAATACGCCGAGCTATTCTCTAAACAATCTTACGTAAACTATTCAAACTGTCAATCACTTTAAACGTCCTTGTGGTTGGCTAACACTTCCATCCATCAAAACTGTGCTGGCGAGGCATTGGCTGGGTTCAAACACCCCTATTGTGATGTGTCCGGATTGACACCTCGCTGACCCATTCACGGACGCGCTTACTGTCCCGGGTTATAACAGCTCCTGCGATTGAAGGAGAGAGACGAGGGAGGGCTATTCTTACTCGGAAGAGACGATTCTGCTGGAAATAGATGGCGTTTCAAAGCTGGAATACGAATTATAATCGATATTTATTGGAAAATGGACGCTATCGATAACTATAACTCGAATCGCTTATGTAAACAAAGGAGGATCTATCGTGTTTTCCCCTATTTTTTCGTTGTTTTGGATTAAAAAGTGGATGCATTTTGAAGAGTGGACCCTTCTCTTGAAATGTATGCTGGTGTGTCTTGGAATAGTCTGAGCTGACCAGCGCTATTGGCGATCAAACGTGAGTACTGCGGTTCGTTTTGTTCATTTTAAATGGCCGGTCTTTCAGCATTTCTGTTAACCCTTTCCTCTCTGGTGTATTGATTTCAAAAACAAGCTCACATCGTTAATCTTGAGTGTTTTAGCTTTCAAATGATATATAGTTAATGATAATTGATTGAATATTGTTCTAAAACAAAGGTAATAAAAAGTCCGACCACGCCCGACCACGCCCTTCCGGCCCGCCCGCGGGCCGATGCGGGTTAACAGGTTAAGGAAAAACTGGGAAAAAGTATGAAAAATACTGTATCCAATATATTTCAAAGCAATCACTAATGCTCTGTCTATTGACCATATGCACAATTACTTCCTGGTTTTAATGAAGCCAGCTCAGTCAATTCCAGTCAATGGTACTGTGCTGTAAGAGGCGCGCTCTTTGTTTAGTTTCTGTACAAAATCCATTCACAATTTGAAGAAAAGTTTTGTTTATCTAAGGGGACCAAACATCCACATATACCAATTTAGGAATGACAAATGCGGGTGTTAAATATTACGTGGGTAAATCTGAAAACAATTGTTCAGGGACTCATTGCTATGATTGACATTGATAATGGTTAAATACAAAATGACATGAGACTTTGTGATTCCTGCACTTGCTATACTTTATACTTCAGTACAATAAAAGCACACAAATTTGGAGTTGAAATGGCAGCTGAGCTAATGAGTGATCCTCTGCTGCCATCTACTAGCTATAATGATAATTTAATATCATTTTCATCTTTAAAGTCTTTGTTTTTCGCTAGGAGACACATTTCTTTCATGTCATCTTCATGAATGAAAAGTATACATATAAAGTGAATTTTACTGCACAGCCATAGAGTTGAGAAGGCAAATATTAAAAGTGTTTAAAATGTGTTCATGACTATGAAGGTACGTTATTGATTATCAATAATACCATTATGATATCATTTGGGAGATAGCATCTCTAACTACCTAATGTTAAAGGCATCATCTATCATTATTGTTATGCTATCATTATTTACCATGTTGCAATTATTATTATTATTTTTCTCGATGTCTGACAAGAACGAGGCAGGAGAGGTTTCTGTAAGGGTCTCAAGAGTTTCTACCTATATAAACCACAACATTAAATCAGTTTTACCGGAAATTTATGAGCTGGCTTGTTATGAAAGGTATATAAAGGATCATTTTAAATGCAATAATCTATCTTGTATTTTTTTATTTATTTTATGTACCATATATGGTTTGTTCTTTTGAGTATATTATTTCTGGGTTTTATTTATGTTATTTTTTCGACATATGTAGTAATTAATTTGTAATCATTTGTATTTATATATTTGTTATTGTAATCAAACTTTTTCTTTTAGTTTTATGAGTTTGTTTTTGTTTTGTTTTTTCATTGTTTAGGCCTCTCCCTGCAGAAAACCCAAAAATTTCATTTTTTTTTTATTCCTCTTTTGTATCTGTTTTACTATATATAGATGTTTGTGTTTCTGTGAATTCCTACTCACATGTAATGCATTTGAACTGATTCAGACATTATGAAATGTCATACTTATTATCTTTGCCTTACTGTAATATTATGAATTTCAGTTATATTTGTGTGTATTCAGATAGGCTGGATTTTTATTGAGGGTTACAAGTACACACATTTAGTGTTACTCTTAAAAAGTAATTAATTAACAGAATCAAATACAGTGCCTTGCAAATGTATTCATACCCCTTACATTTTTTCACATTTTGTTATGTTGCTGCCTTATGTTAAACTGCTTTAAATTACTTTTTTCCCCCACATCAATCTACACTCCATACTGGTTCCCCTCAAACATGATGCTTAGACTTGAGGTTCATCAGACCAGAGAATCTTGTTTCTCACAGTCTGAGGGTCCTTTAGGTGCTTTTTTGTCAATTCCAAGTGTGTTTTCATGTGTATTCACTGAGGAGAGGATTGAGTTTGGCCACACCGCCATAAAGCCCAGATCGGTGGAGTGTTGCAGTGGTGTTTGTCCTTCTGTAGGTTTCTCCTATCTCCACATATGATCTTGGAGATCAACTCTAACCAAAGCCCTTCTCCATCAGTTGCTCAGTTTGGCCAGGAGGCCAGCTCTAAGAAGAATCCTGGTTGTTTCAAACTTCTTCCATTAAGGGTAACAGAGACTACATGCGTCTGTGACCCTTCAGTGAAGCAGAATTTTTTTCTGAACTCTTCCCCAGATGTGTGGCTTAACGCTAACCTGTTTCTGAGCTCTACGGACTGTTCTTTTGACCCCAGGGCTTGGTTTTTGCTCTGATATGCATTATCAGCTGTTGGACCTTTTATTAAGACGTGTGTGCCTTTCCAAATCATACCCATTCAATTGAATTTGCCACAGGTTACCTTCACTCAAAGTGTAGTAACACCTACAAGCAATATGAATGCTCCTGAGCTAAATTCCAACTGTCCCAGATAAGGGTATGAATACTTATGCAATGGAATCATTTAAGTTTTTTTTATTTTTAATAAATTTGCAAAGATCTTTTTTTTTTTTTTTTTTCACTTTACCATTATAGTGTATGGAGTGTAGATTGTTGTGGAAAAAAGTCATTTAAAGCAGTTTAACATAAGGCAGCAACATAAAACGTGAAAACAAATTAAGATCTTAGAAATTGCAAAAACTGTAAGATCTTACAGGACAAAGTGAATTTCCATTTAAAAATCACAATGTCCAGTATGATTCTAAGCATCAAATAAAATCCTACAGGACATAGTAAAATGCCATTAAAATCAATCAGAATGTCCAATAGGATTCTAAGAATCCAGTAAGATCCTAAAGGATAAACTAAAATTCCAATAGGATTTTTTGACAAGGGACGGGACGTCGACAAAACATAAGTTGCATCATCATTTATTAGGCTACTTTATTAAAAGTTTACTTATCACAAAAACATGTCTTGTTTTAAATGTGACCTGATAGAACTTGATCAAATTGATTAGGGCTGGTAGTGATAGACCACATTGTACACATTGTAAAACAAAAAAAAACTGACCTGTTTTTTATTAATATAAAATAATTTCCTGAAGAGACGTAGATGCTTTATCATTTTACACACAAGAACACTGCTGTAAAATTTGTAGCATTTCAACGGCAGCAAAGACAATTAAAAAGCTTTGCATCTTATTGCATCATATTGATTTGAAATTATATGTACTTTAATGTATTCACATTTAGGAAGGTTGGAGCCTCACAAAAACTCAAATCCTGAAAGTAAGGTTTTGGCATTTTTTCTCTAAGTGTATATTCACACCCTCATAGTTTTTTGTTTGTTTGTTTTCAAAGTCAAATAAATAGCTTATGCAATTATTAATTTCACCCTGTCAGTTATTTATTTATTTGTTTGTTTGTAAATGTAAAAATAGGACTGATACACCTTGTTTGACGTTTTGACTGAAACTGAAGTCTTTTAGGAGTGTCCTTTTGCTCAGTCTTTTTTGGAGAAGGCTAATGTTTTTTGGAGTAATACCTTGATTGTCCAGAATGTTTAATGTGACTTTAATTGATCTTATATAGACATATTCTTTTTGGGTTTGAATATGAATCACGAAAATATGAAAAACGTGTTTCTGCATAAACATTCTGGGAATTTTGCATTCATAAATATAAATACATAAAAGTAAACCAAAAAAAAGTAGACCTAATGTCTTCAAGCAAGAATGTGGGTATATACGTGCAATTTCAGAGTCTATAAATAGGAAAACGATCAAAACACATAGCCTATACAAGCCTATGTTTGATATATTAGGAAAGCAGAATATCACCTTAAAGTAGCATAGTGAATTTGAATACTTTGAATACTTAAAATCTGAATAATAATAAAAAAGTATGATATTTGCGGACTACGGGGTTTATTGGGTGACATGCAGATAGCCTACAAAAGAGTCAATGTAACTGAAGTACATCCAGTTCATGTCTCTATTAGCTGTTATGTCACTAGGTTCCAGAAGGAGGCGCTGTTGCTGAGTAATGACAATGACAGATCACCCTCATCTGAAAAAGTCGTCGAGACTGATACAGTAAACCAAGATGTCATCTGATGCCTGTACCAGCCCTATGTGAGTCACAGCATTCAAAGTGTTGATATGCATACACAAATCGTATTTAGCATTAGAGTAAAATAAATAAACAAATACAAACCCTGCAGCAGCAGCAGCACTTGATGAATGAGACCAAAGATAATGTCACCCAAGTGGCTCGACTGGTCATAAAGTTCGAGGATTGTGAGGATGATTTAAAACACTGTTGTGACAGATACTGAATTTAATATAACCTCCATGTAAGTCTACTATTTCCAATGTTGTTACCTGAAGCAGAGAATTATTTAGGAATACTTTGATTCTGTTAGGTGCAAACACATTTAAAAGCTAAAAGAAAAGGTGCATGATCATGAACTATTTATTTATCCATGATTGTAGGTTTAAATCTACATGTCCTATGTTTAAGGGAAAGTGCAGGGTTTATGTAGTTATTTTATTTTTTTATATATATAAAAAAATAAGTGTTGGTACTGGCTAACTTGAGGCCTAGATGAAGCATCGTTGTTTGTAGGACATGGTATTGCAGTTTTCATATAGTCCTGGGGCTCAAACTTCAACCTAATATATATTTTTAATTAACCAAGCAAACTTGCAATAAACTTGACAGATCACCCTGCATTTTTATTGTTTGGAAATGAGCCTCTTTGACATTTTGTTCCACTGAATAAAAGTCATATGAGTTTCAGGCCACATGAGGGTGGATGGATGACAGAATTTAGTGTCGAGCAAATTATCTGCAGAAGATGCGACTATATTAAACTGGCCAAATGTAGATGTGTAAATGATTGATTCCTGCTACAGGCTTTATACAAACATTTTTTTAATCAGTCAAATTAACGGTCAAAGATTTTTGTGGTTGTTGTTGTAAGTTGTATTAAAATCCAAATGCATCAGAACATTTGAATGATATTACTTCTGGAAAAGTGGTTGTTTTAGATTCTGTAATTAGTAATTCAGCTGTGCTATAATTTGTGTCTGTGTTAACTAATATAGTTCTGCAGTGACCAAAAAGTAATTTATATAGTTCACATTATGAGATCATTAAAACTGCATGCGTAGTAATTATAAAAGGATGAGAATAATGCTTAACATCTCACACTGCAAGTTAGTGCTGTCACTGCTTGATATGCCATGTCAGCTACCCTCTAATAATTCCAGTTTAACATGGTTTAATGGTGTTGTATAGTAGTCTGTGGTTCCGTGCGAACACTCGTGTTTGTGTGTGTGCATTGCTCAATAGAGCGAGCCAGAGAGGCCTGGTTTCCATAGCACAGAACCGACTGATGCAATGACTCTCACTGTCTGAAAGCCCTTATGGGACTGACTCCTAGGACAGGTGCTTATTTTATCTTCTGCTGCTCTCCCCTGATATGTCACTCCATTGTTTCCACGTACTGTGCAGAGTGCCACTTATGTCATGATGTTGAATGTAAAAGAAATATGAATTTGTGAGGGTTGTGTTTTATCCCTGAAGTAACGTGGGACTGAAGTGTATTGCCGTTCACATAAGGCAAAAAGTTCCCTTGACTGCACAAACACCTGTTCAACATCATATGGATTTTGTGGTAAAACGGGGGGTAGGTGTTTTCTTTACCTCAGCGTACACTATAATTGAGATGTCCTCCTATGGGCCATCTGTCCCGTTGTACTGATACAGATGGGCCTCGTTAACTCGGTCCACTAATAATCACGTTCTAAATGAGTCTGTAGATTAGGAGCCATTCGGGGAATCAAGCAGAAGCTCAGAGCAATCTGTGGTCAGCTTTGCTCTTAATTTCTATTGTTGTCTGCCTCACAGACCTGGTACATATTAGCAATGTGAGTAAAAAAAAAAAAAATAAAAAAAAAAAATATATATATTTATATACAGTATATATATACCACTGATGAAAATTCATTTTGAACATAGAAACAATTATATAAAGATAAACATATAAATATATATAAAGTTAATATATATATATATATAAAGATAAATATTCACATGCATTTAAGGTATAAGGAAATATGGTATTACATTTAATACATTATATTTAATACTTTGTAGCCATGTATTATATAATACATGGCTACAAAGAACCTGCAGTATAAAAGGAGTCAACTTCATCGACAACTTCAATCTTTTCTGGGGCCACAGACAACTGTTTAAACCGGATGGCCTCCACCTAAACCGACTCGGTGCAAGAGTGCTAAAAGACAATATCTATTTCTCCCTCCGTCATCCTTCAGCAGTGTGTGCCAATCTACTCGGCCTGAATGGCACACACACACCTGGACAGAATATGAGTGACCACAGGACTTCATGTCAGCTTTTGAGTCAACATGTGGTTGACACATTCCACAAGGATACTGATAACACCACGCAGCCACAACAAGCACTGCTCATGGACATCCCAGCTGAGCCCTGCCCACAGAGCTCATCACATGCAGACTGTGACATATTACAACAGCTCCAAGACTCAGCACCCAAGGACGACTTTCTGGAAAATAGCCAGGAAAGCCAGGACAACATCTCACAGCCACCGGAAACACCAGAGCCAGAGCCCTGCTCACCAGACACACTTTCCCTCTCTCCAGCATCTCCACTTCTAAGCTTCTCACAGAAAATGGAAGAACTGGTGTATGCTGGGACCAAACTCTCCCACTCTTTCGCTGCAAGCCCCCAGATATCAACTAAAAAACGGCGGGCCCCACAACCACCAAAGACTGCAGGCCCAGCTCACCCTCCTCCCCCTCCTGCGAGAGCTCTCCGGCCGCTGCCACAACGACAGGGCCCAAACTCCTCTCCATCTGGTGTAGGTGAACCAAAAACAACTGATAACAGCTCTCAGTGATATGTGTCGGGTCCCCGCTATATTAGCCACAACATTCACAAATGTTTACAGACAAAGCGGGAACCCAGTGTGCCTGTAGCCTCCTCTATTTCTGTTTTATCACGCGATAGAAAGTCTAAGGCCTTCTCAAGCCGTACGGCTGACCCATCTAACCTGCGGCCTATAATGCATCAATCTAAGATTGCTGTAGAGACTAAATGTAATTCCATCAAGTTAGCATTTTTAAACATTCGCTCACTTAAAAATAAATCATTTCTGATCAACGATTTAATAACCACAAACAACCTGGATTTTATGTTTCTAAATGAAACATGGTTAGAAGACAGCTGCAGTGCAACAGTCCTTAATGAAACAGCCCCTCCTAACTTTAATTTTATAAGTGTCTGCAGGACTGTTAGGAGAGGTGGAGGTGTAACTGCTCTGTTTAAAGATGTTTATCAGTGCAAGCAAATGTCATTTGGCCAGTATTCATCTTTTGAACACCTAGGTTTTGTGCTGAAAGGTGCTCCACGCACCCTGTTTATCATTATTTACAGGCCTCCAAAATATTCTCCAGCCTTTGTTGA
The DNA here is from genome assembly GCF_936440315.1 of Barbus barbus. Taxonomy (NCBI): domain Eukaryota; kingdom Metazoa; phylum Chordata; class Actinopteri; order Cypriniformes; family Cyprinidae; genus Barbus; species Barbus barbus. The sequence continues at coordinate 14,286,636 of NC_136719.1, forward strand.
TGAGTTCACTGAACTGCTATCAATGATTTCCTTAGAGTTTAACTGTTTTGCTATTGCAGGGGATTTTAATATTCACTTAGATAATGCAGAAATCAAAACTACAAAAGAAATTATAACTATTTTAAACACTTTTGACCTGAGTCAGCATGTGCACGGACCCACACACAATCGTGGGCACACTCTAGATTTACTCATCAGTAGAGGTCTAAACATTTCATCCATTGTTGTTAAGGATGTAGCACTATTTGATCACTTCTGTATTTTCTTTGATATATTGATCTCAGTCACCACTGAATCTAGATCTGTCTTTATCAGTAAGAGATGCATTAACGAGAACACTAGTGCGCTATTTATGAAGGCAATATCATTAACACCAAGCATTTCTGCAGACCCTGTTGATCTTCTCCTGGAGTCATTTAACTCAAAAGTTAAGAATGTTATTGGTGATATTGCTCCGATAAAGGTCAGCAAGAAGACGGGGAAACATAAATCAATTTGGAGAAAATCAACAGCAGTTCAGAGCATGAAAAGACAATGCAGAAAAGCTGAGCGGATGTGGCGGAAGACGAAACTCGAAATTCACTATAGCATCTATAAAGACAGCCTTCATGCTTTCAATGTGGAACTAGCCACAGCTAGACAGACTTTCTTTTCAAACCTTATAAACAGTAACTTAAACAACACTCGCACTCTTTTTGCGACTGTTGAGAGACTGACAAACCCCCCAAGTCAGATTCCCAGTGAAATGCTCTCCGACAGCAAATGCAATGAGTTTGCTTCCTTCCTTTCTGAGAAGATCAATAATATCAGAAAGGAGATTGGCACATCCTCAAGTTATGCAGAGGTCACACAGATTCGACCGCAATTTCAAAAAGAAGTGACTATGTGTGTTTTAAAAAAAATTTATAACAAAATTTTGGAAGAAATAGTACAGCACCTTAAATCTTCAACCTGCTATCTTGACACACTTCCCACATCCTTTTTCAAAAATGTGCTTAACTTTTTAGAAGCTGATCTCTTAGAAGTGGTGAACGCCTCACTTCTTTCTGGGACTTTTCCAAACTCCCTTAAAACTGCAGTTGTTAAGCCCTCTCTGAAAAAGTGCAATCTTGATAACACCATGTTGAGCAACTATAGACCCATACCAAATCTTCCTTTCATAGGTAAGATTATTGAAAAGGTAGTTTTTAATCAGCCGAACAACTACTTAAACTCAAATGGGTACCTGGACAATTTTCAATCTGGTTTCCGAGCACATCACAGCACAGAGACAGCACTCATTAAGATAATAAATGATATTCGCCTCAATTCTGATTCTGGCAAAATATCAGTGCTGGTACTACTAGATCTTAGTGCTGCGTTTGACACTGTCGATCATAACATACTTCTAGAGAGACTGGAAAACTGGGTCAGGCTTTCTGGGATGGCACTCAAATGGTTCAGGTCATACTTAGAAGGGAGAGGTTATTATGTGAGTATAGGAGAGCATAAGTCTAAGTGGACGGCCATGACATGTGGAGTCCCACAAGGCTCAATTCTTGCACCGCTCTTGTTTAGCCTGTATATGCTCCCACTAAGTCAGATAATGAGGAACAACCAAATTGCCTATCACAGCTATGCTGATGATACCCAGATTTACCTAGCCTTATCTCCAAATGACTACAGCCCCATTGACTCCCTCTGCCAATGCATTGATGAAATTAACAGTTGGATGCGCCAAAACTTTCTTCAGTTAAACAAGGAGAAAACTGAAGTCATTGCATTTGGAAACAAAGATGAAGTTCTCAAGATGAATGCATACCTTGACTCTAGGGGTCAAACAACTAAAAATCAAGTCAGAAATCTTGGGGTGATTCTGGAGACAGACCTTAGTTTCAGTAGTCATGTCAAAGCAGTAACTAAATCAGCATACTATCATCTCAAAAACATTGCAAGAATTAGATGTTTTGTTTCCAGTCAAGACTTGGAGAAACTTGTTCATGCCTTTATCACCAGCAGGGTGGATTACCGTAATGGTCTCCTCACCGGCCTTCCCAAGAAGACCATTAAACAGCTGCAGCTCATCCAGAATGCTGCTGCCAGGATTCTGACTAGAAGCAGAAAATCTGAGCATATCACACCAGTCCTCAGGTCCTTACACTGGCTTCCAGTTACATTTAGGATTGATTTTAAAGTACTTTTACTCGTTTATAAGTCACTCAATGGCCTAGGACCTAAATATATTGCTGATATGCTCACTGAATATAAACCGAACAGACCACTCAGATCATTGGGAACGAGTCAGTTAGAAATACCAAGGGTTCACACAAAACAAGGGGAGTCTGCTTTTAGCTATTATGCGGCCCGCAGTTGGAACCAGCTTCCAGAAGAGATCAGATGTGCTAAAACATTAGCCACATTTAAATCAAGACTCAAAACTCATCTGTTTAACTGTGCATTTGTTGAATGAGCACTGTGCTATTTGTCCGAACTGACTGCAATGAATTTGATGTATAATCATTTTCTTTAAATTTATTTTAAATCAATTTCTATATCATTTTAAAATTCCTTGTTTTTATTATCTTTATTTCCCATGTTTTTATTGATTTTTAATGTCTATTTCACTTTCTTTTATGTAAAGCACTTTGAATTACCACTGTGTATGAAATGTGCTATATAAATAAACTTGCCTTGCCTTGCCTATTACTTTACTTAATGGTTGAGTCATTAAACATTTCTTAAAAATGGCATAAACATTTTTCAAAACCATATGAAATTAATATGAATACAAAAATGCATTTCTGAAAACTTGTCTCATGTTTTAAACTATTTTTTCCTTTTTTATCACGGACAATCTTGTTATTTGTTGTATAATATTATTATTAATAATGCTAATAATACAATTATATTTAATTTTATATTAATATTAGTATTTTCTTATAGTAGTATTTAGTATTTTTATTTATACTATTATTTATAACATTATTTTTAATTTTATTTAATTTTGGTTTTCTCTTTTATGATAAATTATAATGGTACTGTATTGCGAACTACTGTTCTTACATCTGATAGTCATGGTTGTTTTAGTAGCAGGGAAGCCAAACGGTCATGAGCAGGTGGTACAAATATATGACCTTGGTTATCAGTGCAAGTACACTCCTGTACATGGAGCTAGTGCTCTGTTCTGTTGAAGCGAGCTTTGCATGTTGGTTTGGTTACACACAGGGAGTCAGAAAAGCATCAGCCAGGCACAGAGCGCTCAGACCAAACACCATGCGCTTAGACAACCCATGCAAATGTTTTTGAATAGGAAAATAAAAGTTCAAGCTCTATTCCTCGTAAAGTTTGCCTAAGCCTTTCACTTTCTGACCTCATTTCCTGTCTAACCTTGAGTACTAGTGTGCATTTTTGGGAAGTATTAAAAGTCACACACTTTGAAAGAAAAGAATAAATAACTAGACATTTCATCTTATTCTCTCTTTTTTTGCCCACAGTTTGTGTTTGACTGACTACACTAATGGTTTTATGCAGATAATTGGTGAAATACTGGCATTTCTCTTTATACTAAATGACCACACAATAGTGATTTGCTTGTGATGCAAATGTTAACTGAAGATTTGTGGAGGCTTATGCATCAGGAAGACTCACACACATACACGTCCGAGGGAATATTTGAATTTTAACAAGCGAATGGGAAATGCAGTTGGGGGATGGGCGGCCGCCTCTGGGCGTGAGTCTTGCATGTCACCTGTTGACATATGACCCCAGTGTTTACTTTGTCATTGATTTCTCAACATTTCTCCCTTTTTTTAAAGACATATTGGTATAAATGACTATTTCCAGTGATAAAAAAAAAGGATTGATAGTGATACATGTAGTGTATTTTTAAATCAAAATAGGTTTTACTTCAAATTATCATCCTTATTCATAAGGATACTCAGCCTGATAAATGTTGATTTGATACAGACTTTGGGCAAGCTCAGGGCTTCTCTGAGCCTTGTGTGTGAAGCTAATGACAGAGTTATGGAGCAGAGTCTACCACACCGCAGCAGTCTGTGTCTCTATAGACTTTGAAGTGTGTGGTGTGTGTGTTTTTGTGCCTCAGGATACTGCGTATGTCTCGCCCTACAGATGAATAGGACCTAAGCCCTGTGCAGTCAGCAGCTGCTTCCTTTGAACACACGGAAACAAAAAGGCTCTAAATCTGCTCTGCCTCTTTCATCTGAGTATTTGATACCCGTCTTCCTCACCTTACCGCCATTCAGTGTAAACCCCACCTCCGTGTCAAGGGGTGGGGGAGTCACTGCGTGTATTTCATTCTGTAATTCTGTTTTATTTTACTTTTTCTTTTATGTATGTGTGCAGCAGAAGAAAACCGTTTTCTTTTTTCTAAATATCTGGAAGGTTTCTTCTAAAAGTTTTGGTTGTAGGAGCAACAGATTTTTACTTTGTTTCTGCATATTTGACCTGAAATACTTAAAATATTTTTCATATTTTCCAGTAAAAATGGGAAAAAATTATTTACGTCTCTCTAAAATGAAAAGTATACCTTTTTTGTTTTTTTTTGTTTTTTTTAAGAAACTGCATTTTACATCCTTTTTATGTCCTTTAATACCTCCCTTCAGCCGGTGACCTCAGACTCAGGGAGGGAATTAGTTCAAAACTAAAAATAGTACAAAAAAAGAAGCTTGTGTGATAACCTAAGTGGTGCATCCTGGGTGAGCCTGGCGGATTCCTGCTCAGCAAGGGCAATTAGGAATTTTCAAGGCAGGATTCCTTGGCCGCGTGCAGCAGGGGCCCAGCACTGTACCAGGCAAAGGTTTCCACCAAACTATTCTTGCATAACCTCCGGTGATAACACTCGTGCATTCTTCAAACCAGCCACCCTAGACGCCCAACATCATTTCCCCCACGCACATGCGGTACACCCTCTCATACAGATAGTAGATAGGTTAGCTGAGTGGAAAACTGTTGTTAACATGTTCAGAAAGTTCAGATCAGTCATCATATAGCTTTCTGGATTTTTATGTATGTAGTTTTTGTAGTACGTTGTGGTCAAGTACCATGCGACTAAGGATCTGAGCTTGAAAGGCCTTGAGTTGGAGGGCTTCTTCTGAGGTAGGTCACCTGGGGTTAAGATTTAGGAAGTTCTCGAGGAGCTCAATATGTTAGTGCTTCCTCTTTATGCTGTCAGTATTGCTGTTCATTGTTATCTTCTTTATTGTGTTGCTTTTTCTTTTGTATTAGCAACCTTTTTACTAACTATAAATGAGTGTGAATTGTAAACGATTAAATGCATAAAATTTGTATTCCTGTGTTTGAAAAATGTAAATTTGATCCTAAAGTAAGATGGAAAAATGGTTTTAGTTTATTAGTTTTAATAAAATAGAATTAATAAAAGCCAGTGGAACAGCCAGCATTGTATAAATTCATTATACTGCTTATGTAAATTCATGAAGTAGTTTTTCATTGCCATAAACTGGAATTTTATGTGCTGTGCTGTTACGATACTTGTGCTGTTACGATATTCTTACACCTTGAGAACTTGCACCTGCTTGTGATTTGCATCTGAACAGGTCTTGTTGTTTTTGCTCACATGTGTTGATGAAACTGGACCAGAATAGCCTTTCAGTCTACTTCTTTGATCTGATTTTTGTCATGATGTTAGCATGGGGGAATCCAGCATTGCCAGCAAATCCCCCCCCCCCCCCCCCCCCCCCCCTCGTATAGGGATGTTGCTGGTCTGGCACATTGTGGGGTGAGTGTGTGTGTGTGTGTATATCATTAGATTATATGCTGTGCTATTGTGATAATCGTCCTCATCCAGTGATGCCCTCATCCACATACAGCTGCTTGCTCATATGGAGAGTTTAAAAGCTATGCCAACAGCATGTAGGCACACCTTGTAAAGTTGGTCATGGCAAGGTTTTTCAACAGGAATTTGCCGTGTTGTTAGTGAAGATTACATTTAATTAGTGTACCAAGTCTATATTACTGTCATTAAAAACACAGTCTCAACCCTTGTGGTTTGGTTCCATAACATTCAGCCATAAAATTGCACTCAAAGCATTATGATAAAACATTAATTAACCAATAACTGCATTGTGGATTGTTTGGATCGTACTGGATTACTTGGAAATTAGATTCTTCATTTATGTTTTTAAATCGCAAAAAAAGCTCCAGATATTTATGTCAAGCATTTTAGTTTTCTAAAATGTCTAAGGTTTAAAGGTTCTTAAGAAGCGTGAATTTCTCTCTCTTTTGCTTTTTGTTGCAAAAGCGGACTCTTTATTGACAGACTGGCCTGCTGGGCTGTATTTGTGCAGCAATAAAACTACCCAGCCCTCTGATATTAACATGGGCAAATGTGCTGCAGTGTAACTCTCCCGTAGAGACAGTATTTGGAGAATAGTGTCAGATGGTGCTTAGAACATTGGACTTTGGTTTCTCACTATTCACAAACAAATGATTTGCATGATGTGAAGCAGGCGAACATAGATAAAGTCTGCTGTTTGGAAAATATACTTAAGAACAGCACGAGAAGCACCCTGTATCTTTGCTTGTTGTTTTGTGTTTTCTGTGTATGAATACGCTATTGGTAATATTTATGTTTATGTAAATATGTGTGTGTGCTTGTGTATACATAAATCAAACAGAATTTATAACTTACCGCTTACTGCTGGAGAAAAAAATACTTTGCACTAATTCCACTTCATGTTTTCAGTTAATTAGTAAAATAGGCACTGCAGTGACGTCCATCTTTCATTAGCTAAAGCTATTTCTGTGTGGACTGCTCAAGTTCAGAGACATCCATGCTAATTGGTTGCTCACCCATTTCCACTAAATTTTCAAAGTTTCTTGCTTAGATCACATCTATAAATCACTTTTAATTGGGCCCATCGGTTCCCTGCGCTTTTGAACAGTCTTAATCGCAGGCGGTTAAAGGGCGGGTTGAGCTGTATAAATTTCCTACACATGAAAATGACTCATCTGGTATTCTTTTTAAAAACCCGAGGCATGCTTTAGCTATGCATTTGTATGTAAATCAGGTTTTCCTTGGAGAGATTTAGTACGTTACATTCATCACATACACACAAGAGTCAAAGACACTACCCTGCGATGCTGGTTGATTTGATTCATCAATGACTCATTGATGGATTCATGCTGAGATTTATTATAACAGTCACTTATACAACAGATTTGGAGGCTGATCTGAATGGCATCAGAAAATTGTGGGAAAATTTGATTTGCCATCTGTCTATAATGTGAATCCATGTGTCAGGAGTTGTTTCTCACTGCTGGGAATATTAATATCAACCAGAGGAAAGAAGCAGCACCTCTTGGGATTTCCTCTGATTAAAGAGATCACCTTTTGTGATGTCATACAAATTCTGTTCACAGAAAAATAATAAAGGTATGTCACATACTCCTGAAAATATCTTAAGGGGTTTCAAGAACAAGGATATTCATCACTTTCATTTGGAAACGGTCTCAGACACCTGCCTTAGTGTGGATTAATAACGTTCTCTTACGTTCTCACAATTTGTGGTACTTGATATCTTTCTAAATTACCTTTTGCCATTTTATTCTAAACTTTGATATGTCTGTGAGCCTCTTTTGATCTGGGTAGGATTGATAAAATGTAACTACTGCCCGTACATCCAGCGTCCTCCATGGTAACGGTTCCAGAGGGGCCTGTGGATGAGTCTTCCTCCACATGATCAGAGCTCCCTGTGGGCAGACAGTCTCACAAACAGATCTTGCATCATTATCAGCCCTTCTGTTGCTCTTCCATCTGTGCCCACACAGATTTCACAAGCTTTTTAAGTTGAAACAAAGCATAAAGGAACATGGATGTTTGTGGCATTGACATTCACTTAGGATGAACCCTGAAATCCGATTGATTCCTTATCATTATAAATGGAGACACGCTTGCAGGATCAATGAGCAGAATGGGCTCTGATATTGTCCACAACGTTCTGTAATAATTTAATAAGCAAACACTCTCTTAAAATGATTGTGCCTGCAGGTGTGTAATAGTAGGAGTTGTTGTAATGGCTGCTCGTAACATCGTCTCCTGAAAAGCATACATTGCCTGACAATGCAGTGCGTGTCTAAAAGCTGAGCGAGCAGATGAGGCTTTTAGCCGAAACAATGGAAGAAGAGACCTGTGGGACAACAGCCAGCCTCGTTTTCCAAACAAACTCCTTCGCTCTTGTTTTTCCCTCATTATGTTAGTTGACATAAAACAGGCCCAGCACAGGTGTGTTTGATGGTCTGTTGAGGGTCATACAAGGAAAGAGAGGCTTTTTGTTGGATGTGTGCACAAAGTCAATATAATATGGAATAGGGTTGCTTTGAATCTAAAGTGATTTTTTTGCCATTTGAGGGCCGGATTATCGAATTGAACATTTGAAGGGGGCCAAGGGGGTGGAGGTCCGTCCCAATCTTTTTATGGGGGGGGGCCTATAAAATTGGAAATTAAATGCATATTCAGCAGTAAAATTAACTAATATTACCAACAGTAACATCTATAAAAGATTAACATTAGTGCTGTCTGTCAATTCAATTTTTTTTTTTTTTTAATTAATAAAAAAAAATGTGACTAAACGCATATTAATATATTTGTATTGTCTCATTTTCACACTGAACTTCTAAATTAATATAGAAGCAACATAAAGATGTTAATAAAACCTGATGCACATGACGTGGATGTGACGCATATCCAATTTTCTCCCAACTCTTTACGGTCATTTAGGATTTTATTACTAATTTAAGACTGTGTTTATGAGGTAACTCGAGTTAAAAACCATGTATTTTTACATCTTTGTGTGGTTTTGTCCATTGAAGCGCTGGCGCGCTTGTCTGAAGCGACTCCGTTTATGAGTACAGCCAAAAGTGCAGATTTTCAAAATATACTTCCTGCTTTGATAAAAATCTTTGTGCCGTGTGGTGCTATTTCTCGCCAGAAGTTATGTCCGATAACACTTACGTCTAATACTTACACTACGTCTTTAAACTTGTTTAAACTAACGTTAGAATTGTGGATATCTCATAATTCCCTCACATAAGCGCTTGTCAACGCTGCCGTCTATTGACATTGTTGTTATTGCGTCTGTCCCTTTTCTTTTTGGCTAGCCCGGGCCAGTGTTGTTACCTTTTGGACAAACTAATTAGTGCAAGAACATTTCAAGGCGAATGTACAACCTGCGTACTTATCCTCGGGCCGGATGAAGATGATTGGCGGGCCGGATTGGGCCCGCGGCCCGCCAATCGAATAGCCCTGGCCTAGACTCTTTGTTTTGGTCTTGTGTGTTTGAGTCTAAAGACAAATTCTGCATTATTGTGGCATCGTTTAGTAAATAAACTTTGAGAGAAGTCTTTACAGTAAAACTGTAATATTGTGAAGAAACATTACAGTTTAGAATAACTGTTTTCTATTTGTGTATTTTAAAATGTGATTGATTCCTGTGATGCCGGACTGAATTTTCAGCAGCCATTACTTACATCTTCAGTGTCACATGATCCTTCAGAAGTCATTCTAATATGCTGATTTGCTGCTCAAAATACATTTCAATTCTGAAAAGAGTTATGCTGCTTAATATTTTTGTGGAAACTCTACCGTGATACTTTTTTAAGGATTCTTTGATGATTAAAAAGTTCAAAAGCCCTTTTTCTGTTTAATGAGTAGTATTGTAAAATAATAAATGTAGTTATCACTTTTGATCAATTTAATGCATTAATAAAGTTATGTTAACTTTTGAATATAATATGGTTTCTCACAACAAAGGGAACAGTATTTGCCCAATGTGTCTGAGTAACAGATTTCTGTCGTTTATCCTTCTTTCTACCATTCATACATCAGGACAAAAATGACATTTGTGATGTGATATATGCTTGAAATGACATTTAAACAGTTATGCTGGAAGTCTGCTAATCTGTCTGTTTCAGTAATCTGTCCATTTAAACTTGTGAACCAGTTTTGATGAATATCCATTTGGATGGAGAGTAGCGCTTCTGTTTCTGTTTCATCTGTCCAATATGACAACATTTCTTTCGTAACATTGATCACAGACACAACGAAATGAGGCAGAATAATTGCATCAGCTCCTTCAGAACTTTGTGTTTGCCTCATACACTTTGACTGCAGACTACTTGTATCTTGTGCATCATAACCTTACATGCTCAACTAACAAAACGTGTGAAAGAGTTGTACTGGATGAATAAACTAATGCTGACGTTAATGATAAACTCTAATACTCCTTTTCCTGAAATAGTGGTAGTCATTTGTCCTGTTTTGAGTGAGTGGTCAAGCAAGGGCCAGTTTGGTGTGTTAACTAGTGTGTTGTTGTGAAACGGTGCATCATTAATTGGTGGGTCTGACTCTTTTCCCTTCACCTATGGCAACTTCTCCTTGGGGACACACATGCACTACACCCTCGGTCCCCGGAGGCCAATTACCCAATGAAGGTATTGCATGGCAAGTCAGAGCAAGGCTGTGGTTGCTTATTCGTTTGTGTCTCCCCTCAAACCTCCATCCCCTGGTGAATTTCCACAGGTGAAGAAGCTTTTCAAGATGCAGGAAGGGAAGTTACACTCAAACTGTAGACAGTAATTTGTGACATTATGTTAGGTTTTGTTATCACAGCAGGTTTATATTATGAACTGTGTAAAATATATGAACTCATTTAGTGAACAAGAGTCTTTAACCCATCTGGACTAAGCTCTCATTTTCTGCTAAGACAACACACACGACTCTATAATTACACAGGAGTCGGCCTGACCAAAAAACAAAAGCAAAGCAAATAGAGCGAGAGACACAAAGAGATAAAAACATGCAACAGGTGTTGATAGCCACGGACTGGTAAAATACACAATCACTGTGCAGCACTGCGCTTTTTCATATCAGTTTTATTTATGCTACCTTTTCTGTTTTTGCCTTTTATTATTTATAAAGAAGAGTCATAAAGTGCAATGAAAAGGATAGACAGGATAGACAAATGACGTGAGCCAGACTCAAACTCACATCACAGCATGAGCGCCTTAGGTTAATGTATCCCAAAACAGCAGTAACCACAGGTTCCTTTGCACAAAGAAATTTATTTGGAAAATTCTAAGGTCATGTAAAGTTTTTTTTTTTTTAAATCAGATGCTTTAAACATCTGTAAACATTAAAATACTCACTGTTTCGAAAATGTAGCCAAAAGACATTAACAGTGTGTATGCGAACATGATTTAAGTATAGAAAAAGTATTTACTAACCTTTTTTGTGCAAAGTTATATTATATTTTACAACTTGCCATGACAGTTTGCTCCTGAACCCCTTAAATGACTGTAAACATGTCAAAAATAACTTTATAGCTTTTTACAAAATCATCTGCTTTTATACAAAATTTTTGGATTGATTAAGTTTAGCTTGTACCAGTGTTATTTTAGTATTATTTCTATTACTAAAATATCTATATTTTTTAATTAGCTTTTATTTTTATATTTTCAGTTTTAATTTGAATTTAGGTTTGTTTTAGGTAATTTTATGTTCTTTTGTCTTTTTTTTATTATATTATATTATATATATATATATATATATTTCAGTTTTAGTCATTTTAATGAAACCTCTTTAGATATACTTATTTCAATTACCAAGGCAAGAATAAATTTTTCATGTAATATTTATATTATTTATTTATTAGTTAAGAATAACAACATTGTTCAGTTGTCCTGAATCTGGAATGTTTGATTGGTATAAGTGAGATATTCAAGTTATATCAAGAGAATGAAAGAAGTTAAACCAAGTGACTCTGTGGAGTCATTTGTTTGCCTCCAGTGAGGAGTGACTCATCCCCAGTGTTCGTTCTGGTTCCTAAATGCAAACCAGTATGGAAAACAGCACATCACTATACATTTACATTGTTTATGTTCATCTGCTGCCAATCAGGCACAGAGCATGTACAAGTGTATGCGCTTCTGCCAACGCTTACATTTTACTATTTGTCATTACCATGTCGAAGGGAAATGATTGACAAGCAGTAGAAAAAGTATGAAATGGAGCACAGATGAACATATCATCGGGATTGCTGTCGTCTTGTCGAGGGACTGTGCCTGCAGCCTGTGGCATGGATCTTCTGCAAAGGGAGCTGATGTCTGTTCCCTCCGCTAGCCTTGCGTGACAGCCATGGCTGATATCTATCTCTACCCAAATGAGTTTTGGTTGTGCCTGGCCAGTTCACTGTCAAAGCTCATTTGGAATGCAAATGAAAGAATGCTAAACAAAGCAAACCTTTTAGACAGGCCAATTTCCTTCCAGTCACACCGGGGGGCCTCTGTCACTGGACAGCCAGGGGAGAGAAGCACTGAGGAATCGGCCCACTTAATGGATATGGCCCTTTGTCCCCATTTACCTTAGTGCAGCACTTCTCTGCTCCGCTGATCAAGAAATACTGTATCAGAGGAAACATTGTATGGGAGTCAATGAGTAACTAGTTACATTCACCCTTTTTTTTTCTTTCAATGAATTATGGGTAACAGTACTTAGCATTTGTAGTTGCATCTAAAAAAGGTATGAAATTAGTAGTATGGCATGTTTTTTTTTTAGTTCATTTTCTTTTTAAGTCTGAGCACTACTAAAAAGGCTTCTATTTAGCTTTTTATTTTTTTTTATTTAATGCAGTTTTGAATTATAAATCTTATCAATACAGCAATTTGAGTGAAAATGTATTCTACAAGTTTGTGCAGATCCTAATGATCATTTTCTCCAGCATGATTTGAGAATGATCGAAAGAGCATATTTCACCCGTGCAATAGTGCAGAATATTAAATGTCATCAAATTAACTGTATTGTGTTTCTCACAAGTAAAAGTTTTGTGTTTTTGGTTCTGATTTGTGTGAAGAGATTAATGTGTCCTTGATGGCAAAGGTAAGGCAGGTCAATATGGTCCACACCTTGAAGTATCGGGTTATCATGGGAAAAACCTCAGTCTTTTGTTCTGACATGATGCTCACAGACAATCAGTGATGGCTGAGGAGTCACCTGCCCATTAAACCCCCTTCACAACATCATTAAGATATACTCCTTTGTGCCCCTGACAGTTCCTATGGCGGTAATGCTCTCATTATCCATTATATGATTACCTGAAATACAAGTCTGCTCATAGTCATGCAACTGATCGTATAGGTCATGATAAAATTATATAATATCTAGTATTTTTAGATTTGCTTGTGGTTTGTTTTTTTGTTTTTTTAAAGTATGTATATTAGGTAAATTATTTTTTTTAACCCCCAAAAAAACATTAGTTTTCACAACCAAAAATTCTCACAAACTTCCCAAAAATCACATTTCTCTTAGAGAAACTTCTAAATGCTACGAATTCTCATAAGAATGGGACAATATTTGCCCATTAGGATATCTTCTCCTGACTTTCGTTGACATTTGTCGGACATAGGATTAGTATCAAGTCAGTCCGCATTGTTTAAACTAATCCAGCTATTACGTTGGGCCCCAGCGTGTAGTCGGGCCCACCAGCCTGTAGTAGACGGTGGATTAGAGAAGTTGCCTCAAGGCCTGATGACACACAACCACAACCCTGAGTTTACCTGTGTCCCCTCGGCTCATAATGTCTAACTCATTGTTGGTGTGTTTTATATGACTGAGGTTACAGTTCAGATGGGTGTAGGAATACGAAAAGGGCAAAGGGCAGTTGCTCCTTAGTTTTACTTCTGTGGTTGTGCAGGCTGTGTTTTCTTATATGAAATTTCTCTCTGGTTTTCTGAATCAGGCGAGTCTGAATAGACGTGAATGGAGTATTTCTGTTGAAATATGAAAAGAAGGTGCAATCACGCAAAGCTGGAGATGACATCATAAACAAAAAGCAGGTTGGGCGGGAGCAGGTGGTAGGAGAGGGCTCTCCGGGGCGGGACTGACCTATCATGGAGTTTGGGACACACCTGCAAGTGCTAGAGGCTAAGGAGATTGGCTGTGGCAGGACACCTGTGGGGGTGGAGGGGGCCTGTTACATGTAAAGCAAGCGCTTTACAAATTCTGTCTCTCTTCTCAAAGAGGTTAAACAGGTAGCATCACCTCGAGCTCCCGGCAAAGAGCGTCTTTGTGGAGACAAAGACTCACCTGATTTGTGACTCGTTCGTTTCTACACCCAGCGTCGTGTTGGGAATCCGATTTCCAATCTAAAGATGGTCTCCTTCCTGGCTTTCGGGTCGCAAAAATCTAAAGGGCGTCGTTCAGCCGAAGAGAAGGATGTGCTTGTGAAGCGGCGTAACTGACGCAGTGTGGTGTGTCTGGTATCTAGTGGATCGGTTCGAGGACGGAACGGGTAACTTTTTTCAACTAAAATTATTCATGTCTTTTTATATTGCGTGGTTTGCTTGAGTTTATGTTTGCGCTCGCTGTCCCCACCCTTAGTTTTGTTCCTGTTTGCTAACAGACCATGTCATGGTAGCCACATAGTGGTTTACAGTTTTTTTTTACAGTACAAAGTAAAGAACTCATGTGTGACACAGAAAAGGAAGGGGATGTTTTTTTTTAAAGTTGGTTGGGGCCCTGATAATCTGTATCAAATGTCAATCCATTTAAACAGAAAGAAAAAGGGAACACAATAGACACAAACCGTCATTCCTTGACTGGATAGACCAGTTTGGGCAGGTAGAGGCAAACCGCCAGACTTGTCAAAGGGGATAAAGAGGGGGCTTAGGAGCCCTCTCTATTTTTGCTGAAAATACAGCTTTAGAAGGACGCTCGCTAGTGTCTAATGACTGACGAAAAGACCTTTGTTGATAAAGAAGGGTGTTGTGAATTATTTCTAATTATTAACAATATTTTAAAAGCTTTTTATAGTGGAAAAATAGCAGCATTCAGTTTGTATTTTCTTCATTCTATAAGCATGTGAAGATTAATAGCATTTGCTCTCTTGACTGCTTGTAGTAAGACTTGTCTTTGCGTGTTTTTTGGCATGATTTCAGAGAAAGCGAGACGATGATTGCTGTTTTGTCAGCTTCTGAAGCGAAACGCAAACAAGTGTCTATTAGCTTATATGCACTAAGCTGTCGTCTGCTCTTTTATCCTTCCTTTTTGATAGTCACGATCGCTGCTTTAGATTAAAAATAACTCTTCTCTTGGCGTGACAGTCTTGATATCGCATCTGAAGGCAGGCTTACTTCATGCTTTAATTTCTTTATTGCTGATAAATGCATTTTAAAACAGCTTGTCTGCTGTTAAAAGAAAATGTCGGCTGGGCAGCACAATGGATGCACAGTGAGGTGGAGGGTTTTGATTGGTGGGTGGAGGAAAATGAGTCTATTTCATTCCCTCATCTGAATGAGTCATTTGTCACAGTTCTATAACCCAGCCGATGCATTATGAGAGTTAAGCTCTCCCTGGGACAATATGGAAAGGTAACAGATCTCCATGTTTGGAGGCCGATGAAGCCTTTATTACAGAGCCGTTAGTGCTGGAAGCGGGCAGGGGTTCGTGCCGTAGTGTTTGTTCCTCCGTGTGAGGGAAGAAAATGGCGTATTAATTACCGCGTGCGGGTGAGAGGTCACGGAAGTGCGGCACATTGAACTTGTGTACTTAAGAGCAGCAATCTGCCTCAGCGCACAATAAGCATGTTCATGGGACACGTCTATAAGCAGCTGTGCATTTTTTTTTTTTTAGCTGTGTTTTGTTTTTTTACATTTAATAAAAAAATACATTTTGCATAATTATTCTGAAAGATTAAAAGGAATTCTCTGGAGATTCTGGAAAAAATACCACATATGCAAATAACCCGTATCCACTTCCTATTCCTATCAGGAAGAATTATTTTGAGCAAGGAAATATACTAGTTTTGCATGATCTCAAGGTGACTTTAAACTCAGAAACCAGGGAATATATTGACTACTTATTTCTACATTGTAGGAAACAACACATCCATTTAAACCTGAAGCGCAATTAGAGTCGTCAGAGCGAGGCCCGCCTTTATGTAAGGTTTA
Organism: Barbus barbus; assembly: GCF_936440315.1. NCBI lineage: Eukaryota > Metazoa > Chordata > Actinopteri > Cypriniformes > Cyprinidae > Barbus > Barbus barbus. The sequence continues at coordinate 14,302,596 of NC_136719.1, forward strand.
GGGTTTCCTCGTCTTTGTTCCTCACAAACTATTGATTAAGGCCAAGCCTAGTTTACCCCTCAGGTTGTCCATTTCAGCAAGGAGTCACATTCCAACCAGGAGGGCAGGGTTACCTGATCACACCTCACTCTCATCACAGAAACCCGTGCAGACAGCCAGGAAAGGTTAAACCTGCACCTGACGGCAGCAGAAATGTGAGGGAAAGAGAGAAAAACAGAACAGGGGAGACCTATTCTCACAGATGGACATTGACGATAGACGAGAACCCTCAAGTATGTGCTTAAAACGATTTCTGCTTCTGACTTTTTCTTTTTCCCCCCTCTCTCTTCTTCTCTTCCTCTTTTTCTTTCTTTCTCAGAAGGCCTGCTGCACTGGTTTATAATGCTGATGATTAACCAAATAGAGGCTGCGGTCTGGGAGAGCAGGTCTGCTTGGGCTTTTCATTTCATGGGTCCTGACTGAGCAAGAGGCAGCTGAAGCCTTCTCAAGCACTTGCTGGAAATTTGAGATTTTTTGTCTTTCTTTTCCCCCCTTACTTGCTTTTTTTGTTACTTTACCAGGGTCCCTTTCATGACGGTAAGGTTACAGGCTCTCTCTCTCTCTCTTTCTCTACCCTTACGTTTACACTCTCTTTCCCTCCCATTCTCTCTTCTTCTGCTCCCTCTAACACTCTCCTCATTTCTCATTTTCTCACGAGATTTATAAATTCAGTTCTTTGTCACTTTTTCGCTTTATGGGAATTGTTTTAAATAATTAGCATGATTTTGAGTTAGTTTTTCCCATTTTAGGCATTTGAAAAGCATAATCGTAACAACTACTACTACACATTCACACAGAAAGGTCTAATCTACTTTTATTTTAATCATTAAAATCGGATCATTCAGTAATTTTACCACTTCTCTCCAATATTTAGCCATTATGCTAGCATTCGTGAAAAAACCATTCGGCTATCAGTATGCCAAAGATGGAGTTTCTAACTTTGTGCACTACAGACGTTACTTGGTAAACAGGAAAGACTTTCTCGATGCCGAATTCGGTCGCAGGTCAGTCTGGAACAACATTCCTGCACGCTGTTATCACCACACAGTGTGTCAACTATCATTAGCATCCGACAACCCTACCCACACTCACAGTAATACCGTTTCTCTCACTCTTAATAAGACAACCGGGGTTTTGCGAATCTTTCGACGCCACCCAGCAAGGCCTTTGTTACTTTCAGCGCCAAGGGGTTGGGTTTGGGGGGCGCCGTTTAGCAGAAATGCATATTTTGTTGTCTCAACATTATATTGTTTAAGCGAACAGCCCTCCCAGCCTGGCCATGATGTCAAATCAGACCAGTCAGAACAGGTTTGGGCAATTATTAACTGTCTCTGTGGCCCACTCTGTGCCTCAGCTGCAGTTTTCAGATGAACAAAGCCATGTGCAGTACTAGCTCTACCTGTTTTTGAGCAGGTTATTTTGCTGGCATACCCTTTGTCTGGGACAGTTGATTGCCCTGTTGAGTCTAAGTGTAGTTTCTATGGTTGACTCCCCAAATGATGCCATTACCAATCTAACTTTAAACAAAGGAATTAGTAGCTTATAATTCTGTTAGTACTAAGTTCCAGCAATGTGTTTTGGTGTGGCATTTGATATATTTCACCAGACTGAGATTTTCCCTGCTTATTAAGATTGATTTGGGTAGTCTTCTCCATCTTACGAGGCAGCATTGGATTTCATTATTTTCTCTAATACTGCCTGGTAATGATGATGATGGCTGTCCGCGAACGTCAGATCCAGATCTTTGTGTCAATGGCCTGGAAATATTAACCCTCTCCGCTGGCGCTTAGCAGTCATCTTACCGGGCAGTGCTGGACTGTGTATCTGTTTTCTAACACTGTCTGGTAACGATGTTTGCTGGGTGACCTCATTGCTTCAAGGGTAAGTCCTCGTGTTAGTTCACTCAAGTGACAATATTATAATGCTAGTCTACTTGCATCTTACTGTACATGTCCTCGTATGTGATATGATATGGGAAAGACTCTACCATGCTGTTGTCATGGTAGCAATTCTTATCACTCCTTCGTTTGACAGCATTTGTTTTGTCTTTGTTTCCACCGTTGGGATGAGAAAGCCACATCAGAGCATGTGTTTGTTTGACAATTGGGTAAATACTGTATGCGTAAGCCATGTTTCCACAGAAGCCATAACGGCCTCTCTGCACTTCCTGGTGTAGTCTAGAACTGACGTAGGATATACGTATTATACTGTATGTTTTTATTGATGGAAAACCATTTAGAAAACAATGCAGTAGCAGTTAGAAAGTTCATAATTGTGAAATGATGCTTTAGACGAAAGCCTTTAGAAATGATCTAAGAAGAGACACGAGGGGCTTTGTTTCTTTCATGTCCTTGTCCCATTTTGTGTTTCAGACGTCTGAACCCCACCCAGCCTTAGTTAAAGAATACCAGTCGGTTGACTGTTAAACCAGACCTGCTGAAAGTTTCCTCGTCCCCCTCCCCCTCTTATGTGCAGTGTGGCTTTTGTGATAGCAGGTGAGCCGTGATTGGTCCAGCTTGTTTTACCTGCGTGGCACATCCTGCAACTGACACATGAGCTCAGCATAACCCTCATGATAAAAATAGACATAATGACATCCTCAACTCCTCCTCTTCCCATTTTTTCCTCGCCGTCTTTTATCCCTGACTATATATGTTCCCACATAAAACCATCTTGGCAGATGTCCATGTCAAACACGTCATTCAGCGGTAGAGTATCTTTATGATAGCAGGTCTTTGACACCATTTTTTTAGGAGCTTTACCTTGAGTAGTTTGATTTAACATGTGAATCTGAACTATAATGTCCTTTGCCACTTGTAAATTTATTTAGGGAACAGAAAATCCATTTTTTTTTTAATTTCTGTTATACCTTAAAGCATGATTTGGGGAAGAAGCAATGGTCGTAAAGTCATTGAAGCACTGAATGTTTGTTTAAGGTGGGTGAATTGACTCGCAAATACTGAACCGCACCCATATTTGCTTATACGGGGTACTTTTTTTTAATTCTTCGCTTATGTATGAAATGGACTCATTTGTCACTCACCATCCCCCTTTTTTGTGTTTTTATTGCCCGTATTTACATAACCACATAATCTAGGTCTCTTTTGAAATCCTAGCAGGTTCATTTTTTGGCTGTGAACTCAAACCTCAGCAAATGTTTGTTCTGAACAAAATAGTTTCATGGCATATACCAAACTGAGCACTTATTTTGTGAGTTAACATCATTTCCTCTTTAGGTGTGAGGCCACAAAGCCAGGCCTGTTGATGGGCGTCTTACCAGACACGGTTAGATCTAATAATTTGTGTCTAATACTGTCTGGTAATGCCGTCCATTACATGCTAATGTCATCTCAACCCACCGAATGAAAGAATAACTTCAGTGTGCTTGATAGAAGGATGTAGAAAATGTCATTTTCCTATCAACATATGCAAATCAAGCTCCTGTCATGCTAACTTTTATCAAGAAATGTGTCGTTAGGATGCAAACGTTGGCTATAACTCCCAACAGTCATCAAATATGTTGTTAACGGGCCGTATTTTTATATGTATAGAGAAACTGTGAAGCCTGCACTGGAAGATTGATACTTTGCAATTATCTTCCATGTGTTATGAGTCAAAGTTTCTGCAATAAACCAGCAAGAAAAGTAATTTGACCGTGGCAAGAAAGACATCTGGGACATGTACTTGAATGTATATTTCATGGTTTTGCTTCAAGGAATTACATCATAATTCTTCTGATATGTACCATAAAATGAGGCTACTACAATATGCATATTAATACAGAGTCTATTCGGGGACCAAGTAAAAAAGCTAGAAATGAAATGGGCATGATAAAAGGATTTTTGTCACATGCTGATTACCCAACACTACGATCCTCCAGTGTTACCATGGTAACTAAATTCCACATGCTAAATTCCACACAGCCCCAGTGTTCATTTTGTAACAGTAAGTTGACTAGTTTCTTTCCAACTAACTGCTGATTTGCAAATATGCGGGAGCAATGAAAGTGAATATAACATCAATTGTAGCGTGTTGAAAGGTGCAGAAATAATGCAAACGCTTCAGACTTTAACTGAGTGTGTCTGAGACATTTCTTTTGATTGTATTAGGGCAGTCAGGCATGTTTTCAGCAGTCAGATAAGGTGTATGTTAATGGCTGTCAGTAAATCTGGATCTGGCTCTGCTGCTGGCCTGGTCATTGTGTTCATGTGACTCCTCAGTGGGTCGACCGGAATGCCTGGCCTCAGAGCAAAGCCAGATCCAGTTACATGTGAACAGAGCTTCTTTTTAACTACCTCAATTTGCCCTGTTCTGCCAGGACCTCATTGTGTTGCTGTGGAAAGCACACTGCCAATGAGGCCCCTGTCATATAGTGAGGTGCAAGGACAGCAGGACAATGATATGTAAAAGAGCTTTTTACCTTTATGTACTCAAACGCAAACTGCTGTGAATGGTCATATGAATGATTCATTTGAAGTTGAAATGTAAAATGACACAATGGCTGAATAAAGTTCTGAGATAAAACCAACACAATGGCCCTTTATTTCTGTTATCTCTGAAATATTGGTCTGTCACAGAGGGTTTTGTCTGCTGCTATAATGCAGCATTTGGCACCCAACTTTAAACTATGACATAGAAGGACCTTTAAATCTCTTTTGTCACTGTTTATAGTAGTAGTAGTACCGCAACTAAACATAACCATGTTTAGGATTACAAAGGATCTTTTGTTCATTTTCTGAATGTACGTTTCTAATGTTTAGGAAAGAAGTCACTTACGCTCACAGAGACTGCATTTATTTGATCAAAAATACAGTTAAAACAGTAATACTGTGAAATAGAGTTACAATTTAAAACAACTTTTGTATTTGTGTATATATCTTAAAATGTAATTTATTCATCTGATGGCAAAGCTGAATTTTCAGCAGCCATTATTTCACCTGATCCTTCAGAAATTATACTAATATGCTGATTTGATGCTCAAGAAACATTTCTTAGTATTATCTACAGTCAAACCAAAAACTATTCAGACACCAGATATAATTTTTGATATTTTTTTCACTCGTGGTGCAGGACACTTCATTTAATTTTATGTGAGGATAGCAAAATAATGTAAACTGTGACATATTGTACCCCAAAATTCTTCATACAGTGGACTACCAGTAAAATTTATAAAAATTTGGGGCCAAAAATTATTCAGACACTTTGACCTTGCCATGTTTTGCTTAAGTGTTTTTATTTAATTGCTAATGTGACCTTTTTACACCACAGACTGAACAAAATGAAGCAAGGATTGGTTGTCCAACAAAGTATTGATAGTTGTGTAAATATTGTCATATTAACAGTTGTCTGAATAATTTTTGGTTGACTGTAATCCATTACATACCTTTCTATCGAAGCTATCTGAAGCTATCACATTATCAAGATGAATTTGTTCTGACAGTTTAACTCTGAGCTATTGCCATTTATTTTTAGCATTTTCTAAACTATAGCGAATAAACTGATGTTGTGAGAAATGTTGAAGGCATCTGAATAAATTTTGGTTTGACTATGTTGAAAACCGTTGTGCAGTTTAATATATTACTGTCACTTTTGGTCAATTTAATGCATCTGCTGAATAAAATATTAATGTGTGTGTGTGTGTGTGTGTGTGTGTGTGTGTGTGTGTGTGTGTGTGTGTGTGTGTGTGTGTGTGTGTGTGTGTGTGTGTGTGTGTGTGTGTAAATATATATACATACATACACACACACATTTGACAGAGATTAATATTTTATTCAGCAGATGCATTAAATTGACCAAAAGTGACAGTAATATATTACATATATTAAACTGCAAAAATATTAAACTGGACAACTGTTTTCAACAGTCAAACCAAAATGTATTTTTATTTTATTTATTTAAAACATGTATATATACAGATATAAAGACATAAAGATATAGATATAAATACAGTATATATATCTGTATAAATACATGAACACAAAATATTCTGTAAAAACTCATGAATATTACATTGTATTACATAATCTCAGGTATTCTGGTGTTAATGCAAATTTCCAGAGTAATCACATATTTGTGAAAAGTCACATAGCTTCAGGGTGAGATCCTGTTTGAAATCCATAATTATAATTTAAAGTCAATAGCTGAGATGCACCCAGACAGGATCTCAAATGCTGCCAAGTGCTTAGTTGACTCATTCAATTAGAAACAGTTCTTAGCAAAGGTGTTTCCCAGGTGTTTTCCTATGATCCTAATGTAAGTTACACCTTCAGTACTTCTAGTACACTTCAGTACATCAGCATTTTAATAGAAACTATTTAACCAGTTATTGGTACTAATCGGATATTCAAGCAAAGAATTGTGAATCTAATAATGTTTGTTTGCAATTAAAATAAAATGAGGTAAATAATAAAACAAAATGTTTTTGAGCATTAAACTGAGTTAAATAAGTTTAAGTGAAGGTAGCAGAAGAGCCTGCCATCGCGTGACATCACAAGAGAATTCCACATCGCCGGAAACACTGGAGAATTCCAGCACTGGTCTGTGCTTGCTCAGATGTAGTCAAACTAGATTCCAACCAACTGAGGGTGAGGTTAATCTAGGATTGCTAATGAAGTAGAACGGACTGTCAAGATGAACACGTGTTTAAACGGCTGTGATATAGCTTTAGGGTGGATAAGTATTCATACTGATATGGAACTCCCCGATTAGTTTGCAAAAGGTTTTTTATCACAACTCCTAACCACATATTCTTGATTATTAAGGTAATTCTGTTCTCAGCAGTTGCAAACACTTTAAGAAAATCCATAGTGATAATTAGATGTTTTGTTTCTGTATCTGAATTTTTAAAGGGCCTAGTGTTCCTTATCTCATTAATGGTCCTCCTTGTACAAAATAACCACGTCGCCCCTCATTTACTTCACTAATACGCCAGTTGATCAAGTTCTGATGACTGAGAAACAAGTAATTGTTGGCATAACAAGATGACATCACTCTTTCACTAACTGTTAAGGGCATAAAAATGCATTGTTTGTCCTATCCACTCCTCCACTCCTCGTGTCTCAAATTATGGTGAGTTTTAGAAGAATTCTAAAAATTCTATAAAAAGTGCACATTGGTTTACTGTACATAAACGATTCAGTACTTCCTGGTTGGTGGCAATGATGAGGAATAGTTCTGTCCTCCAAAAACAAACATACAGTCTCTCCCTCTATCACTCACACACACACACACACACACACACACATACTCATAAGCAGATAGTGAGCCAGGGGAGTTACATGGCTGTAAAACAAACCTGTTTTCTTTGTCCACCTACACAGCACTCTGTACACAGCATCTATCAGATTGCAGCTTACTGGCAAGGTGTGGCTGAAACCAGCAATGTACTAACATAACTACAAGCCATATCTGACAACATTGAGCTACTGCATTAAGAGCTTGTGGCCTGAAGTAAAAGCCAGTCGAAAACATATTCACGGGATGCAACATGCAATGTTTTTGTTTTCTTTACTTTATACAATGAAATTGTATGTTTATAAAAATTAGGAAATATAATTAAAAGTAGCATTTCTATTCACTGACCCTCATAATGAGTACTTATTCTGTTAATAAGTATAACTATACAGTTGAAGTCAAAACTTTACATACACCTTTCAGAATCTGCAAAATGTGAATTATTTTACCAAAATAAGAGGGATCCTATAAAATGCATGTTATTGTTTATTTAGTACTGACCTGAATAAAATATTTCACATAAAAGATGTTTACATATAGTCCACAAGAGAAAATAATAGTTGAATTTATAAAAATTACCCCGTTCAAAAGTTTACATCCACTTTATTCTTAATACTGTGTTGTTACCTGAACGATCCAAAGCTGTGTTTTTTTTATTTAGTGATAATTGTTCATGAGTCCCTTGTTTGTCCTGAACAATTCAACTGCCTGCTGTTCTTCAGAAAAATCCTTCAGGTCCCACAAATTCTTTGGTTTTCCAACATTTTTGTGTATTTGAACCCTTTCCAACAATGACTGTATGATTTTGACATCCATCTTTTCACACTGAGGACAACTGAGGGACTCATATGCAACTATTACAGAAAGTTCAAATGCTCACTGATGCTCCAGAAGTTAAAACCATGCACTAAGAGCAACTTTTGAACAGAATGAAGATGAGTACATTTTTCTTGTTTTGCCTAAATATCATATTTTTTTTCATTTAGTACTGCCCTTCAGTTACAAGCTACAGAAGATTCTTACATGTTTTCCAGAAGACAAATTAAGTTAAATTTACCTTGATCTTCAAATTCAAAAAGTTTTCACGACCTGGCTCTTAATGCATGGTTTTTCCTTCTGGAGCATCAGTGAGCGTTTGAACTTTCTGTAATAGTTGCATATGAGTTGCCCTCAGTGTGACCTGAAGGATTTTTCTGAAGAACAGCAGGCAGTTGAACTGTTCAGGACAAAGGGACTCATGAACAACTATAACTAAATAAAAAAAACACAGCTTTGGATCATTCAGGTAATAACACAGTATTAAAAATCAAGTGTATGTAAACTTTTGAACGGGATCATTTTTATAAATTCAACTATTATTTTCTCTTGTGGACTATATGTAAACATCTTTTATGTGAAATGTCTTATCTTAATAACATGCATTTTATATGATCCCTCTTATTTTGGTAAAATAATTTACATTTTGCAGATTCTGAAAGGTGTATGCAAAGTTTTGACTTCAACTGAATTTCTTGAAATGAGTGGTGTAGTCAGTTCTTCCCTCCAGGAATTCGTAATCACACTGGATTAATTCTACTCGTTGAGCAAGACCTAGCCGAAACTATTGGGATTGTGTGGAAGCCAAATGAGTGTCAGGAGTGCAATTACAGTTAACTGCCACTGGTGTCTGGGTGTGTCTTCCAGAGTCGGTTGTTATAAAGAGCTGTAATTTTCACACATTCTGGGAGACACCCTGAAATTTAGGATATGTGCTAAATGACTAGCACCTCTGAATATAAAACATTAATAAATATCTGCAGTATCTAAATATGCACAACAAGGTTAACATCTCTCTCCCTGCTGCAAAATGTGGAAATCAAAATCTAATTTTGACCCGGAAATAAACTGAAAGTTTTTAGAATTTTGAAAAAATAAAAATAAAAAATGATATTTCAGATTTTGCACTATTTCCATGTCAACTGTAAATTTGTGACAGAGTTGGGAGTGATGTAATGGAATTACGTACTTTAAATTAATTTAACTGTAATATGTTCTGTAATTAAATTTCAGTTACTTAAATGGTAACGATTACAAAGGGGGTTACATCTGAATATTTTCACACATATACAGATGTGATTGATTTCTTTCCCAAATTTCATTGCTTTAAAATATGAGGCGCCAATGTTTCAGGAGTTTAGGACACAGAATAGGACACATGCTTTACTGTTTTGTTTCCTATTTGGGTTTATATGCTTTGTGTTTTAAGATGAACTGTTTCTTAGGCTTTGTTAGATGCTAGTGTTTCCTGTATGCAAAGATTTGATTTAAAAAAGTATCATAGCTATTAAACTATATCTTATGATTTAAATCTGTATTTAACCTTAGAATGATCTCAAAGTAAAAACGTGTTAAATTATTATAATCTTAATTCAAGTGAAGGAGGATTTGAAAGTCTGACAGCAATGAGTGTTGAGTACTGTAAGTGTAAACCTGCCTGCTTTAAATGTTTCAAGATGATTAACAGTTGAAAACATTCATTACAAATTTAGAAAAGTAATCAGTTACATTCATTTAAAGTAACTGAAATTGTTACTCTACTTTTTACATTTTAAATAGCGTATTGTAATCTGTAACCTCATACATTTCCCTTCCCAACACTGATGCTGATAATATGTTTTCAATGCAAAAACTGTATTAAATTAGAGAAAAGTTAAATAGAATTATTATGGTATTAGACATCACTATAGTATATGCAAATACTTGTTTTTAGGAGTCTCATGCAACAATACGACCTATGAAGATCTGTTTAGCATCTGTCTTATTAGAGTAATTGCATAGAGCCAGGTGTGTTTGTGTTTGATATTTATTGAGGGTTTGTTCTTTGTTTGATGTTTTACGTTTATGGTTTGCTCATGACAACACAATCCTGAAAAAACATAAAGAGATGAATAAGCCTTTATACAAGCCAAGAAATTAAACCCACTGCCTAAGAATTTATAATAGGACATTCATCCATTTTGAAATGAAGATATTTGATGTTACAGAACAACATAAGAAAAGAACCACCAGTAAGGATTTGAGTGTCTTTTGTTTTAACCCACAATAGATCTAATTTCCCATGGCTAATGTGTTTTTACACCTAATTGAACACAATAGCTTAACAGAGATAAAACAAACGGCATCAGTGCACACAATTCATTGCATTCTCACATTACTGTAATGCCAAAACAGTGATCTGCAGACAATAATGAATGGTGTTAGGTTGGAAACGCTGGGAATCATTTCCTGGAGTGATTCTTTTGTTCTGAGATTCTAGCCTTCAGTAGCAGCTGTTGCTAAGACACCTGTTTCCTAGGTAACAAGCAGTTGTTTACATTGGCCTGGCTAGTTTGGTGAGCATTGAGTTAGCATGCTCCAAAAGTCTTTTAAGTAGCCTACATGGACTAAATAAACAATGATAGACTGTCATATCATAAACACCACCGGGTTAGCTGTTCCCAGAGGAGACAGAAACTTTTAAAAAGAGGAACGGAAGAATAAACATATTTTGTGACCTCCAAAATCAGTGTAAGTTTAATACAATTTATATTTACTAAATTCATAGCTGCTGCTTAGCTAATCTAATTTTTCCTGGTTCGCCGTAGCCAGTTAGGTACGTTAACCCGGTACTCGGTAAGTTTGTCATGTTTAAAAATGTAATTAGCTGTTTAAAACTCCTCATATGAATGTCTGCAATGCATAATTGAGTTTAGACACTTTGCAAGAATGTTTAGCGTCTGTGGTGTAAAAATGATAACGTTAGCTGCGAGACGCTGGCGAAGCGAGGGAGGGCGTGTTGCCAGATCCAGCAATTATTAGCATCTTTGGACTTGTCTTTTCTGCATAATCTGACACTTTAGAAAGCTATTAAAGCGGGATATTGAAGTTTAGAGCTTGCGATATCTTTATCATATCTTATTTACAAAATATTTGATTTAATGTCGGTTTATTGGAATTTATTTTTCGGTTTTTTAACGTTATATAGCAATATCTGGCACTTAAACTGACAGTTATCAAAAAAGTCCACGGACAGGATACCACACATTCGGTAAGGAAAACGCAAAAAAAAAACATCATTTTGTATCATCAACGCTATCAAAAACAGTAGCATTTAACACTAGTACACAGATCTGTAGAACAATATGTTAGCCTTCAGAATGAAATGTAAAATGCAAAAACTAGCATGAAGAAGTCTATGCTATTTCATTCAGGATAGTAGTTAAATTTTCACAAAACCATGTTAAAACATTCATAAAAGCACTGGACAAAGTTATCATGTATATAGCAATGGTTATTAATGAAAACTGTAGGCTAACAGTAATATGTACTGTTACATGAATAATAAACAACAGATAATATTATCCACCCTAACCTATAGTAAAGTATTAACACATTTTGATGCAATAATGATGGTATAATTTAACAATGTTCATCTCTCTAAAACAGAGAAAACATCTTTCACAAACATCTACATGTCTGTCTCTTTTAAAGTCTAGAGTTGTATTTGATGGGGTTATTATAGCACAATTCTTAATCCCACCCCAGACAAATTTTCAAAGCCTGGTTACGGCCATGTATCTAATGTGTACTATTTTATGTCTTTAATTATGGATTTTTAAATTGTATTCATTAAAAGAAATCTTTTTACCTTAATATAAATTTATTATTTTGCTAAAAATGAATGCTAGAGCTCGAATAGTTTTTTGATACTGCAGTTATTTTCTCAAGCAACCCCTCTGTTTTATTCCAGTGACCACAATAAATACCAAGCTGATACGTAGCCATGCATATCAGATGTTGCTTTTTTTCTGGATCACTGGCTTTACAGAGGTCAGTCGGGCAGTGCTGCTGGAAAAACAAATTGTTTCTCCGTAGATCGGGGCTGGTTGGAGGGGAGTGACTGTGATGTCATGTGAGAGCTGGGTTGAGCCCCTTCAGCACGAAGAAGAGCCAGGTGCTGGACAGAGACAGGACACACAGCATGTCCGTGGAGACTCAAAGCAGACGATGGACGACCAGGACCAATCAGACGAGGAGGAGAAGGGCAGTCTGCTGAATGCTGGGGTCGAGATCATGGTGCTACATGTGAATGAAGCTGGAATGGAGAAGAACAAGGAGACACAGAGGAGGAGGCAGGTCACTCACAGAGTAAAACATATAGATGGAGCCCTGCCAGGTGTGTAAGAGTGTTTGTGTTGTAGATGGGAGACAATCATGGATTCTGGACTGTAGTTTAATAGTCTATAGGGATGAGACAATGAGAAATGCAAAACAATGAAAAAATATCCATTTCTTAGGGGATACTGGTGAGTAGTGTTTGACTGATCTCAACTTGTTTGCCCCCATGAGGCAAAAAGCTCCATGTAAAACAGTTGATATTAGGACGCTGATTTGACTATATGTATGTTTTTGCACTTTTTTAGCCTTTATTTGGATAGGACTGAATACATTTTAAGTATTATTTGTTTCTTTATATCTACAACTTGTTAAATAAAAGAAAGATTACTGAGTGCAGCCATAAAACATTATAACGTGTAACTTGGAATAGAATATATGGTCTTATAATTTATGTTTACAATCATTATAAATACAAAACAACAACAGCGACAATAATAATAACTATCTTATTATTATTAAAATAAATTATGCTTGTAAAATTGATTTTGTTTTAAATTAATTTCAAATTATTTTAGTTATTAAATTATTATTATAATTGCTTGTAATTATTATGATTGTGTTATTATTATTATTATTATGTTTGTAAAATACCTTATGTTTAAAAATATTTTTAAAAATGATACTTCTGTTTAATAATTTACATAAAAACTATTTGAATATATTGTAGTATTGGTAGTATCGATAAGTTTTAAAGCTAAAATGCCACAGTAATTGTAGAATGACTTATTTAATCAGTATTGACTATTGGCTTAGTGCCAGCAAACAAACTAGACAACATGATACAGAGTTAAGTCTAGTCAGGCATGCACTCATGGGTCAGGAAGAGGAGGTGAGAGTAATTAAACACCTTCTCAGATCAGGTGTCTCCCACTACTGCAACTTCAATCTGCCCCAGCCAACACAAGTAATGACAGTCATGATTTTTACAAGGATCATTACCAATTGTCCAACCAAATTTGTCTCAGTATATAATGTAAAATACTGTCTATGTATTATTTGTATGTATTAAGAAAATGAAGATTACTTTGAATTTGTTGTGTGTACATGATCAGCGAGTGTCTCATTTGTTGAGAGGGACAGAGACGAGCGGCCTGAAGATCCAAGGGGCCCTGGACCCTTCTTCTACTTTAGGGGCCTCCATGTGAGTGGGAAAAAAAAAAAATTTGGTGTTGGATGGGACATTGATATTTATTTTTAACATATGATTTGTAATGTGTTATAAGGTGCACAAATGATACAATTTGACAATGAATTGTGGACACTGCAGTTTTGGTGTTTGTCTTGGACTTTCTTTGGCCTTTAGTCTGCAGTAGGTCCATGAGAGGCCTGCTTCTATATAATCAGTATACAGTGCCCTCCATAAGTATTGGACAGTAAAGACAAAATTGCTCTGTTGGCTGTGGAGTCGAGACATTTGCAAATATGATTAAAAGATGAATATGAGACAAAACTACAGAATGTCACATTTTATTATTAGCCGTTTCAACACAAATGTTTTACCAAATAAAAAGAACAGCACTTTTAGAGGTCATCCCACTCATTGATGTGAGCATAAGTATTGGGACAGTTGAACATAAGGCAGATATAAAAGATTAAAAGCTATTGTTTAGTTGCAGATCCCTTGCGCACAATCACAGCAGTGAGTCTGTGACCCATAGACATCACCAGACTCTTGGTCTCATCCTTTGAAATGCTTTTCCCAGCCTTTAATGCAGCCAATTCCAATTGTTGCTTGTTTTGGGGAGTTTCGGCCTTTACTCTCCTCTCCAGCTGGTGAAATTCATGTTCAATCGGATACAAATCTTGAGATTGACTTGGGCAATCTAAGACTCTTTGCCCTTATAAATTCCTTGACTGAACTTGCAGGGTGTTTTGGGTCATTGTCCTGATGCGATATGAAGCACTTCCCAGTGAATCTGGTGGCATTTTCTTGAATATTGGTAGGCAAGATGGTTTTGTGCCCTTCCAAATTCATTCTGCTACTGTCATCATACATTAAGTCATCAGTAAAGTTGAAAGGGCCTGTTCCAGAGACAGCCATGCATGCCCATGCCATGACACCACCTCCACCATGCTTTACAGATGAGGCTGTATGCTTGGGATCTTTTGCAGTTCCTTTTTTTCTCCACATTTTTGCTTTCTCATCACTTAGATAAAGGTTAATCTTTGTCTCATCGGTCCATAAAAACACAGTTCCAAAACTCTTCTGGCTCACCTTTGTGCTTTTTTGCAAACTCTAATCTTGCCTTTCTATTTTTGGTGCTGGTCAGAGGTTTGCATCTTGCTGTGCAGCATCTGTAATTCTGTGTCAAAGTCTCCTGAGGACAGTAAATTGTCAGAGCATCACCCCAGCTTTCTGGAAGTTGTTGGTGATTTTACAGACACGTCTTTTAGGGTTCATTTTCACAGCTTTTATGATTTGTCTGTCATCAACTACTGTTGTTTTCTCAGCCAATCAGGTCGTTGTTGGTTGCTGGTGTCGCTGGTGGTTTCCATACTCTTGATTTCTCCATGCCCTTTGTTTTTGCTAGAGCTCTAATTGACTTCCTCTTTTCTTTTAGCATCCAAATTGCTTGCTTTTCTCTCAAAGTCAGCTCCCTTGTCTTCATCCTGGTTTGTGTGTGTCATCATCGAATGCAAGATTCAGAATGCAGAAGTAATGGATATAACTGATACGACACATTCCCTGCTTTTAATATCTGAAGAAGTAATGCAACAGGACACAGCTGATCACTTAGAAAGACCTGTGAGGCAACTGTTCCAATACTTATGCTCACATCAGATAGAGGGATGAAACTCTAAAAGTGCTGAACTTCTTAGCTGGTAAAACATCTATGTGTTGAATCACCCAATAATAAAATGTGACATTCTGTAGTTTTGTCTCATATTCATCTTTTAATCATATTTGTAAATGTCTTGACTCCACAGCCAACAGAGCAATTTTGTCTTTACTGTTCCAATACTTTTGGAGGGCACTGTATATCAGTGGCTGATAATGAATAATGGAATTTTACAAAATAAAAAGGGATTTGGAGATTTGGCACTTCTTGAGAATTTATCAAACCATTTTTTAAAGCCTTTCAAACATGACATGGTCTGATCTGATATTTAGAGTTGTATCATATTGTGAGAGTCAAGGCTGGCAGCGCATACATGACAAGACCAGGACGGACTACAAGCTGAAATGGTGTGAAACTAAATCACCTGCTGCCTACTACAGCTTCAGAGCAGGTGATCTGTTTTGTTATGTCAGGTTCACAGCAGGTTGTCTGTTTATTTTTGTACAGGTGGCCAGTTGATTTACCAGATACCCAATAATAAGGTCCTGACCACTAAGATAGGCCTTCTGAACAGCCTGCGGGAGTATGACAGAGTCAGCAGCAAGTTCAACTATGGACGTGGAAACAGGTTATAAATGGAAAAACTTTACCAGAGTAACATAACAAAATGTGTAGACACTGCGATATTCTTCTCCGCCTTTTTTTTCATTTAATTGCTGCATCTACATACAAAATTTGTTTACATGTTGCAGGAGGATGAGGCTGGAGGATTTTTTTCCTGTCACTTTTCGTATGGATATGAAAGAGAGGCATTCTTTAATGGTATGACTACAGGTTAAATATACGGATCGATACAGTCGATAAAGAAATACTGTTTCTGTTACAAACATTTTGGGGTCCTTAAGAATTATTATAATTTTTTTTTTGTCAGTTGTTTTTGACAGTGGTCTCTTATACTAAGGTTTAGAATTTACAATTTAAAAGAAAACAGTTTAAAATATTTTTGTATTCATTTTATATTTTAAATATAATGCTGTGATGGCAAAGCTGAATTTGCAGCTGTCATTACCCCAGTCCTCAGTGTCACATTGTTAATATTTTTTAAAATTTGAAATATTTTTGTAGCATCTGTGATTCATTGTTTTTTCAGTGTTTATTTTATACAAGTATGAAATTGAATAGAAGTATGAATTTCTGTATATACACTACTGTTTCTAATGTTTTTTAAAAGAAGTGTCTTATGTTCAAAATTGTACATTTATTCAAAACAGCATTTATTAAAATAGAAATCTTTTGTAACAAACACTGGTATTCAAGCTTTTTTTATTTTTATTTTTTTTATTATTATTATTATTTATAAATGACCTTTTATTCAGCCAGGATATGTTAAGTAGATTTTTTTTTTTTACATCATTTTGAATAAAAAAGTATAAGTGAAGCCCCCCCCCCCCCCCCCCCCCCACACACAAAAAAAAAAAAGAGGTAGCACAACTGTTTTCAGCATTGAAAATAAATGAACTTATTAGAATGGTTTCTGAAGGATCATGTGACACTGAAGACTGGAGTATTGACTGCTGAAAATTCTGCTTTACCACCACAGGAATAAATTATATTTTAAAGCATATTAAATATAAAGTATATATAGATTCCTAACTTTGGAAATAAACACAGTACTGTATCTACTGAATGCAAAATTGATGTGGCCTTCAGGAACATGCAATGATAAATCCAGCATGTGGATCCGCAAGCCCACAGGCCTTAACCAAGGCCGTGGTATTTTTCTACTGCAGACACCAGAAGACATAACCACATTCAGAGAACGACTGCAGAACACAATAGAGCAGCAGTCCAACAGGAAGTCACCTTTCAATTAGCCACAAGCTCGGATTGTTCAACATTGAGTAAAGCTGACAATTTCAAAAGGTCACATGCGCTAATTATATGTAATCATGCTGTGAATCATGCCTTCAGTGCCCTATAATCCTGCCGAATCCATGGCCAATGCCACAGGCATCAATCAAAAAGAGCTTGATGTCTTCATTCTGAACTTATCATTCAGAAATCAGTCAGCATTACAAAATACAGTAGCTATGCCACAGAGGAAGCTAACAGGCATCTCCGGCTCTGCAGGGAGGCAGTGATCAGGTCATGGGCTAGTTTCTGTCATGCTAGCAAGTCAAAACTACAAAGATTTATCTTTTAATTTTGAGGATGTTAGAACAGCATGGCAAGCAATTCACTGAAATCTCCTGCAGTATTAAAGAGTGCACAAAATTAACACAAAAATTAGTAAATAAATATTTAAAAATACTAGTTAAATGAATACTAAAAGTAATTTTACTTTTATTATATATTAAATGAATATATGAATAAATAGTAAAAAATACCTGATACATATTCACATTCAATTAATTTAAACAATCATATTAAATCAGTAATAATGTTTTTTTTCAAGAACATTAAGAACCCTTTGCTACTAAAAGGCCGAAAATTTGATGTGCGGTCATATTTTCTAATTGCTTGCACCTCGCCATACATGGTGTTTTTTCATCATGGTTACATCCGATTGACATGTAACCTTTATGACCCAAAGTCAGACAATATCACAGCCCACCTGACCAATCAAGTAAGATAATGTGTATTAAAAGATTCATTATTAATAATACTGTACATAGCTTTTATTCAGGCTGTAATATACTACAATTTCTTTTTTCAGTACATGCAGAAGAAAAATCCTCTCTACAGCCTGCTTAAAGAGGAGACCGATTGGTCCATGGATCGCTTCAACACATACATTAATGAGACGTACATGCTTCCGAAGGGTCTGCCTAAAGATTGGGCTCTGGGTCCTTTTGCAGTGAGTTTGATAATTATTTTAATTATTTAAATATTTTTTATAGGTTTATATAATAAGTTATTATCAATAGTAATTAACTGATAATATCTGTTAATCTGACTTAGTAGGGATGTATCTTTAAGTAATAACTGCATGTAGATTTATTCAAATTGCTTGAAAGGATGCATTTGCACTGTTGTCATGGTAACAGTGGTTTTGGGAGTATATGAAATTTTAAAAGGGAAGCTCATCAAATATAAAAATATGAAAGATGAAACCGAATAGGAAAATTAAAATGTGCTAAATGAAGGGCAGCATTTTATCTTGGAGCATAATAACATTTTTGACAGGCAAATATCAACTCTAAAACAGATAAACGACATTTCATTTGAGGTTTCAGTAACTAAACTGCATCCTAACCAGATGTTTTGTCATCCTGCAGAAAAGGATGCAACGTATTATCATGCAGTGCTTTCAAGCTGTCAAAGCCAAGCTGGACTGCAAACTCGGTTACTTTGACCTAATTGGTTGTGACTTCTTGATTGATGAGGATTTCAAGGTGAGACACAAAAGAGTGTTTATAAGAGCGAAATGTGTGTGTATTTGAAGCCCGAAAGACTTACAGAGTCAGACACAGCAGATTTGTTTTAGAATTATCCTCTGAATGCGGTAAGAAGCATTACAAATAGTCTTTATTTATATCTTCTGTAATCTCCTTAGTTTCTTCAAGACAATTATGATACAGTTTTCTAATGCTGGCATGATTCTCTCCAAACATGATATTCAGAGGCCGGCTGTCCCCTATGGAGCATCCTAAATTCAATCCCTGCCAAGCAGTTTCCAGGCAACCTGTGTACTGTCAGTGTAAACATGCCGTCCCCAGACCAGGAACATTCTGGTCTCCAGGTTACCAGATCATTATAGATTTACACATAACAACTAACAACATTTACATTGCACAGCATTAACTCGATAATACTTGACACATCCAACTATTACAGTACCTTAAGAGTCTTGCATTAGAAACATTCAATGCTTGACATCCTTCTTCACTGAAATGTGTACATGTGATTCACACTCAAAGTCAGTGTGTAATCTTGTCATGTGTTTTCACTGTTATCTCCACAGCAATTACAAAAATGAGTATGATAAACATATTTGTAGTTTAGGCAAAATATACGTGATTACTGTCAAATAAATAGAGCTATTTGAGTAAGGTAAGACTGCCATCTGCTGGCGAACGTCTGCTGTAGGTTTTCTGTTGCTGGTACTTGTAAAGGAAGGGGTGACTAGACATGTAAATAAAGATCATGTAGTAATTATTTGGTTTCTCTTTATTTTAATGAATTAGATCAGTGCATAGTTATTTAGATTATTCACAGTAGTTCAACTGTTTTGTGCTTTTGTTGTTTTGGATGCATGCTGATATTGTCGTCAGTCACTGAGAATCGTTTGATAGTTATTCTGAACAGTGTTCATGGTTCAAATGTGTGTTGATGGCTGTTTAGTAGTATGACAGAGTAGCCTATCTTTCATAAATTATATATGATAATTTATTAATTTATTTATAAAATGAAAAGTATATTCAATGCATTTAAAAATTGTATACACTGCTGTTCAAAAGTTTTGGATCAGTAAGATCTTTAGTGTTTTTTGAGTCTTTTATGCTCATCAAGGCTGTATTTATTTGATCAAAATTACAGAAACAAACCCAGTAATATTGTGAAATATTATTGCAATTTCTAGTGTTGGTTTCCTATTTTAATATACTTTCAAATATAATTTATTTCTGTGACACAGCGCTGAATTTTCATCAGCCATTACTCCAGTCTTCAGTGTCACGTGATCCTTTAGAAATCTAATATGCTGATTTATAATCAGTGTTGAAACTGTTGTGCTGCTTAATATCTTTTTTTGGAACCTGAGATGCTTTTACCTTTGATATTTTGACGTATAAATATTTAAAAAGAACAGCATTTATTCAAAAATATCCTTGCTGAATGAAAGTATTGATTTCTTTAAAAATAAAAAAAATTGATTTGAAAATATGTCCAACTTTTGAAGAGTAGTGTATATTGTAACACAAAATTTCTATTTATTTTTTATTTATCAAATAATCCTGAAAAAAAATATCACAGGTCCCAAAAATATTAAGCAGCACAACTGTTTCCGACACTGATTATAAATCAGAATATTAGAATGAGAATTAGAATTAGAAACTTCTTTAAAAAACATAAAAAAAATTCCAATCTTTTGAACGGCAGTTTGACATTATTAATACATAGACATTATTGACCACTTAACTACAAAATGATTTCATTACAGAAATCTGGTCACTTTAAAGGGTCTCACCCTATTTTGATAGCTCCGCCCCACACATACATGGCCTACACAACCCAGACAATGATTAGTTCTGTGAAACAAAGCAAAACCAATGTTACACCGTGTCTACACCGGACGCGAGTGGCGCGCCAAAATAGTCATTATAATCAGTGATGCTGTCTACACTGGATGCTGCGCGACAAATCTCCGACAGAAAACTGCTGCCGCGGTCTATTTATGACGTGCTGACATAAATTTCAAATGATTTTCAGCGGTCACTTTATCACGTCCAGTGTAGGCAGATTTTAGCTGTTGCAGCATGGTGTGTCTGGTGTAGACACGGTGTTACTATCGAGAAGAACCAAAGCAACCTCAGCATCCAATTGCAGGCTTTCCGCTCCTTCAGTTCTCTCCAACGCTGGAAAGCTGATCCGATATTTACATGGGCCCTACTTCTTGCCTTATCGTTCCGCAGACGTTTTCCTCTTTTGTTTATTATTCGCCATCTCTATCTTTCTGTCGCTCGGCTGTTCACTGAACGCTCTCTCCTCCATATCATGAGTAGACACGACCCTTACTGCTTGGCTACAAGTTTGCTTTGGTACTCGGTTTTTTTGAAAAATTACATACCCCACCTTTAACAAAAGGCCCCTTTTATCTTCATAGCCTGGGAAGTCACTTAAATTGTGATGTGCTTGTTTTGGGCAGGTCTGGTTGCTTGAGATGAATTGTAACCCTGCCCTGCATACTCACTGTGAAGTACTGAAAGATGTGATACCAGACAGTCACCGAGGCACTTGGTGAGTTATTTGCTTAAGAAAATAACCACATATAGATCAATTATATTCAAACAAACATGTTTTAAATGTGATGTAACAGTGTAAAATATGTCATTCTAAATTAGATAAAACCTTGTAGTTTGTTTGAATAATGCATGTGTGAAAGCTATGAAAATTTGTTAGCACTTGATAAAATTAGGTGTGACAGCACTTGTTGTAGATGTGACACCCTTTCATTTCAGACCTTAGTTTGGAAATCTTCAGTAAGTCTTGCTGTGGACTGAAACTGCTTCCGCTAAACAGTCAAAGAGATTTTCTATTGCTGTATAGTGGTGAGACTGTGCCATGACCAAACAGAGACACAAAACCACCAGGCCTTTCTCAAACCTTCATCCGAACAGCAGCTCTACCCACATGAACACCTACAAAACTGTAGCCAATGCAACACAAACAAGGAAATCAACCAATAGGGCCAGCAAATATTCTGAAACTCAAGCCAAATGTCCGGTCCCTTCCACCACCGTCCTCTCTTCCTCTGCTTTGTCCAATACCATCCCACCTTCACAGCAGACTGTGGAGTTACCAATGAAAGAACCTTCACCTATATCCCAGAAGCCTCTGATATCCAAAGGTCAAGAAACAAATCAGCCTCGACCACACCACTCCAAACCCCTGCGTTCTTGTGTTGAGCTTCAGTTTAGCAAGTGCACCTGGCAACATCCTGCAGCGATATCCAACCTCAACGTGCCTCCACAACCGGTAAGAAGTGCTATCAGGTCACTGTCTACACCAGCCCTGAGCAAAGGCTCAAACACCACACAAAGACTTGGAGCTCAAGGCCGCCAGACTGACAAAATGGAGCACATGAGCTGCAACCTAAAAACATCCAAGATTCATTTGGCTGAGCCATGCTCCCTCTACACTGTGGGGACAGAAATGAAAGAGAACAAAGTAAAGGAACAGGAAGATGATGGATGATTGGTGACAAATATAATCCGATTGTTATTATAAGGACTTTTTCTCAGAATTATGAGAATTTGCTTCTGCTTATGAATAAGGCTGTTCCTCATCAACAGAAGCATCATGTCCATTCAAATGGATGCTCCTAGTTTTAATTTTTTTTAAGTTTAGCATGACTTCAAAAAAGTTATTTGTATGTTTATTAGTAAAAAATATATATTTTTAATATTTGCATGCCACCCAGACCACTTATATAATGTCCAATTGATTCACACCTTTCTCATCTATTGTGTCCTCATGTTGATCACAACTTTTGACCAAACAAGTTTTGCTTGGTTTCTCATCAAGGCTGCATTTTTTAAAACAAAAATACAGTACAACATTAATATTGTGTAAAATAATGTGTATATAATGTGTGTGTGTGTGTGTGTGTGTGTACGTATGCAGTGCCTTGCGAAAGTATTCTTACCCCTTCATTTTATTCACGTTTTATGTTGCTGCCTTATGTTAAACTACTTTAAATTACTTTTTTCCCACATCAGTCTACACTCCACACACCATAATGACAAAGAAAAAACTGAATTGTCACAATTTCGTAAATTGAAATAAAAAATTAAAAAAATGAAATAAATGCCTTGCATAAGTATTCATCCCCTCAGTACTTAGCTGAAGCATCTTTACAGCCTCAAGTCTTTTTAGGTATGATGCAACAAGCTTTTCATATCAGCATTTGGAAATTATCTGCTATTCTTCTCCTCTTCACCTCTCAAGCTCTGTCAGGTCGGATGGGGGCAGATGCAAATTTTCCAGAAATATTTGACATTCACAGAGTTGTCTATAAGCCACTCTTGCTGTGTGCTTAGGGTCATTGTCCTGTTGGAAGGTGAACCTTCTGCCCAGTCTGAGGTTCTGAATGCTCTGGACCAGGTTTTCATTAAGGCTATCTCAATATTTTGGTGAATTGAGCTTTTCTTCTACTCTGACGAATCCTTCAGTCCCTGCCGCTGAAAAACAGCACACCAGCACACTTTACTTTTGGGATGGTACTCTGCAGGTGACGAGCAGTGCCTGCTTTCTTTCAAACATGATGCTTAGATTTGAGGTTCTTCAGACCAGAGAATATTGTTTTTCACAGTCTGAGGGTCCTTTAGGTGTTTTTTTTTTGCAAATGCCAAGTGTGTTTTCATGTGTCTTCACTGAGGAGAAGATTGAGTTTGGCCACACCACCATAAAGCCCAGATCGGTGGAGTGTTGAAGTGATGTTTGTCACACATTTGTCTCCACATATGATCTTGGTCACCAGGTGTCAGTCGGGTTCTTGGTCACCATTCTAACCAAAGCTCTTCTCCATCAGTTACCCATTTTGGCCAGGAGGCCAGCTCTAGGAAGAGTCCTGGTTGTTTCAAACTTCTTCCATTAAGGTTAACAGAGACTACATGCTTCTGTGAACCTTCAGTGTGAAGCAGAATTTTTCTGAACTCTTCCCCAGATGTGTGGCTTGATGCAATCCTGTTTCTGAGCTCTAAAAGCAGTTTTTCTTAACTCAGGGCTTGGTTTTTTTTTATTAAGACGTGTGTGCCTTTCCAGATCATATCCATTCAATTGAATTTGCCACAGGTTAACTTAACTCAAAGTACAGTAGCATCTACAAGCAATATGAATGCTCCTGTGTTAAATTTCAACTGTCCCAGATAAGGGTACAAATACTTATGCAATGGAATAATTTAAGTTTTTTACTACATTTTATTTTTTCTACATTTTTTTGCTTTGTCAGTATGGTGTGTGGAGTGTAGATTGATATGGGGAAAAAATAATTTAAAGCAGTTTAACATAAGGCAGCAACATAACAAAATGTGAAAAAACAAAGGGAAGTATGAATACTTCCGGAAGACACTGTTTATATGTGTGTGTGTGTGTATATATATTGGACCCCCTTTTGCCTTCAGAACTGCTTTAATTCTTCATGGCATAGGCATAATTCTGTGGGAAGTCGTGGCCTAATGGTTAGAGAGTCGGATTTGTAATCCAAAAGTTGCGGGTTCGAGTCTCAGGCCGGCAGGGATTGTAGGTGGGTCCAGCGCTCTCTCCACCCTCAATACCACGACTGAGGTGCCCTTGAGCAAGGCACTGAACCCCCAACTGCTCCCCGGGCGCCGCAGCATAAATGGCTGCCCACTGCTGTGTGTGTGTGTTCACGGTGTGTGTGTGCACGTTGGATGGGTTAAATGCAGAGCACGAATTCCGAGTATGGGTAACCATACTTGGCAGTATGTCACTTCATAGATTCAGCAAGGTGTTGGAAACATTCCTTATCAGTGTTGGGAGTAACGCGTAACGTATTACTTTTTGATGTAAGGCAGTAGTATAAGGCATTACTTATAAATTTTCAGTAATATTTTACTCGGTACATGTTCAGTAACGCTTGCGTTACAACACACTTTTAGCCCCAATTTTTTATTTTATTTATTTTTTAAATTTAATTTAAAGTCGGGCTCCTACTTTTTTATGTCCTTATAGGGCCGGGCTTCGGGCCAATCTTCACGTCATAGTTCAGACGCGGGCCGGTCCTCGGGCCTGTTTTATTTCACTTCTCCTTATCTTTATATTTTAGACATCCATCAATTATTAATGAAAAAAAATTGCCGCGCTGGTGGAAATAACATGAGTCCGTGCTGCCGTGACTGTCAAGAGCCGTCAGCACAGCTGAAGAGTTCTGCTTCAAATACACCAATAAAGCAAAACCCCCAGCAAAAATAATTACCACGAATGTGTCCGGGGGAAATAGTAAGGATTCGCCATCTCCTCCTTAGACGCGCCTTTAGAGAGAAGTGCATCTTCACGGATAATGATTATATTAAATAGTTTTTGTTTTTGTTTTTATTTATTTCGTTAAGTAGTAATTTAAAGCTTTCTATAGATATATTTATCATGTCTGTGAGGCATGTATTCGCTGTCTTTCGGTTCATTTTTGTGAAGCGCTCCTGTTCAAGATAAAAGCACGACGTTTTGTTGACATTGTGAGTGCATACAAATAAAAGACCCTTTACAGTTACGAATGATGTATTACTCTTACCTTTATGAGCAAAAATTATGGCGTAAGTTGTTTCCATTGAAAAGAAATTGTAATTGATTGCACTGGCGCCTCCATGTCCTGCGCTTTAGCTTCCACTCTCCACACAAACTGGATGCTGCGCACATTTATCTAGGTTTAACGTTTAAACATTGTTATATGCTTGAACTGTTTTAGTATATCTATAGATTTTATTTTAGGCAAGTCATGATGATTTGAGAAGGCTAAATTGATCAAACATAAGCTATGATCAGCCTGCCAGTCTGCTGCTGGCCGCTTGGTCGTTACTTTAAGAAAGAAAAAACTTATTTAATGAACAAAAAATGCTCCAAACGTTTTTTCTAAATGAACTTAATAAAAAGCCGGAACGAAATATAAACACTTTGCCATTAGGGCAAGGCTCTAGTACATTTAGTCATTTTAGAATGTTAAGTTTACTTCTGTAGATATTTTGGTGAAAGTAACTCATGTAATGCATTGCAATTCTGAGACAGTAATATTGTAAGGTAAGGGATTACTTTTAAATAACAGTAACAAGTATTCTGTAATGTATTACAGTTTGGAAGTAACTTGCACAACACTGTTCCTCAGAGATTTTGGTCCATATTAACACGATAGCATCACACAGTTGCTGCAGATCTGTCGGCTGCACATCCATGATGTGAATCTCCCGTTCCACCACATCCCAAAGGTGCTCTATTGGATTGAAATCTGGTGACTGTGGAGGCCATTTGAGTAAAGTGAACTCATCGTCGTGTTCAAGAAACCAGTCTGAGATGATTTGAGCTTTGTGACATGGTGCATTATCCTGCTGGAAGTAGCCATGGAGATGGGTACACAGTAGTCATAAAGGGATAGACATGGTCAGCAGCAATACTCAGGTAGGCTGTGGCATTTAAACAATGCTCAATTGGTACTAAGGGGCCCAAAATGTGCCAAGAAAATATCTCCCACACCATTACACCACCACCACCAACCTGAACCGTTGAGACAAGGCAGGAAGGATCCATGCTTTCATGTTCTTTAAGCCAAATTCTGACCCTACCTTCTGAATGTCGGGACTCATCAGACCAGGCAACGTTTTTCCAATCATCTATTGTTAAATTTTGGTGAGCCTGTGCGAATTGTAGCCTCCGTTTTCTGTTCTTAGCGGCACTCGGTGTGGTCTTCTGCTGCTGTAGCCCATCTGCTTCAGGGTTCGACGTGTTGTGCGTTTAGAGATGGTATTCTGCATACCTTGGTTGTAACGAGTGGTTATTTGAGTTACTGTTGCCTTTCTATCATCTCTAACCAGTCTGCCCATTCTCCTCTGACATCAACAAGGCATTTTCGTCCACACAACTGCTGCTCTCTGGATATTTTCTCTTTTTCGGACCATTCTCTGTAAACCCTAGAGATGGTTGTGCGTAAAAATCCCAGTAGATCAGCAGTTTTTGAAATCTCAGACCAGCCCGTCTGGCACCACCAACCATTCCTCGTTCAAGGTCACTTAAATCCCCTTTCTTCCCCATTCTGATGCTCGGTTTAAAATTCAGCAAGTCGTCTTCACCACATCTAGATTCCTAAATGCATTGAGTTGCTGCCATATGATTGGCTGATTAGCAATTTGTGTTACCAAGCAATTGAACAGGTGTACCTTATAAAGTTGCCGGTGAGTGTGTGTGTGTGTGTGTATATATATATATATATATATATATATATATATATATATATATATATATATATATATATATATATATATATATATATATATATATATATATATATATAGCCTATATATCATTTTTTTAAATATACATTTCATATATTAATAATGTTTTTAAAATAATTTATTCCTGTGGTGGCAGAGTTGAATTTTCAGCAGCCATTCCTAGTCTTCAGTGTCACATAATTCTTGAGAAATCATGCTGATTATTGATAAATGTTACTATTATCAATGCTGAAAACTGTTGTGCTGCTTAATATTTTATGTAAACTGTGATTCTATGTTTTGTTTTTTCAGGAGTCTCTGATGATTACAAAGCTCAAAAGAACATTTATACATGGCACAACAACATTTATTTGAAATATATTTTTTGTAACATTGTCATTTTTGGTCAGTTTAATGTGTCCTTGCTTTATAAAAATAAAATTTAAAAAAGTATATTTTGGGTGGTAGGGGAAGGGTGTGAGGTTATGTTTTATCTCACAACTCAATAAAATATGATGCTTCTGCTTATCACCATCAGCTGTGTTTTAACCAAATTACCATAACTTCTTCAATGAAGTAAATTTTGAATGTTCTCTTTGAGTTCAGACAATCACCCGGGTTTTTGTGTGTTGTGTTGCAACCACAGGACCCTCCTTCTTCCTCCATCTGTGGCACATGCGACAAAACAAACACCAGATTAGACCTCTTTACACACTAACATGCTCCTCACTACCAGTAAACACACGTCTCCCACTCACCTGTGGCTTTTTTGTTGTGACTACTTTTTGCCTACTTTTGTGTGTTGACTTCATGAGGTGTAATCATCTTAAGTGGGTTTTGCTTTATTGATGCTACTAGCGTCCCCCTTGTGTAAAATCAAAGTCGAAAACAAACCCTTCAGTACTTTCAAGCTCACTCGCAGATGAAACTGAGTGAAGTGAGGAAGTTGTGTTGGCCGCTGCTGCGTCACCACTGATAGCAACAGGAAGAAATAGTTCAGTATTTGTGTGTAACTGCTGTGCTTGAAAGTTTCATACACCTCTCTTGCTCCTCTTCATTCGCTTGACTTTGTCGGCTTCTGTCCAATGTCTTTTCCAATGTCTGGCTTCTGTGTAACTCATTCTTGAACCCTGCTTATAGTCTGTCGGCGTGTGGGGGTGACCAGATGGCCCTCAGTGTGTAGTTTAGAGGAGAAGCCATTGGATACGTTTTTGTGGAAAGGAGAGGTAAGGTGTAGACAAGCTATGGGATGCTGCAGTGTGACCCAGAGGCATACAGGGACTGATGAAGTGGGCCCAGATGAGCTTGAACTCCTGGAAATCAACAATGCAGGGTAAGAGCTTCTTTGCAAATGCAGTTTAGTAGGAACCAGGCTCTTTGGCGGTCAGAATTTACTTAGTAGCAAAACTTCCTTCTTTCAGAGTGTTAGGTAATGTTTGATAACATTTCAAAAACCGCAAGAGGTTTTGAAAGAAGTAAGTAGGATAGTTGTTCATAATCATTTGTATGTTAAAACAGAAGTGGCTGTCCACTAGCATTGTCAATGTTTGTTGGGTTTGTTTCTTAGTGTATATATTTTAAGACTAATGGTCTTTGTAGTAAGAAAACATGTGACAGTTTAAGTTTCAGCCAAGTTATTTCTAGAAAAGGACACCTTTTTCAAGCATCAAACTGTTCTGCTTCAATTGTGTGAAACATATTGAGCTTCTTGTGTAAGTCTGTGTTGTTTTACACCCCTCAATGGTGCTGTTTACCGTGGATGGGCAGCAGACTTGCAGCTACAGATCTCATTAGAGCCTCTCATACACCAAATAAGGCAGTACTAATGCAACTAGTATAGCTAATTAAAGGAGCCAAGTGTGTTTGAGCAGTCTGGTGTCTTACTCCAAGCTGGAAGCCTCAATCCTCTCATTAGGTGACTGTAGGGATTAGAGTGGGAGTTAATCAGAGCTCATAAGCTTTATGTGGCCAAACTAGCAGAAAAACGGGGATCAGACAACGGCCAATCTGTGGAAATACACACAGGTTGTTAATATGCATCAGAGGTGAAAACATTGTCTGTTTAGGGTAATAATAAAGTTAAATTACTCATTTAAGTGGGCAGCGCTCTTGCAATATACCTGTTGAAGTGTTTTGTGGGTGTATTTTAAAGAGTCAAGCACATTAAGGGTCAGATGGCGGGTGTCTGCTTGTCATTCACCACCCACAGTAAGCTGCTTATGTCTGGGCACTTCCCCAGCAAGCAGCATGGGTAAAAGCAGCGGGAACAGAGGGTCTGGGGATGAAATAAGCAACAAAAGGAACAAGCCACATAAAAAGTATTTGTTAAAGTGCACTGATAAATCATTTTGTAATAAAAGCAATGGCTTCAGGCTGACTATAGGGTGATTATTTGTTATTTGTGGTATCTAAATGGATGTAATAGACTGATGATCTTCATGGTCATTTTTACTAATGGAACACTATATACACATGCTAAAATATAGATAATAGCTGTCACATGAAGGAGATTCCACCTGATCTGAACCTTAAAATTACTTTTATTGGTATAACCCAATATTTCTTGATATTAGTAATACCAACTAATCTTTTTAAATTTTACCGCAAAACAAATATATACAAATAATTAATACTTTTTAATCAGATAAATTAATAATTAAATAACAACAATGATAAATCATTGTTCCATGTTACTTCCATATTACTTTTTTTTTTTTTTTACAAACCAAAACTTTTTTCTTTTTTTTTTCTAGCATGCTTAACCTTAAAGTGCATTAACCTTCACATGCAAAGTATGATTCTTGTATAGAACAGCCATGACCAAAATTCTGTCCCGCTAAATCTATCACAAAGTGCAGAGCACAACGATTTGCATTCCATTTCTTAAATCCTCATCTGCTATGCTGCAAGATAAAGTGATTTGACAGTGTTTAGCCATCTGTTGTTTCAGAATCTGGAGTCTTGCTGAAAGCAGGCTCCAAATTTCCACAAGGAATGGCACAAATGAAGGTCCTCATCGCTGTCCCTCTGTGAGGCACCTGAAGCAGGAGGTAAGTCAGTAAACAGGAAGTGGCAAAGGGCGTAGCTATGTTTCCCCAAAAGACATTAACAAAGACAAATAGAAAACAAAACAATGGCCACAGTGCACAGTGGCCACAAAAGAAAAAAAAACATTCAGGTTTTGACACCTGAAAATCAAAATATCAAACCGTCTGGCATTTATTTGAAAGAAAATAGCATCATCGGTATACAGATGCCACTTGGTTTTATATCTTGTATAATGAAGTAACATTCTGGGGTGTTTAGCTTAAGTGCATTAAAGTATCAAAAAAGTAATGGGGCCACTGTGTTAATATACTTCTAGATTAATACAATGTCTGCAGTGATGCTTTGACCAGCTTTATCTGCATTTCTACATCTGTGTCTTGCGTAAGCACCCAGATCCTGACTCTGTGGCTGTGAAGGACACAACAAAACACAGCAATTCACAAGTATGTCTTTATCAGCTTAAAAAAAATAAAAATAATAATAAATATGATGATCTATGCATTTATCAACATTACATGCTCTTCGTATTACATAAAGTAGAGTGATATTATTCATGTTTGTCAGCTGGTGATTTGGGGCTTGACAAAAAAGGAGCTCCATCATCGGCTATACACTCAACCTATCAGAGAATGGGAAGGACAGGCACCACACACCTATGGAGACATTATCCACTCATCTTCAATGTATTTACACAGTGGATTCACAAAGGTAACAATTCAACTAAATTGTTTTATACTATACCGTTCATGTGCCAATCTGCCACTGACTGAAAAAGATGTCCTTTGATTTTACTCAATGTTTGGAGCCAAATTAATACTTTTAATGCGTATTTCCAATTTATGGTTTCTGTTTGCAGGCTATGAGTGAAAAATACCTGGTTTTATTTTCCTTCCATCTGTTAATCCTCGCTTTGGACAGCTCTAATAATGATTTTATTTATGAGGTAAGACTCTTATAAGTATTATCAAATATTTAATAGCATGAGCTTCACTCTAAACTGATATCTGTGTTTCGTTGCAGGGCATTCTTCCTCTCTCAGCCATTGATGTGCGTCTGATCTCACAGCAGGACCCCAGTTCTCCACATATGTTTGAGATTAGCGGTAAGAGCAAAAGAAATCACTTAATTAAACCTGAATATGAAAATTTGGAGGTCACAAAATGTTTTGATTATAATACACTTATATTTATGATATACTCTAGGGCCTATGGTGGACTCAAAGATCTTCGTTTGTGCTACTGCTGCTGAAACAAAAGCCTGGATGGAGAACATCGAGGACAGGAGATACAAATCCCTAAGGCAACAGCTGAGCCCCTCCCATAGTGCTCTCTCATACCTGGTAGATCTTATTCAGTCTTGTACTGAAATATATATCCTATATAGAACTCACAAAAACATTGGCAATTTTAAAATAAAGTTGCTCCCATATTTTATTTTCACTGTTACAGGTGCCTTGTAATGAAAACTGGAAGAGGGAGGAACTTAAAAGGTACTTACTGCGGTCTCCCATCTTGCAATGGGAGGGGACGCCCATTCAGCACATGGGCTATCCCAGATACCTTTCACTGGTGCGCATCAGCAACGTATACACACAGGTAAGATTATAAATTCTTGGGGAATAACAGTTAAAACCCATGGACCAGGTATGATGAACAAAACCAGGAGTCAGATTGCGATTAAAGAAATTTACTGAAGAAATAGTTTGCAGTTTCATCCGCAGAAGGCAGCTTTAACACTCGCGATGGAGTTCGTAGGCCGACCTGCTTTACAATTCAAAAACACCAGCAATTATACCCTAACAGATGTTGCTAATTGCGTCAATGCATAAGTCATCAAAATTCTGATTGGTTCTAAAACCTAGATAAACTTAGACAATTTCCACATATGGACGCAAGCTTGATGCATATCTTCTGAAGACTATTGTAGTGACAAGTGATCAGGTCCCACGCAATACGTCTCTCCAGAGACGTATATCTGACACGCTGGGCAGCGGAACGTTTGTCCTGGACTGTCTGAGCTTCTCCCTGTACAGACAGATACTAACACACATACACAGAGAAACACTTATCTTACTTCAAGGTTGCCTCAGTCCTAAACCTTATCGGGCATGGTTACACACACAATGAGAGCAGCTTCTTAGAGAGTAGAAAGGCAGACTAAAGTCATAATCAACTTATTCTCTAACGTGCATAAATGTAACTTTGATTAATAATTATTCAAGAAATATTATAATTAATATTATTATGAAAGCCATTGTAGATCTGCGATCCACTCCTTCAAAATAGATCTATAAATAGAGTGTGTTGTCCATGTAATTCAGGATGGTACTAAACTGACCTTTCTCAAATAACAGGACCGGCGTTTCCTGGGACCTCAGGAGCGTTTGCTTGTGCTCTTCCCATGTGACCTCCTCATTCTGTCTCTCGACTGTCATGGTGTACGTGTGAAATATGAAGTAAGCTGATTTTGCTGACTAAACAATGAGCTCTACAGAACACTGCATTATCAGTAGTATGTGTGCTACTGTCAGCCATTATAATGTATTTTCCAACCTCAATTGGTGAACCCTATTTGATTTGAAAAATAAACTTAGTTAATGTCACAAAGTGCTGACAGTGGGGTTTAAACATACTGTTCCTTTAAGAAGAGAGTGGGTAACGTTCCTTTATCAAATGCATCTTCATGAAAGACCTTCTGGCCAGAATCATTATCATTTGACCTTAATTTAAGTGACAATAAACAATGTTTGTGCAACATCAAAGCACTTACTGAGTTGTATTGTTTTATACTGAAGGGCCGTCTGCCACTAAAGAGCATTAAAGCCATGGAAAGATCTGCATTACCTGGCAGATTGGAGTTTGAACTCACAGGTATGTATGTTTTTTAACAGCTTTATTATTGCAAAATTACCCTTGTTAAAAGAAGTGTGCTTAATTGTATTTAATGTGCACTTGCAGTGTACTTAAAGGGCATATTCCAGGTTAGAGACTCCAGTGAGTCAATTTATAGAAAAATTATGTAGGAACTAGATTTTCTTTCAAATATACTTGAAAATATGCTATTAAGGCTTCTGGAGTCGTTTTTGTGAGAGAATTTTACTTCCGCATCTGAAAACCGCCAAAACTGGAAGTGACGTAACGAGAGGGAGAGCGGTCCATTTTAACCATAGGATGGTTACAATGGATCACAATGACAGTTCGGATGCTGAGGAAACTTTAAATGTTTATTTACACTCGTATGACAGACCACAGATACAATTATGATCCTGTTATGCAACCAAGAGAGCAGGGGCAGGCCAGGATTAGACAGAACAACGGTCAGAGGAGACCAATTGAGTTGATGTGTGAGGAGAACAGGCAGGTGTCTTGGTGAGAGACCAGTGTCACCTTACAGATATACACACGTTAGCTAACGATATTTAATCAGGCAATAGCAAAGCTAGTATTGGTCATCTACTTACCAGTAACAGAAACTAATAAGCGTTGATCAGGCGTGGCACACTCGTTAATATCCGACACTAACGTTACGTGATATAGCGGTTTCTCATCACCGCAGGAGAGAGAGAGATATACACATTTTTGTTTCATTAAGTGTTTGTGTGGTAAATGCGAGACAATGGTCACAGCTGAGGAAAGTCAGTGCTGCAGGGAGTTGGATGCATACTGGGTCTTAGTGGAGAATGTGTTCCCCACATTAGATGTGCAGTGTCTGAGTCTGCACCCAGGCTTTGAGGCTTGCTGTCTGAACCCATATGTGCTACAGATAGCCTATGTGCACTTCAGACAGGAGCATGGACCTCTCCAGGCCAGCAGACATGAGTGTGTTTAGGGCAGAGATCATCACTTTAAAAATCTATTTTTAAAATCTACTTGCAGATAATCCAATTCTGTAAAACACAAAGTGCACTTTGAAATAATGTCAAATTAAACGTTTAACATTAAAGCATATTTTAAATCATTAAGTTTTAATCTTGTTGAGCTTTAAAGACACATCTCTTCCATCTTTATTTGACCCTCTATCTCTAGCACTCTCTAATCTAATTCTGTTTTATCTATCTGTCTTATTTTTATTTAAAAAAACACACACACTCTTGTCCCTCTATCAATTGCATATTTATTCTCTAACTGCTAGCTTTTCTTTTCTATTCTATCTACTTGTATTCTTTAAAAAAACAACCTTGCTACGTGTACTGCTTTAGGCTAACCGACTCTTGTCATAGAACTTGCATGTTATTGCTCTTTTGTTGGTTTTGATTGCTTCTATTGTCCTCAAATGTAATGACTAAATGTAAATGTATAGAAATTTGTTGTTGACTTATATACTAAAGCACATGTAAAGTATTTTATTTTTATTTTAAATGTTGTGTGTTGTTTGATATTACATTTAAAGTTAATATTAAATCATTACAGCATGAAATAAATATATTTAGACAGAAATAAAATTACAATATATTTTAGTTTACAAATTTGTCAGTACACTTTAACCATACTGTATTTCAAAGACAAGTAATTATGAAATAAAGATGTATACTGTGAAATATGATTTTTCAAAGGTGCAAAGCAAAGATTATTCAAGTAAGTTTTGCAAGACATTGCTATTTCAGTTATTCTACTTAAAAATGTAAAGTTTAATTCAATGTGTTACTTGCTTATTCTGTGTAACTGTTTGTGAAATTTACTAGCAAATTCTGAGTGAAAATTGTTTCAACACCAAAAAACACTCTTAAGTTCAGATAACTGCAATTGACTAAAAATGTTATGCAGTTTGAACTTTGCAAATTAGTATATCATTTCTGTATTATTGCATAATAAACACTTTTTAAAAGTATACTTCTTTTTCACAAGGGAACACTTGGACATAATCTGTAATTTGTATATAAATTAATATGTATAAAATCAAATGAAGTTATATGGAGCCAGTAATTCTAACCACAGACCTTCGTAGGGGGACAGAAAAATATTCTGTCCTGTTTTGGCCTGAATATTTAGCTATATATTGTCACTTTGTGGTAACGTTTTTACATCAAACGCTGCACCTCAGTGGAGGATGTGGTAATGGGCTCTACTTTCTTTAAGCACATATCTGTGCTTTGTTTATCTGCCATATCAGTCATTTCACTATGAATTGTCATGAGAACCTAAGAAATAACTATTGCGTAATGCCAGACTATTGGGGTTACTCATTAGTTGTGCAGTTTATCTCATTAGTTTGCTGGAGGTAATTTAGGATATACTATATTTATGATATATTGATCTTTTGTATACCCCAAGAAAGTCAAAGTTAGATACATTTCATGTTTTGAGATAAGAGTCAGAAATCAAGTGATCTGTGGTAGTCATACAGAAGCTTGTGACTCAGCTCCAGAATATAGCCATGTGATGATAAATACTCTCAGACTGGATTCTCAGTGTTCACTTGAATTTTGTTGAAACTTTTAAAGAGGCAATTCATTTGAAATGGCACCAAGTTATATAAATATCTAGTAAATTACCTTTAAAGGAATTTTTTAATTAAAATTATGGGATATGATTCATGTCGCTTCATAGCTTCTGAGCACCTTTCTGATAGATTCCAAGCCGCATACCAACTTCAACGTCAAGTGTGTTTTCTAAACTGCTGTAATCAGTGCTTGAAGTGGAAAAAAGTTTTTTTTAAAAGTTCCGGTGCTCACCTGACCCCTATACTTTTATACTTTTTAATAATTCACAATGTATGTATAGTGCCACAATCAATCAATCAATAATTTAATAAAAGTTTTCAATACAAATTAGCACAAGTCAAGCTGCAATACCAAACATGACCACAGGGAGATGCAGAAGACCACTAAATCGCCTGCCTTTAATATACGGATCCATTCAGAATCGCTAAATCTCTGACCACCGCATAATCAGCGTTCATTATAAAACACTCTTGCTTTTAAGCCAAATACACGCTGAAAATAATAATTCTACTGCCATCTGGACGTAAGTCACTATTCTCTCCGTAAACGCTGATGAAATCGGCCGTGTTTTCTCTGCATTAGCGCTGTTTTGAGCTTACTGTTTGAATTCGTTCACTGAATCCTTGGACTTTCCAGGAGTTTACGGTTTAAAATGATGTGATTGCTAAAGCCTGCTTCTTTTCATTTTAAGATGTGATTTTCGTTATAAAGTACGGATTCAAATTAGTAATAAATAATTAATTATTATTCTGCTACTCCGCGGGCCTCCCCTGACATGCTCTCGCGCACCACACAATGAAGTAGACCGACTCTGCTTGCGTTCATTCACGTGATTGGTCGAGATGAGAGGTGATCCCGCCTGGGTAGTGTGATTTACATAGTTTCTATATCATTTCTAATCATATATGGGATCATATAGCCTAATCACCCAGACCCTGACGATTTTACTCTGAGTACCGGCAAAATGTCAGAAGTGCCAGTACGCACAAAAAAGTGCAGGTACTCTAAAGGCTAAAATATATAGAAGTGCATACCAGCCCACTTCACTGGTTGTAATCTTCATGCTGATATAAAGTGATGTGTTTTCCAGGTGAACTGATGGAGCCTCTGCTTGTCTCCTGTACTTACCCTGAGGACTATCAAAGCTGGATCTTCCAGTTACAACAGGCAAGACTTCAGTCGTTGCATTTTAGCTATTGATCATTATAGCAAAACAAATAACTTCAGTGTTCACCACAGTTTACAAGATGTAAATGGGCCTACATCCTAAACATTACTGATAGGCCTACAATACATTTAAATATTTTTTTTTCCATCTCCCACAGCCTGATAAAGTGGCAGATTCTTTGCCACATCACACCCCTCCACCTCTGATACCAAAGAAGCGCAGAAGCTGAGGATGTGCCAGATGGAAATTAAAATGGCTGTGAACTCCATATATTGTGCTCAATGAAAGCTGCTGATGACAAATGAACATTTTACCGTTGCATTTTACTCCTAAGTAACAAATCTCATCACAGCTTGTGAGGAAATATATTCAATAGCTAGGAAACTTACAGATTTAGACAGAACAGTCTGCTCCATAATAATCTGTTTTGAGGTGGGGAGTGGAAATGTATAGCCTACAAATATGAATACAAATGTTTAAATGTGATGTAATAAATAGTTTTAATTAGTAATTAATTCCAGGGTCTCATATCTCTGAGCCAAGTCTTTTTTTTTCTTTCTTTCTTTTCTTCAAAGACACCAAACAACATATGAGTGATTTGTAATGACTTAGTTTAATAGCAGTTTAAATCTAGGCTAAAGCAGAATCAGATTGTGCAAAGGACTCATCTGGTTCCTGTGGTCTTGTCCCGATGGCCGTCTTGGAGACAGGGTCTTCACTGGGGATCAGTCTCTGGGGCTCATCTAGGTGTCCTGGCTGTATAGGTCATCTTTAGGTGCTGATCCACCGTCTGATCTGGATACAATCTAGATCTGGGTGGCTACGGTGACCTCGGAATAAGAAAGAAACAGACTAATATTAGCGTAGATGCCATTCTTCTAACGATGTAACAAGTACATCAGGTGTTTTGGGAAGTGTTCCCGGTTCCGGTTGACCTAATTAATGCAGCCTAACAATCCTTTAACGGATTTGAATTATAGAAATGCGATAGTGTGTTATGTGTTAGCCAGGTTAAAGAGATGGGTCTTTAATCTAGATTTAAACTGACAGAGTGTGTCTGCTTCCCGAACAGTGTTAGGTAGATTGTTCTAGAGTTTGGGCGCTAAATAGGAAAACGATCTCCTGCCTGCAGTTGATTTTGATATTCTAGGTATTATCAAATGGCCAGAGTTTTGAGATCGCAGCGGACATGAAGGACTATAACGCGATAAGAGCTCACTCAAATACTGAGGTGCCAAACCATTCAGGGCCTTATAGGTAATTAGCAAGATCTTAAAATGTATTCGATGTGTAATAGGGAGCCAGTGCAGTGTTGACAGAACCGGGCTAATGTGGTCATACATCCTGGTTCTAGTAAGAACTCTAGCTGCTGCATTTTGAACCAGCTGGATTTTATTTATTAAACATGCAGAGCAACCACCCAATAAAGCATTACAATAATCTAGCCTCGAGGTCATGAATGCATGAATTAATGTTTCTGCATTTGACATTGAGAGCATAGGTAGTAATTTAGATATATTTTTAAGATGGAAAAATTCAGTTTAACAAATGCTAGAAACATGTTTTTCGAAGGAAAGATTGTATCAAAAAGTACGTATCATCTATCAAAAAGTACGCCTAGGTTCCTAACTGATGTGATACTGTGGCTGACAGCTGCATGGTTACAATTTTATCTCTAATTGTTTCGATCTTGGAAGTAAAGTAGTTCATAAAGTCAATACTACTGTGCTGCTGGGTAATGTCTGCACCTGCTGATGTTATATTTTTTGTTAATTTAGCCACTGTATTAAGTAAATACTTGGGGTTGTGTTTGTTTTCTTCTAAAAGAGATGTAAAGTAAGCCGATCTAGCAGTTTTTAATGCTTTTCTGTAGGATAGGGTACTTTCCTGCCAAGCAATACGAAATACCTCTAATTTTATTTTTCTCCAGCTGCACTCCATTTTCTGGGCTGCTCTCTTTAGGGCCTGAGTGTGCTCGTTATACCACGGTGTTGGACACTTTTCCTTAATCTTCCTTAAGCGTGAAGGAGCAACCGGTATCTAAAGTGCTAAAAAAGTCAGAGTCAATAGTTTCTGTTACATCATCAAGTTGTTCTGAGCTATTGGATATGCTGAGGAATTGAGATAAGTCAGGAAGATTATTTATAAAGTAGACTTTTGTAGTAGAAGTGATGGTTCTACCATAATTGTAACAAGGAGTTGGCTTTACAGCTTTAGCTATATGGAATATACACGAAACTAGATAATGATCTGAGATATCATTGCTCTGCTGCAATATTTCAACGCCACTGACATCAATTCCATATGACAGTATTAAATCTAGAGTATGATTTCAGCAATGAGTAGGTCCTGAAACGTGTTGTTTAACACCAATGGAGTTTAGAATATCTATAAATGCTGATCCCAATGAATCTCTTTCATTATCAACATGGATATTTAAATCACCAGCAATTAGGACTTTATCTGCAGCCAGCACTACCTCAGATAGAAAATCAGCAAATTCTTTAATAAAGTCTGTATGGTGCCCTGGTGGCCTGTATACAGTAGCCAGTACAAACATCGCAGGGGATTTATCATTAACACTTGTTTCTTTGGATAACGTTATATGAAGCACCATTACTTCGAACGAATTATACTTGAAACCCGACCTCTGAGAAATACTGAAAATATTGCTATAAATTGTGGCAACACCTCCCCCTTTACTGTAATCTTGGGGTGTAGTAGTAAGTTTAAAGTAATGTAATCATCTGGTTTTAGCCAGGTTTCTGTCAAACAAAGCACATCTAGTTTATGGTCAGTGAACATATCATTTACAAAAAGTGCTTTTGTAGAAAGGGATCTAATATTCAATAAGCCAAGCTTTATCATTTGTTTGTCTGTATTACATCTGTTTTTTATATGTTGAACGTCAATTAAATTGTTACTCTTACTTTGGTTTGGATGTTTTCTGTATTTTCTAGTTCAGGGAACAGACACAATCTCTATAGTGTGATATCTAGGTGAAAGAGTCTCTATGTGCTGAGAATTAACTGACTTCTGTGTCATGAGGCGGCTAGCAGACGGTCGGTTTAGCCAGTCTGTCTGCTTCCTGACCTGGGCCCCAGTTAGTCAAGTATGAACTCTAAGACTATGTGCCATATTTCTAGAGTGATCTTGTGAAGTCGAACATCATTAGCGCCGACGTGAATTAACAATCTTACTGAATTTACGTTTAGCATTAGCCAGCACTTTTAAATTTGCCAATATGTCAGGCGCTCTGGTTCCAGGTAAACACTGGATTATGGTGGCTGTGTCTCTATTTACACGTTCCGTACAATAAACAATAACTAGAGCACTTTCATCAGGTTTCTCAGTGGGTGCATCACTGAGTGGGGAGAACCTGTTTGATGTTTTGATCGGAACGGAAGAGTGGTGTTTTGACCCGCGACTAGGCCGCTTCACAGTCACCCAGTTGCCCTGCTGCACACGCACTACCGGAACCGAACAATGTACAGGACTCCCTGAGCTAGTCGCATCCAAAGCAGTATCTACAGCCCTCACATTCTTACTGTCCTCAACTAAAGTTTGGATGCGTGTCTCTAATTCTGAAATCTTCTCTGTCAGCCTAACTATTTCCTTGCATTTATCACATGTGAATCCCAGAGAGAGATAAACTGTACATGTGGCAAACAGTGCAAACAGCAATAGCAGGAGAAGAAGCCATTACTCACTGTGATTGAAGAAATGATTAGCTTACCACTGTTGTTTGATGAACTTGTGAAAAACGGAGCGAGAAAAAAGAAAACGCTCTTGGTTACTTACATAACCTTGGTTCCTCGAAATGAGGGAACGAGACATTGCAATGGTAAATACATTTTCCTCGAATCCTACTGAAGCCTTATTGAATCACGCCAGTGAAACTGGCCAATGGCGTTCAAGCGCGCGAAATATGAGTGGGAATCCCACTCTATATAAGGCAGTGCTTGTACGTCATCCATTCAGAATCTTTGACTGAAACAACTTGCATTCTAAGATCCTGAGCTCGGTGACACGGCAATAAGAGCAATGTCTCATTCCCTCATTTCAGGGAACCGAGGTTACGTAAGTAACAGAGCGTTTCCCTTCAATTCGGTCACTCTACATTGCTATGGGAACGTATAAAATGAGCGTGAAAAGCTGTTATAGTGGCCACATACACTTTCAATGTTGATGGCATACGACCACTATCAAATCGCTCTTGGAGGAAGGCAAGAATTATTGGTATTGGGCAGCTGATTGGGTCTTCATCCCGCGATATGCACCAACTTGAAAAATGTTTCCATTTATGTGCGTAAAGATGCCTAGTGGAAGGAGCCCTAGCCTCAGAGATAGTGTTCAACATGCGCTGAGGAAGTGCATCTGTTACTGGCAAGCTCCGTCGAACTCCATGACTCTGGATTTGGGTGCCATATCGTTCCTTGTGCTTGAGAGAGGAGGTCTCTCTTCAGTGGGATAATCCACCGGGGGGCTACCAGCATCTCCGCCAGTTCTGGGAACCACGGCTGATTGGGCCATTTCGGTGCCACTAACAGAACAGATTCCTTTTCCTCTCTGATTTTGCAAAGCATGTGAGGCGTGCTAGTGTGTCAGTGAATAAAACAGCGGGCAGTGAGTGTTCTCCGCTGATGCGAAGAGATCCACCTCCGCCCTGCCGAATACACTCCAAATCATTTTGACTGTCAGAGGGTGTAATCTCCACTCCCCGTGGATTACCGCCCCTCGACAGAAAGCACTCGAGCGCTAGGTGTACAGCACGGATCTCCAGACAGTTTATGTGCCATGGCTTCTCCGTTTCTGACCATGTCCCGAAGGCTGGTCTGCCATCGCATACGGCTCCCCAGCCCGTGCTCGATGCATCTGTCGTAACATTCTTTCTCCTGATCACTTGGCCAATACGAACACCCCGGCGATACATACCAAGGGGTCAGCGTATGCAAACAGTCGCGCGTCACTTTAATGCGCAAGGTGCCCGTGCGCCATGCGTTCTGTGTCACCCGGCTCTTTAGCCAGAGCTGAAGCGGTCGCATATGTAGGAGCCCTAGATTGCACACTGTCGAGGCAGCAGCTATCTGGCCGAGCGTCCTCTGAAAGCATTTTAGCGGGGAAGAACGACCTAATTTGAAGACTGCGAGAGAGCTGATCAGTTTTTGTGAGCGCTCCTCCGACAGACACACTCGCATATTGATTGAGTTCAGTTCCACTCCTAAAAAGGAGATGTTCTGGCTTGGTACCAGCATGCTCTTTTGCATATTTACAATAAGCCCTAAGCTCTGAATATGAGCGAGGAGTCTGAGTTTGTCGCTGAGCAGCGTACTCTCTGATTGGGCTAAGACTAGCCAGTCGTCGAGGTAGTTCAGGATGCGCATTCCGCTCTGCTTCAGAGGAGAGAGAGCAGCATCCCTATATTTCGTAAACGTGCAAGGGGCTAGACCAGAGACTTGAGCAACTTGGCCTTATATACCTGGAGTATCGACATCACATGCAGTGCTGAAGCTGCTTGGCCCGCCACGGAGAAAGCCTTGCCGACGAGGTTTTCAGTGGCACGGCAAGGTTTAGAGGGGAGAGACGCGTTGTTTCTCACTCTCCAGTTCGCCGCAGCTGAAGGACAGAGATGGGCAGTGACGGCTTCTTCCACGGGGGGGGTTGACATACCCTACTTGGTCAGCTCTGTCCACAGAAGACAGGAGGGAGGATCCCAGATTATGCACCCGATAATCTCTCCACAACTTTTTTATCTCTTTGTGCACCTCGGGGAAAAAGGGTCCGGGTCTCCGCGGGGTGTCTTTTCGGCCGCGATCCGGCTGGAGGTACCACTCGTCCAGACGGCTTCTGTCCGGCTCGGCAGCAGGTGCCTACTCCAAACCGAGCCCATCCACTGCCTTGGACAGGACGCTTAGGAGCTCGACATCACTGTGATGGAGGTCCCCCACATCGCTGCTGTGGGGCGCAGTGTAATCCAGCGGGCTGTTAGACCACTCCTCTCTCGCAGACGCTGCCACCGAAATGGCATCATCCTCCTCGTCAGCGCCCACCATGGCACCGAAACACACATCTTGAGCGTCGGGGGAGGGGCACAGCGTCAGCTCGTCACCTGATCCTGACAGATCCACATCAGAAACTCGCGGCACTTTCCTCATTGGCTCGAAAGAGGTTGCAGAGGAAGAGCGAGGCAGAGTTAGTTGGGCGAGTTCATCGCCTTGGATGATGGCCACACGGAGCCTGAGAGTCCGGAGACTCATATCCCCGCAGTGGGGGCAGTCCGACCCCCCAAGCGCCGCCTCTGTATGGGCGTGACCCAGGC
Organism: Barbus barbus; assembly: GCF_936440315.1. Taxonomy (NCBI): domain Eukaryota; kingdom Metazoa; phylum Chordata; class Actinopteri; order Cypriniformes; family Cyprinidae; genus Barbus; species Barbus barbus. Next base: position 14,345,476 of record NC_136719.1, read on the forward strand.
AGAAGACACACGATTCGTGGCCATCAGAAGATTCAATTGGCTCCGCACAGGAGAGGCAATCGCGAGTCATCTTTGCTTCTGAAGCTCACGGAACACAGCAGGGGAAGAGAAGGCATGTCTGCTGCAGCATATAGATCACGGTGAGTAGTCTTGTTGATAGACTTCTTGCTTCTCGTAGAAGGTTGGCTGAAGAAAAAGATTCTGAATGGATGACGTACAAGCCCTCCCACTCATATTTCTCGCGCTTGAACACCATTGGCCAGTTTCACTGGCGTGATTCAATAAAGCTTCAGTAGTAGTCGAGGAAAATGTATTTTCCATAGCAATGTAGAGTGACCAAATTGAAGGGGAACAATAATAGGCGCGAATGGAACCGCCAGTGACAAGCTAACCGGCTAACGCGCTGCACTTGCGGTTTTTAAAAGCGAACGATCAAATTAGTTTGATAGATAATACCAGAAATATGGTGGGAATTAAGTTATATATTATCACTTTAAACAACAGAAAGTGAAAGTAAGATAGAGATTCAACAGAAAAGCAAAGCTACACGGAGCTACAATTGCAAACCTCTCAGCGGCACGACAGACAGAAGCAATCGATCAGCAATCAACATGTTTTTATTTATTTTTTTGTCTTGTATAAAGATGGGTCAGTAGTTTTCCATTGTTAAACAACACCTTAAAAACCTAGAATCGAAACCCAGTGTTTAACAACATAAGACAATTTCCCAACAACCTGTTCAAACAAATATATCACTTTTTGTTTTTCCTTCAGGCATGAGTTTTTCACAAGCCATTTAAAATATAGCAAATTTTTCACAAGCAAGCATATTTTTCCTTTAAACTTTATGCAAAGTTTAACTAAATATAACTAGCATTTCTTAAAAGCAGCTTCTGACAGGCACAAAGAACATTTCATGGGGGAAAAATCGTTACATAAACATATTTTGTTGACAGCAGCCAATAACACAAAACACCTCATGAGGGACATGACCGAAATCAACAGGTTCATATGAAAATCCTCAATTATGACAGCTGTAACAAATTCCAGAAAACAAATTCAACAGAAAGATACACTGTATTTTTAACACCTCATTGAGTTGAATTAACCATATCCAGAGGAATTCAGGTAATTACAATCATGATGCTTGTTTAAACAGATCCATAGTAACAAACATGAATACATTCATCGATAACTAATGCTCCAACCTGACATTAGAAGTATCCATTACAGTGTAACAATGCTGCCGTTGTCCTTATCGTTTCTATCACAAAAACATGGCTAAAGCTTAAAGCTATGGTCTACGGTCGATTTCAAAGATTGTTCATTAATAACCTCGTTTAGATGCTGGTTATGGTTCTACAGTACAATCCTAATAATATGAAGAGAAAAAAGAATGAAAAAAATCCATTCACTCTATTGGGTGTACACCCGAAGAGAAATTGACCAATGTAAGCTGTCCGGCCGGACAGCTTACATTGGTTAACTGCTCTCATCCAATCCCCTGCTCCACTCGCGTCTCCACCCACCGCACCCCACTCCGCCCCCGCCCCCTCCTGCAACATGAAATTTCGCGCGAAAGTAGGCAGTATCAACTCAGCAATGGAGAAAAACCAACAAACAGACAGCAGCAAGCGGCCCCTGCTCGCACCAACAGTCAAGGTTGGAAGAAAGAGAAAGTCAATTGAGGAAAGAGCAGAGATTAAAAAAAAATGTGAAGAACGCCGGACTCAAAGCCGAATCAATATAGGGTCCACCATTGCCCGTTGGAGGAAGCTTCAGAGAAACCTTGGACTTAAAACCGACGCCGACATGGCTGACTTTTTGTTGAGCAGGTAAACATTTATTTATACTTTTATGGTGTGGTGTATTACACAAATAGCTTTTTATCAGTCTGACAACATGATCATGCTACCGGTCGGCATTGGAATGTTAGCCGTTCAGCATCGCCTATCACGGGTCAAAGTTATTATATTTCTTGAAGTGCTTGACTATTTCAGTAGGCCTAACGTTAGCGGTTTTCTGTTCGAGCCGATAGAACATTGCATGTGTTGCTAATCTTGCGTGTGCGTGACCTCAAACGTGTGCCTCTGAGCTATTTTCCATGTTTACTCCTACTTGACTGAGTGACGTTGTTCAGGTCGTTTCCCGGTGGGAGGGATCAGGTAGCACAGAGGGGAGGGGTGTGCGTGTGGAGGGGCGGGATGAGTTTTTTTTTAAAATTCTGGCTTTCTCGACTGATTTTCAACATCGTAGACTACAACTTTAAGATCAAACAAAACTACAACTGCTCCATACAAAATAATTACAATGTACAAGCTGTACTACAATGTACCAGTCATATATGGAATCACTGGGCTATAATCAAAAACCTGGAAGTAATTTAACATTTGCACTATCATTTGAGACAGTGACCATAGATTCTCACACTGAACAAAACTAAACATTTATGTATGGAGTTAAAATTATATTAAAAATACACATAAAATGCTCAAATATTCACACTCAGCAACGTCTCATGATAATTTCGCAGTTTTTGTGCAAGCAAAATGTGCATGCATTTGTGGACTGTATCAAGTTTACAAGAAGCCGGATACATGTGCACTTTGACGCATACATTTGTGTGAGGTTGTGACTCCATATATTTTGACCAAAAAGCATTTCACATTTTCAAAAATAATTCCTGAATATCATGAAATTATAAATAGTGGGTTACAGTCTGTTAACCTCTCCTTAAGAACATTAACCATGGTTTTACTACAAAAAAATAAGATAAGAAAAATCTGTTAACCACAAATCAACCATGGTTTTAAACTAAACTATAGTTTAACCATGGTATTTGTAGTAAAATTGTGGTTATACAAATGGTAGCCTATTTAATTTGCCAAAAATATGTTTACTACACTTTAACTACTATAAAAACGTGGTTAATTTTTGTAAGGGTATCATAGATGAGGGAGTTGAAAAATAGTTCAAATAGGATGGGTTATCAAGTTCAACCCTACGATATTCTCAAGCTGTTACCTTGGCCTGGGAGGCTTTCTGTGTAGTTGCAGGTTACTGTCAGCAGAGGGCAATAGTGTTGTGTATTTACAATCAGACAAGAAGGGCACAAAATACCGTAATCATTCAAATGGCATCATACCACATGACATGCATCCCAGTAGGGTACAATAGCTTTGTAAATAATTGTGTAAGGATTCTGTATTGTTCTGGCATCTTGCGGTGTTCGATTTAATGGAAAAATATTACAAGATGAGGAAACAAAATATACCTGCATGTAGCAATTACGTAGCCACAATGAACCCTTTCGTCTATAAGCCTACATAGCACTCAGTGAGATGCAGAGCAACAACAGCAGAGGTACAACTTCAGCATCACCCAAGGCAGGACTTGAACTTTTAACCTTTTAACTGCCAGACAAAATTTGTACCCACTCCAGACACTTCTTTGGTGTGTTGCCAACTGCTGTTGTAATTCAAAAAGACAGATTCAATTAAAAATGGTTGACATGCAATATGCCAGAAATATGGTTATCATGCAAATAATCCAAAGACAGCAGAGTTATGAATCTGGGCCTTATATGATCAGCTCTAAAGCAGATATCCTTAGGACACAGTAGCATTGCAAATTATGAAATTTCATTTTGATACACATACGTTGAGAAGATTCAGCCTTATTTCCCTTTAGACACTGGCACTGGTATTGTTATTTCCAAAAATGCCCCTTAAGACTCAAAAATCCATTCAATAACTTTCATATGGTTTGGTCAGAAGATCGTCTAGTGACTTTATTGAAGATTGGACATTGGACTCATAAGAGAAGCAGTTTTTTTTTTTTTTTTTAATATAGGGCATTGACATATTTTCTTCTTCAGGCTAGTAGGGCCCTTAAAGTCAGCATGACATGAAAATCTATTTTCTAAATGCATTTTATCGATCTTATTGTCAACAATTCATTCACGCATATGACAGTCTCTGTGGTGACGTTTGATGCACTTCATTTAGTTCGCTTTAACCCTGTCCATTTCTTACTATAGACTACAAGCTCGCATTAATATCTGCCTGCATCCAATCAACAGCAATGAATAGAACCAAGTCTCTCCCTATATACTCTCATGTGAAAAAGTTAGGACACCCTAATTAATTCCATGTTTTTCTGTATCAGGAGATAAAAAAATTATCTGGTCCTTGGAAAGTCTTATAATTTGGAAAAAGCCTCAGATGAACAATATCATATGACATATCACACCGTGTCATTATTTGATTAACAAAAACTGAAAGATTAATGGAAAAGCCATGTGTGACAAAGTTAGGACACCCTATGATTCAATTCCCTGTAGATCCACTTTTAGCAGCAAAAACTTGAAGTAATCATTTTCTGTATGAATTTATCAGTCTCTCACATCATTCTGGCCCACTCTTCTTTACAACGTTGCTCCAGTTTATTGAGGTTTGTGGACATTTGCTTATACACAGTTCTCACCACTCGATTTCAGTCAGGATGAGATCTGGACTGACTTGGCTATTGCAGAACCTTGATTATTTTATTTTCAGCCGTTATGTTGTAGATTTGTTGGTGTGCTAGGGATCACTTTCCTGTTGCATGACCCAAGCTTTAGCTGTTGGACGGATGGCCTCACGTTTGACTCTAGAATACTTTGGTTTACAGAGGAGTTCATTGTTGACTCAATGACTGTGAGGTGCCCAGGTCCTGTGGTTACAAAACGCTGGTTACGTATGTCAAGTCAAGTCACCTTTATTTATATAGCGCTTTTAACAATACAGATTGTCAAAGCACTTAACAGTATCAAATTGGAGGATAGAGTGTCAGTAATGTATAAAAATTAGATTAAACACTCAATTTTCAGTTAAAGGCATTTCATTATTGAATTCAGAGATGTCATTGTCTAGCTCAGTTTAGTTTAAATAGTATCTGCGAAATCAAATTGACGATAATCACTAGAAATTAAGTGTCCCCAACTGAGCAAGCCAGAGGCGACAGCGGCAAGGAACCAAAACTCCCTCTGTGACAGAATGAAGGGAAAAAAAAAACCTTGGGAGAAACCAGGCTCAGTTGGGGGGCCAGCTCACCTCTGGCCATGAGATAATTGTTTATTTATTGTTTACTTATTGTTTTAATTAAAATTTTAAATGCATTTATTTCTATTTTATATTATTGCAATTTATAACAATAATAGTATTATGTAGTTAGGTATTTTATTATATTTTTAGTTATTTTCTTTTCTTTGTATTTTTATTGTATTTAAGTCGAGGTCTTCACTGGGTATATGTCCCTGGGGCTCATCCAGGTGTCTCGGCCTCCAACGACAATTGGGGAGACATCATCTCCCGGCGCCGATCCACCATCTGATCCGGACACGGACTGAGAAACAGAATAAGAAAGAAACAGACAATATTAGCGTAGATGCCATTCTTCTTACGATGTAACGAGTACGTTGTGTGTTATGGGGAGCGTTCCCGTTTCCGGTCTAATTAATGCAGCCTAACAATCCTTTACTGGATTTGAATAATAGAAGTGTATTAGTGTGTTATGCGTAAGCCAGGTTAAAGAAATGTGTCTTTAATCTAGATTTAAACTGACAGAGTGTGTCTGCCTCCCGAACAGTGAGTTTGGGTGCTAAATATGAAAAGGATCTGCCGCCCGCAGTCGATTTTGATATTCTAGGTATTATCAAACCAGAGTTTTGAGAACGCAGCGGACGTGGAGGACTATAATGTGATTAGAGCTCGCTCAGGTACTGAGGAGCTAAGCCATTTAGGGCTTTATAAGTAGTTAAGATTTTAAAGACAGAAAAATTTAAAGATTTTTGACAGAACCAGGCTAATATGGTCATGCTTCCTGGTTCTAGTGAGAACTCTAGCTGCTTCATTTTGGACCAGCTGTAGTTTGTTGATCAAGCGTGCAGAACAACCACCCAATAAAGCATTACAATAGTCTAACCTTGAGGTCATAGGTCGCAATTTAGATATGTTTTTGAGATGGAAAAACGCACTTTTACAAATGCTAGAAACACGGCTTTCAAATGAAAGATTGCTATCAAACAGCACACCTAGGTTCCTAACTGATGAAGAAGAAATGACAGAGCAGCCATCAAGTGTTAGATAGTGTTCTAGGTTATTACATATGGGACCTCTATTTTTTCAGAATTTAGCAGTAAGAAGTTACTCGTAATCCAGTTTTTTATATCGACTATGCATTCCGTTAGTTTCTCAATTTGGTGTGTTTCACCGGGCCGCGAAGAAATATAGAGCTGAGTATCATCAGCATAACAGTGAATGCTAACACCATGTCTCCTGACAATATAGGGTAACATGTAAAGCGTGAAAAGTAACGGCCCTAGTACTGAGCCTTGAGGTACTCCGTACTGCACTTGTGATCTATATGATACCTCTAAAGGGAGATTTGAGATCGTTGGGTACTTTCAATTGGGAGATGGTTGTCATGAACCTTAACCACTTAATTTAAATTATGGAAATTATATTAAAAACATTTTTGCATTTATATTCCATAGTTTTTTTTAAATATATATTTTTGATTAAAAAAAAGAAAGTGAAGTTCATAAAAAAAAAAATTACTTTATATTTTCTTTGTAAATGATGAAAATGCAAAAATGCCAAAAAAAAAACAAATGTGTCCCACATTTTCATCTCACTACCGAAACAGTGTATGTTTTAGTCCATTGGCTGAGACCGATTTTAACTACACTCCTACATTTATGATCAGGAAATATTCCTGTGTTCCTCTCTCTCTTGTAACTACATGGTGTGAGTAGATAGGCCCCATCATTTTGAGGTGAATTATTTTCAAATCTGTGTGTAACTTTAAGGAACATCACTACCGAGCACCTTTTTCCTGCAATTAACTTTTTGAACGCCGTTTCATAACATTTAGTTTTTATGTGCTTTCTACTGGTCAGAACTGTGCTAGGTAACCACGTGCTGATTAGCATCTTTGAGCTTGGGTCAAAATCTAAAATGGTCACTACCAAAAGAGTCACAACAGAAAAGTGGTGAAGTTTTGGTTGTGACGTGTTTTTTTTTGTTTTTTGGGGGGTGGGGTGTTATTCTATCAAATTTAATTTTTATGTGTGTACAACTGTTCAGAACTGTGCTAGCTAACCATGTGCTGATTAGCATCTAGGTACGGTGGCCGAGAGAGCTCAATGCACTGCAACTTCAGAAAACACATGCAAATAGAAAAAACACCAGCAAATCAAGAAAGCATCTTCATAAATTTGACAGCAGGTGCTGCAAATGCTCATTGAATTATCAACTGAAATGTTATGATAGTATTTGGTTCAATTATATACATTCAAACTAATGAATCTTTAACTTTGAAATCAGTATGATCAACTTTTTGCCTTTTAGAAAAGAAAGATTGGATTCAAAATACAACAAATCTCATAAATTATAATTAAAAAATGTTAAAATTGTAACTGTTATACCTCTGAAAACCTTTTAATAAAATAGCAAAAACATTTACAAGGTAGATGCAAGCAAAATCTTAACAGGTCAATATAACCCTTCTAATTAAATGCTATATTACTCTGTTTCAGTATGTGTGTGTGTGTGTGTTACTACTGTTTCAATTGCTAAAGAGGCTAGATACAGTGGCTAATTATTGCTGCAAACCTGCAGCAGACATTAATTTAACCTGCATGGATGCATTTTGCTACTTTGCTACTAAAACTGTAAGTACAGTCCATTATGTAAAATTGATACGAAATGTTTCACTGTGATAAATGGCTTTAATTAGAAATGCATTCCTGGGTCTCTGCAGCCCGTCTCTTATCGGTCTCTAACTGCAGCTTCTTTTCTGCAGCCTTTCACCTCTGATTTACAGCAGTTGGAAACCATTCAAGGTTCTTAGAACAGCTGTGACAAAGAAACTATTCCGTTTACCTGCTACCCGGCTGCTTTATTGCCCTATGGGATATGAGGTGAGCCTGGAATGAAACTGATGTTTATGAGGCATGCTTTGTTGTAGCTGTGTGCATACGTGGCTGGGAATCCTGGTTACAGTAAGGTTAACTTTACACACACTTTTTTTTGTTATTGGTCTCATACAGACCCTTGAGACACTTTCTGCTAGAATATGTGCATTTTATTTATTTACAAAGTCAGCATAAAGGATTATATTTCAAATATGATTTAACATGCTCAGGATATCAGTACTCCACAATGAAATTGCCCAAAAAATCTGCCTTACCAAAACAACAAATATACAAACAGCAGTATCACTGACATAAATAATGGTCATTATTTGAAAGAACACTTCTTGTTATTATGCCAGTACTATTTAGTAAATGATTATCTACAGAGGACTAGTGGCATAAACTAATATTTATGTTGCAACGTCATTCAAAAAAAAAAGAGAAAACTAATTTGGTTCCAATTTTTCACTAGTAAAAGCGAGCGTTTATCTTTACTGTGTGAATGTTCAGTGAATCTGCTAACAACAAGACATCTCATCACAGAGAGTGAAATGGCTGCTATACCACCTAAAACTAACCTAGCTAAACATTTTAACCGCTGACATGTCCAGATTTCATCCACCCACATGGTGAGACTGGGACAGCTGTATTTTGAGTAGTGTGCATCTATGGACTGTCAGAAAGCGCAGCACCATTTGCTACATGCAGTAACAACACATGCATTTCTTTGCAAGCGAGCCATAGAAAGTAACCAAGGTAATATCGCTTGAAGAGCTAGGGATACTTAAAACCTGAAGTGCAAAACTCTTAATTGATTAAGGAGGACTGGTAGCATCAAATAAGGATGAAATCAATAATTCATTAAAATGAAAATAGATATGTAAAACTATTTTTTTTATTAATTTGTAAAATTGAATTATACAATAACTTTTTTTTTTTATATGCATCATAATTTTATCTTAATATTCAACCATGATTTTAATGATTAATTAAATGTTTGTAAAAACTTTGCAAAGTTATTTATTTGCATTTTTATTTTCAGTTTAATAAATTAATTGTGTTTTTTTATTTTTTATGTGGCACTTCTTGTCCTCCATAGATGCAATGCATAGTTTAGATTTTTACAGCATACCTTAATAATGCGAAAATGTTAGCCATGGAATATTCACACAAATTTGCAGTGATGTACAAAGTTACTCTGGATTGCTAAAGCAGATGCAAGAAGCTTAAAACAATGTCCCATACTTCAAGGTCTCAGAGAGTCACTCCCTCTAATTTTTGTGAGACATATTTAATGCGAATGTTTTCACGGAGGTTTCGCAAACGAGCACTGCGGCTTGTGATCTCCTCCACGTACGTTTTGGGGAACCAGCCCCGCTCTCCATCCGACAACCGGATCCCCTCTACCCACCCTGTGAATTGAAAACATAAAAGGTCATTTATCTCTTCTTTGCAGTCCTCCAGCTTCTCTTCTTCAAAGGGAAAAATGGAGTGTAGCCAGAGGAAGGGAAATGATTTTCCTTACCATCACTTGTAATTGTTACAGCTTGAAGGATGTCTGCCTTCTCCAGCGTTAACTCATCATGCTCCTGAGACTGGTAGCTCTTGATGCACTGGACTTGAGAAAGATCTGTGCAGACATGTAAATATGTCACAATTTATTTTAAGGTCCAATTATCGCCATTAACAAACAATTAACTAATTTTGCAACAAACTCCTAATTGGCTACTAATTAATAGTTAGTAAGGTTGTCAAGTTTAGGTATTGGGTAGGATTAGGGATGTAGAATATGGTCATGCAGAATATGTGCTATATAAGTTCTAATAAACAGCCAATATGTTAATAATAGTCATGCTAATAAGCAACGAGTTAATAGTGAAAATTGCTCTCTATACTAAAGTGTTATCAATATTTTGTATTAAAACATAAGTCTTAGCATCACAAGGCAGACTGTACACAAAAAGTTAGGGGTAATAATGAGGACTGATAACTGGATTTGCTGTCCTTCATCATATGGAATCTAAGACATTAAAGGAATACTCCACCACAAAATCATTAATCATCATTTACTCAATCTGTTGATGCTATTATTTTTTTATGTGAAACACAAAAATCAATATTTATTTATTGTATGTTCCATTTAAAGACATTTTTGTTCAACAGAAGAAATATGGTCATACAGGTTTGGAAAGACATGAGATTTGGAAAGTAAATGAGGCCATTTCCATTTTTGGAATTTCCAACTATTCCTTTTAGAGTTTTATTTGAGGTACTTAGTTCACAAGTAAACAGGATATTCTTGAGCAGAACTGTATAATCCACTTTGTTTTCAATGTTATGTCAGATAAATAACTGATGACTTTGTATGTTATGCAGAACAGTCCAAACTGCTTATTTTAACACAGCCAAACTTTTGACTTTCATCATAAAGTAACTGGTCCACACAGCAGCTTAACTTGGCGATTATCCACATAATGCTACCAGCCACAATTCACTTTTTACACACCATTTAAATAAAATGATTTAAATTTGAAATGTAGTTAAATCTGAAATGCATGACAAGATGTGAGACAAAGAAAGTACACACCATCATTATCACTGGTCTGCTCAATAGCTGTCTTTGGATTGGAGGGAAACATGGCTGTTATCCACCTCTGTTTGCTGCTCCTACATATAAAACAAAATGTTCTTGACTCAGTTTTAAACTTAGTTTTATGCATCCTGTGAGGACACAACCAAAACCAATGTGGCTAATTTTCTAGGAACACTCAGATCTGTTTGTCAGTGACATGATTTTGGATGTTAATATTTGAGAATGATGTGAATGTACTCACTCTGTGGGTGACTTGAGCAGAATCTGGTGTTTTAGCTGTTGCCCCTCACATAACTGCAGATAGAAGATGAAGCCTGAGATTCCCTGAAGTTTCTGGCTTAGATCTTTCACCTTGAGGTCTTCAATCTTTGCATGTACAAACACCATGAACTTCCATGTGCTGTGACAAGGTAGAGAGGGGGTTCAGCTGTGTTTGCTTCAGGAACCAGATACTACATTGGACATTAAAGGACACACTTGCTATTTTTCTCATTTTATTTGTCTCTCTTTCCCATTAGACTTACTCCTTCCTTCGGGACAGCAGAAGACAGTCATTAAACAGGTGAAGGTACACAGGCCGAGTGGAAAGTTTAAACTTGGACCCAGAAATACTCAAGTTCTGTGTGTCCACTTCTAGCAGTTCACCATGTTTGACCAACCAGCGAGACTGAGAGATGAGAGGAAAAATCTAAAATAAAAGAAAACACATAAACTGACAAGCCAGTAATATGAAAACATGGTGCCAGAAGTGTCATGCTTATTCAAACTGATTTTTGAATGCAACTTCCAAAAGCAATTATTTATTTTGTATACTTGATAACTATTGTAAGTAAAATCTTTAATTAAATTTAGTCATGTGATATTTATTGTGTGACATTTAGACCCTCAAAATGCCCCTGTCAGTTACTAACTCTTTATGGAAAGAACTAAGTGGTCCAAAATATTTTTCCCCTATTGGTCACGTCATACTTGGCGAATGGCACAAAATGAGCCAGGGCTGCCACAAATTAAAATTGGTTCATGATGCCCCTGCATGATACACAGTAAGCATGTAATTAAACATTAAAATGAATGCTAAATGTTATACCTTGCCCTCAAAGTGAATTTTCTTGTTTAGATGAATTAGTTCCTCCATCCTCTTCATGGACTGCACACTGGAGTTACATTCCTTTATTATCTAGTGAAACAGACCAGATTTAGTTTTCATTTTCATATTCTCCAAAATGGTCCTCTCTTACTTTACTCACCTTTTTGAGCTCATTAAGTGCTTTGGTGGCAGTGTCCTCATCTCGTGATCCAGGCATTGTTCTCTTTAGGATATTCTATAATGGACACAGTTCATTACCACAAGATAATTTAATTGATGAACTTTGTAAGCCTTGTTCTAAAGCTTGATAATATTTTTTAACTTTTAAGACAGCTTTGCAAAATATAAAAGATAGAGACTGTGCCCTCTATCACTATCACATTTGGATGTGCGTGATGGAATACCTCCACTAGCATTTTGAGGCGCGTGATCCTTTGAAAAGGAAGGATAAGGAATGATGTAAGAGGCAGCCTCTGGCATATTGGGTCCTCTTCCAGGCGGGCAAGGATTCCAGGAAAACGGGGATTCTCTTGTCTAAGAAAACACCCCAAAGCAAATGAATAAACCTCTTTAAAAGCAATAATGCAATACGCAACATACATATTGTTATGCTTGTTTGATAACAGTTTTACAGTAAAAGACTGCTTACAGTAGCCGCTGATAGGTCTGTTCCTGATAGGCTTGATTGGTGACGTAAGGCAGATAAACCCTCCGCAGTGCAGGACAGTGGTCATGGACAATGTCACACACATCAAAACGCAGAATGTCTCCTTCTAACCTATGCTCCAAATCTTGAAGAAATCTGTGGACATGAGGATAATTGAAACAGGGATAGTGTACATCTCTGAAGAAGGCTTTTACTCTTTCAAAAATAGCAAAGTTGTAGTTATTCTTTATTCACCTCTCACTGACTTCTTTCACATCAGGCAGTTTGGAGAAGAGCCACTGCCTCTCCTGTGTCCCAAGACACTCACACAGCTCAGGAGACATCATGAAATGGTCAATTGCAATAGACAAGCTGCGTATGTATGAGGCCTCTGACGTCACCAATTCAAACTTGGCCTGAAATGAGAAAACAAGTCAAGATAAAATTAATTGTTTCATTCTCAGCAAAATGTGCTGGTTGACAAAAAAACAAAAAAAAACAAATAGTCACCTCCTGCAGTTTACGCTCTTCATTGCTGAAGTTGTCAAGTTGTCCACTGGACCGAACATCAGGAATATCTTGCCAAAGGGAAAAGGCGGAGCCTCGAGAAGAGCGGAATGAACTGGATGGAGACAGGTTGCCAGAGGACACAGAGTCTCCTCTTTCTTCATCAGTTCCTGGCTCCGCCCCCTGCTGCCTTTGTATCTCTCTGTTGATAGCAACGTCACTGTATTCCTGATACAAAATCACTGAGAGAGAGGAAGAGAAAACTGGTAAAATAATACTTGTATATACAGGTATATATATATACACATATATATATATACATATACACACACATATATACACATATATATATATATATATACACATAGCCCTCCAAAAGTATTGTAACAGTAAAGACAAAATTGCTCTATTGGCTGTTGAGTCAAGACATTTACAAATATGATTAAAAGTTGAATATGCGACAAAACTACAGAATGTCACATTTTATTATTGGGTGATTCAACACAGATGTTTTGCCAGCTAAGTAGTTCAGCACTTTTAGAGTTTCATCCCTCTATCTGATGTGAGCATAAGTATTGGAACAGTTGCCTCACAGGTCTTTCTAAGTGATCAGCTGTGTCCTGTTGCATTAATTCTTCAGATATTAAAAGCAGGGAATGTGTCATATCAGTTATATCAATTACTTCTGCATTCTGAATCTTGCATTTGATGATGACACACACAAACCAGGATGAAGACGAGGGAGCTGACTTTGAGAGAAAAGCAAGCAATTTGGATGCTAAGAGAAAAGAGGAAGTCAGTTAGGAGCTCTAGCAAAAACAAAGGGCATGGAGAAATCAAGAGTTTGGAAACCACCAGCAACCAACAACGACCTGATTGGCTGAGAAAACAACAGTGGTTGATGACAGACAAATCATAAAAGCTGTGAAAATGAATCCTAAAAGAAGTGTCTGTAAAATCACCAACAAATTTCAGAAAGCTGGGGTGATGCTCTGACAATGTACTGTCCTCAGGAGACTTTGACACAGAATTACAGATGCTACACAGCAAGATGCAAACCTCTGACCTGCACCAAAAATAGAAAGGCAAGATTATAGTTTGCAAAAAAGCACAAAGGTGAGCCAGAAGAGTTTTGTAATTGTTTATGGACCGATGAGACAAAGATGAACCTTTATCTAAGTGATGGGAAAGCAAAAATGTGGAGAAAAAAAAAGGGAACTGCAATGATCCCAAGCATACAGCCTCATCTGTAAAACATGGTGGAGGTGGTGTCATGGCATGGGCATGCATGGCTGTCTCTGGAACAGGCCCTCTCAACTTTACTGATGACTTAATGTATGATGACAGTAGCAGAATGAATTTGGAAGGGTACAAAACCATCTTGCCTACCAATATTCAAGAAAATGCCACCGGATTCATTGGGAAGTGCTTCATATCGCATCAGGACAATGACCCAAAACACCCTGCCAGTTCAGTCAAGGAATTTATAAGGGCAAATAAATGTAAAGATTGCCAAAGTCAATCTCCAGATTTAAATCCGATTGAACATGAATTTCACCAGCTGGAGAGGAGAGTAAAGGCAGAAACTCCCCAAAACAAGCAACAATTGGAAATGGCTGCATTAAAGGCTGTGAAAAGCATTTCAAAGGATGAGACCAAGAGTCTGGTGATGTCTATGGGTCACAGACTCACTGCTGTGATTGTGGGCAAGGGATCTGCAACTAAACAATAGCTTTTAATCTTTTATATCTGCCTTATGTTCAACTGTCCCAATACTTATGCTCACATCAATGAGTGGGATGAACTCTAAAAGTGCTGTTCTTTTTATTTGGTAAAACATTTGTGTTGAAATGGCTAATAATAAAATGTGACATTCTGTAGTTTTGTCTCATATTCATCTTTTAATCATATTTGCAAATGTCTTGACTCCACAGCCAACAGAGCAATTTTGTCTTTACTGTCCAATTATATATATATATATATATATATATATATATATATATATATATATATATATATATATATATATATTATACACACACATGAAAAAATTCCAGATTTGTTGTTTTTTGGACTTACAGTTTGGCAAGAAGCGTGACAGGCGTTTAGAGCTACTGGGAGGACTGTCTCCATCCTCATCAACGGAACCCTTTCTCATACTGTGAAAAAACAGCAGAAGTGTTAATTGTTAAAACAGAATGTGTGATATTCTACACACTGCTTTTGATCTCTAGCTGAGTTCTAGAGCCACCTTTGCTTGGAACTCCTCCTTTGCTGTGGCAGATTACATTCAGCAGAGGGCAGAGTTGGTGCAGACCCCACCGGACTATGTGTTACATTGTCACTTGATCCCCCTGAGAAGCAAGGTTTGGAGCTGGGTTTGTCTACAAATAGACAAGGGAGGGAGAAGGTATACAAAAGGAATAGAGCTGAAAATATAGAGCTAAAGTGTGATAATGACATCACAGCAAATGACTTTCACAATAAAGTCTTTCATTAGGCTAATCAGTCCTGATGAGTCACTTACAGTCTGAGCTGAGGTTTCCAGACAGGTGACGGTCCCGGAAGGCCACACGAGCAGAAAGAGACTTGCCCAGCTTAAGGGTAAAAGAGTTTTTCCTCTGGGAGAGTTGTAGACGAGAGATGAGCTCAGAGGCAGAGAAGCGCCGGCGCTCATTGTCTGCTGAGCGAGAATGGGACAGAGGCAGCGAGGTCCCACTGTTAAGGGCAGGGCCTTCCAGAGCCCCACAGTCCTCCAGGCCCAACCTCTGCCTCCCCCCATCATTTACACCCCCCTCCAATCTGGCACCCTCCTGAAGGGGATCTAAGAAAGGTTTCGGAGGCGTTGGTAAGGCAAGAAGAGAAAGGTCCTCATCTACCTCTGGGAGAGAGCTGAAACTATTGGATGTGGGTATGGTAGAACCCACCATGCCAATGCCTCCTTCTACGCACGATTTGAAGGATGTTGGAAGCAGGTAATCACACTCCACGCCTGGGCTGCTGAGAGACCCATCATTCATAGTGTCTGGAGAGTACACCCTCATCTTACGCCCTATTAACAACAAGGCATATTGAATGGAACCATCCACTTGTACATTCATCTCTAGTTTTAACAGACACAATCACTTTAGCACAATAGGTCCCAGGCTTGTTGCTGGAGACCTGTCAGCAGCACAGATTTTGGACTTATCATATAAACTTGTTTAATTCATCAACCTTTTAGTAGAGACTCCCACATCCAAAATGTATACTGAATTTAGGAGCCCCCAGAGAGCAGCAGAATCATCTATCAGAAAGCTCTTGCACAGTTTCCAGAGGTGAAAGTAACCCTGCACTATAACAAACTATTTGTTGTTTAAGGCAGGAATGTAGTAACAACGTGTCAAGGCTTAAATGAGAGAGGCACTTACTTATGGACTTCTCCTTTATGGATCCCAAAGATGTGCGTCTTTGAAGGCGAAATGGGTCCGAACTCTGGAACTCTAAGGGGGAAGAGGGGGAGCTCTGCTGCTGAGGCTCCAAAGAGTTCCTTTTCTCGGGCACATATGTAGAGGACAGAGGCAGAAACAAGTCTCGAGAACTGAGTCCTTTAACTCCTGGTTCAGGTTTTTCATAAACTGTTTCAGGTAAGGCCGTAATGGATGTCCACGTCTGGTCTTGAACCTCTTCCACATTATTGCTATCCTGGGTCAAATAATTGTCCAGTGTTGTGTCTGTACTCCCATTCTTGGCAAAATCCGATGGACTGCTTCCATTGCATCTGACAGGCTTGGAGCAAAGAGAGGAACTACAGTTTTCCGGTGTGCATGATTGGAAACCATTAACACTTGGCTCTTGTAGGTCAATGAAGGCCAACGTCTCTTGCTGACACACGGCGATGTGTTGATGCTGTCGCAGGAGAGGCCTACCTTCCCGAGAGTCACTCAGAGCCTGGGTCTCAACTGAGCCTGGGAACCACATGTCAGAGCTCTCGCCTCTGCAATGGAACGCTTGGAGGTGAGGCTGGAAATCAAGGAGAGGAGAGAATCCATAGCCAGGGAGCATGGCTCAGGAGGCACATGGGTACTGCAAAGAAATTGGGAAACAAAAATAGAAAGAAAAAATGTAAAGTATTATAACTCATGAACCCACATACTATTGTCTTAAGACAGATGCTGCATCTCCAAATTTGAGCATAGTGGAGTAGATCCCTCTGGCCAATGTTTTTGTTGTGCCAGCACAGATTTATGCACAGTAAAGCTTGGCTCATCTCTGTAGTTCTTAGTGGATTTGGTGTTCCACTGGGTAAAGTTAAGTCTCTCTGAACAGGCTCTGCTCTTCCCCCCGTGGCAGACTTGGCTCAGTCGCTGCCGCTGCATCTTCCTGTTCTAATTAAAGAGCGCAGCATGCAGCCCTCATCCTCTATACTTATCTACATCATTTACAGCTGGATCCCTTACTCAAAACTGCTTCTGTAGTGCAGCTTCTGCATGAAGATGTCAAGGCAGTCACATGAGGACACTTCAGTCTCTCCAACTATGATAATGGGCAAGTGTCTAGTCTTGCTTGCAGCTTATACCTGAGATGGAATGCTTCACGAAAAAGACCCTGACTGAGAAGGTCATCTTGGAAGAGTTATATATTTCCCATGTCTCCAAACAGCTCTCTATTTACCCAAACAAATCTGGGTCATGGGAGAAGCAACGCTTATTAGTATTCAGTGTCTTGCCCTGAGGGACAGATAGCTTGAGCTATGACATTTCCTGGGCTATTAAAGCAATGAAGGCTCAGCAAACTGTCAGTCCTGATGACCCACATCTGCCTTATTCACTGACCCATGAAATTAAGAGAGATGTTTTCTAAACTTGGAGATGAAATCCACCCAAGGGTGCTAGTTGGGTTGCACCTAGGTGGCTTAAACTATACCTTGCAAGCAATTTAGGTGTCTGCATGTCATCAACCAAAAATATAATGTAAAACTTAATAAATCATTGTTTAATGTGATAGTTTTGAAAATATCTATTACTAATCTTCGAAACCCTCAAACAATATCTGTAGTATATCTTTTGTATTTTTTTTTTTGAGAGGACACAAAAGAACCTGAGCCCCCCCCCCCATCTCAATTTCTCTTTTAAGCTGAATGTACATGCAGCTAAATCCAACTGCACGATTCAACATGATCCACAAGCAAACATACTCACAAAAACACAATCTGACCCTCAGTACTGATAAAACCTATACCCACAACTGTACAACAAACACATTACACAAATGGTTACCTGTACCCTATACTCTAAACAAAGGTCTCTTTATTTCTCTAGATAGAGAATGCTGTTATGTGCACAGGACATGTGAGATTTAAGCAACGAATCTGGATTCTTTACATGCACACACAGAAATAAAAGTCAGTTGGTCAGTAGGTATTCTTTGTTTAACGTCTTCGTAATCTGTAATCAAAATATAATTACTTTATTTCCTTCCCGGAAATGACTTTTCTTTTCTGCTCATGTAATGGATAATGTAAGCCAATAGCCAAAGAGCTATTAAGGCAATGCTTTAACAAACTCACATTTGCCCTACGGTATTTCTCGCTAAATATCCCATGTCACTTAGAAATGTGTCAAATCATGCAAGCAAAACTTGGGAACCATTGTAAAAACCCTTTACTGTGCTACACAAATTAAAATGTAATGTACAAATAGCAGGAGTAATTTTGTGAATGCTGTGCATAGCTATTACTATAAAACAAATTCAATAATACACTACATTACAGCCCATTACAACACAGCTATTCCATACATTCAGTTTGATGTCTTACTCATTTGACAATTTTTAGTAAAATCCATGTAATTTTCCATGTTCTCAACATGTTATTTCCTTATGTTTTGGTCTTTGTCATATACATTCTCCCTGTAATTTTGGGGGGTTCCTGTAAGTCAAGGCGTCAACAAAGTAAGCCAATAGAAAACTGCCATCTTCTTCATTGTAGGTATATGATTAAAGAAAACAATATTACAAAAGCCCATGGAAGCTGATAGCAACCACATGAATCCACAAATATGCACATATTAATCAATGTCAGCAATAACAATGAGGACAAATATTTTGTATTTTGAATAAAGCAAGTCCTCTTGTAAAATAAATTTTTATAAATGACTACACAAATGTAGACCACAAATAAACTTTCCCCTCTTAATTTCTAGAATGTTTTGCTTGTTTGAGCACAGGGTCTAACAGTGTGGTGCCATAGGCTTATATTTGCATGTTATATTGCTCTGAAGCAGGCTGACACCACTGGTCTAATTGGCCTGTGACAGAGATCCAGGGTGCATCATGGCATCTGCCTTTAACACTCAAACACCTCAGCTCATTTTCAGCTGCTGCAACTTGATAGCAATATGCAAGGGGTAACAAAAAATGGCACAATTAGTCAAATATTAAAGGGATAGCTCACTGAAGATATTTACTTAGCATTACTTCATCAGGTTTTGATCATTTTGGTCAAAAGTTTGGACGTTCCCAACCTAAATGTTTTGATGATAAAATTGTAGTTTTAAAAAGTACAGAAAATAACTGTGTAATAGTTATTTAAAAAGTCTCAGTTTATGTTCCATGGAAAAAGAACCGAATAAAGGTTTAGTAAAATATGATGAGTAAATAATGACAGAATTTTCACTTTCAACTGAACTATATCTTTAATAGTTTAGTGGCATGACGTGGCCTTAAAATATACAGCAATTTTATTGTAAAAGGTTAATACTTAACTTTTAAAGCTAGACAGACTGTGGACCTACTTTTAAGCAACTCTGTTTGCCGCTCCAAGACGGGTCTAATTTGACTCTTCACTTTTATAATTCACTTTAAATAATATAATGAATTACTTTATAATGGACACCTAATTTGTGAAAGTATTTTTTCAAAAAAAAAAAAAAAAAAGAGATTATCATCTCATTGTAGTGAGAGAAATTCCGATGGGGTGAGTGAGAACATCTGGAGGTGAAAAACGCTTCTTTGTTTGTGTTTGGTGTGGGGCCTGATCCCTCAAAGTGCCCGAGGCCTTCCTCTACCAACTCCATCAAGACAGACCCCGAAATCCCTTTATACGTTCACAAAGCATTGACATTGCTCTCAACTCCAACACAACAGAGAGAGAAGCCCAAAGGTGTAACAATGCCTGGTTTTACTCTATCAAGCGGAGCTTCTTTAGACCACCTTGAACCCCACGGTCTCATCTTAAAGAAAAATGTTGCCACTTCTTTAGGACATCTGTGCACTCACCTTCTTTCAACATTAACACCTCCCATACTAGACACACCCAGTCAAATACGTTATGCACACAAGCACTAGTGCTGAGTGTGGAAACAAAGAACTATTATTACATTGATTTAGTTATGATTGAATAACACTTCTGTAGGATATTTAAGTAGGTGCTTTACATTAAAGTCCAGCATAGGTTTGGTTAGGCACTTGCTTAGTCCAAAATATATTAGCGCTTTCAAATCTCTTTTAAGGTTTATTTATAGACACTTATGTTCATTTAATAGAAAACAATTTTCAACAGGGCCTTTACATTAATTTACTGATCTACAAATCAACAAATATCCCAAAAAGCATCAACTAAGAAAGAAAATAAAAGCAAATTTCATTAAGAAAAGTGCTTAAAATCAAATTGACCCAAACTGCATGTTCTTTGTGTCATTGTGAGCAATTGCTTAGTGCATGCTATTCCAAAGACAAAATAGTTTGTCGTCTTAATCTTTAAGTCGAAACATAATAACTTACTCTTCTTCTGAAAATATTTTGCTTGTCCATCGACGTTAGTACTTAGGCATTGTTTTAGCTAACTCGCATTAGGTCTGTCTCCATTCTGATGTGTAACGCCTACTTTTGGAGATCCAATCAATTCCCAGTGGATAAAATCAAGTCCAGCCCTACAGTTCACACTTGAAAATACATCAGATTATGAAAGTAAAATGGGTTGCAAACATCTCTTTGTCAGGTCACAGTATCATGATTTACAACTAAAATTGACATATGACACTAACTAGCCCTGCTCATGTTTGCAAGATTTAATACAGCTCATTCTGTTATTTAATGTGCCGTTAAATTTGTCAAATTTCAAAGATGACCTACTTTCACCGTTCCAGTCACATCACACTCATTCCTGTTTTCTTTCACTCACAGCTCGGGAGGTGAACCGAGCCAGGCGAACGCTCCCCCTCCCTCTGCTTTATTATATGGACAGGAAAAGACTAGTCTCTAAGAGCAGCTTGTTTTGAAATGTGATCGTTACACTGCTTACACTTTGAGAATGACCATGCAGCAGAATGAAATTAATGTTTGTGACATTTTAATATGCAGATATAACAATTTTAATGCAAAGGTGGTGCAGTATAAATAGTCTAAAGTGTTTTTAAAAAAATGTAATACTAAAAATAAAATATAGTTAATGCATGAATATTATACTAAATAAATTAGCTAAAATTATGATTCATTTAATTTACTAAAAACAAAAACAGTGTGCTAAACTAAATTTTATTGAAATATTTTTTTAAACTTTAAACTTAAAAGAAAATCATTGGAAATCTCCACATAATACCTGCAAGATTATTATGAGATTCTCTCTTACAGACTGTATTCAGGTCAATCCATGTAATAAAACACAAATTGTTTCATTCACATTAGGTCCAAGCCAGCCTGAAAAAGCCTGCAGGCTGCGTAGCTAAACAGGTGTGTGCAGAGCCAAAGAAAAGCCTTTTACACATACCTGTAGGGCTTGGCTTTTTCAGGATCACTTTTCATAGACAAACACAAACATGTGCACCGTGCAGAAAAACAAAACTAATTTACTCCTGCACTGACACACATTTGTACAAGAATAAAGTGCACAAAAGTATGTCAAGATATCTGCGCCTCCTGTCATTAAGAATTGTTTAGCTTTTTATAGACAAATGTTCCTGTCTTTAAAGCATAAAAAGTTCCTTCAAATGACAAATAAAAAATGCTAGTGCCTTCCAACACATTACAACATTCATAACCTGTTTCTTTTATAGTATAGTCTTGAAATCCAATGGCCTTTTGTAAAAGCAAAATGAGGACACAATAAAAATGGTTAACCATTAAGCCTTTTGTGAGCCGAAGAAAAGCAAGTTCATTATCATGATCGACCCCCACTCCCAATAAAGATCTCTGACACTTTCCACATTCCCCAAATAACTGTGCTTCTGTCATTCCACTTAAATTGCTCAGTAAGCTATACCAGGGTACAAACAAAGAGTCTGGTTTGTCTGAGCTCACGCAACAAGAACAGGCCTTATTTGTGTGTCTGCATCCTATCTGTGCTGACCATTGGGGGAGGCACTAATAGCGTGCAGTCACACAAACAAGGTCTGTTCTTATTGCTCCCCAAACCTCCTCCGTCACCATCTGTTCATTCTGCAGGTGAGCTCTGCGTTTTTTTAGCCCTTACAAGCCCTTTAAGGCCAGTCAGACTAATAGAGTTGAGTGAAGGGGCTTTAGACACCCATTCCACCTCGCATGGCCCGGTTGACCTGAATTCGGCAAGCTAAAAGAGGGTAAGTGAGGAGAGAAAGTTTTTGCACGCGAAGAGGGAGGACGGAGTATTACTGGGTGTGGCATGGCGTCCTTTTCCCCAGACTGCAACTCTGGTACATGTAGGTGCAAATACAGAATCAGCCTGTTGCCTCCAACTGACAGGTGATGGGGCAGGTGCTCCGTACGCAGGATAGACCATGGGAGGAGTTAGAGAGCGCTTTATAGGATAAAATGAACTGCAAAGTCTCAGAAATTGCATGCATTCAAGTCAAACGATACAAATACTATTTCTGATGACAGTGACAAAAAGTACCGCAGTTGTACCATGGTGATTGAATACCATGGAAATCATGGAACTGAATGATTACCATATTTATATAACATGGCATGGGGGTCAATGGCGTAAAAGAACGATAAAGTAAAAATGTCTCTAAAACTGTCATGTGGTGTAACCATTAAAAATTATTAAATTTATGACCAAGTAAAAAGCATATTTTGGTTACACCTTGAACACATAAGTGTATTTTAATTATTATTTTAAAATTATATACATATATAAAGAATCTTTTTTTATTTTGTATTTAAATGTAATTTGTGCTGCCGGGTACTTTGCTTTGATGGATTGATAAATAAGCAGGTTAATATATATTTATTTATTTTTTATTAATTTATTTTACATTTACAAAATATTTCTAAGAAATACTACCATTACATGTATAACATATACTATATTTATTTAGTTTTATTGTATTTACAAAAAATTCTAACATTAACAAAAAAATTTAATTGTACATATACACACACACACACACACACACACAAACTGTATACACTGTATACTTTCATAAACGGATCAGAAATCTAATAAAAAAAAAAAAAATTCCTTTGATATAATACTCGGCCACTTACATCACCCTGACATTTACTTTATGTCCTAAAAAATATCTAGGTGAATTTTCATTCAGAAATTACATACATGCTCATCATAGAAGATGTGTACTCATTGCAATGCATTTCTGAATCAATTAATCGGACACAAAAATGACACCTTGTCATTGACCTTAAATAGCAAAAAACAGTGTATTTTCCTTGTACACATGCCAGTTCAGTTGTATTGTTACCAAACATTCTGTGCCATATATTGCTCCCTCCAGTCTGTTCTTATTACTACCAGCATATAAGAGCAATCCAGAGCTGCTGAGAACTATGAGAATGCAATGAGTCATGCAAACACACATAGACTGGCACGGCTGAGCTGGAGGAGCGGCAAGCCACAGGTTATGATAGACATTCCAAGGGTCTGGCTGCCCCCACTCTCTCTCTGATCTTCATATCTGCCAACATGTTAACTAAAGTAAAGAACCATCAAACCACACCCTGTGGGATCCATCCATGCTCAAACACACATCTTAAAAGCTCACCCCTCTTACAAATTCACTGTCTTCACGGGTCTTTAATCAGTGGAGATGAAGGTAGCAAAAATCACCTGATCTCATTCCATTCAAAAAGAACCCATATTTGAGGGATATAGTCACTCTAATACTAAAAGGATATCTCTTACACATCCAACGGTGTTAGGAAGCAAATGTAGACAATGGATTCTGAGGCTATACAGGATGAGAATGAATAAGGCAGGGAGATTTTATTGTGACATGATACTTTTTTATTTACCCCACATCCTCATGTGGGCATTCACTCATGAGTCATGACTCGTGTTAAAAGGATCTCTCAGTTTCCAGGCAAATTACCTAAACTTGGACTTTATGAAGCCAGTTTAAGCTGCGAGGTTTCTGCTTTTTAATAATTTCGTCTGGGCAGCCGGGATAATTGCTATTCCCGCACAGCAGTGTAGCAGAGAACATAAACCCTTCCATCAGACAGGTGCTAGGTCATAAAGAGGACGTCTCACCCTCCCGTTCAGAAACAAAAGAAAACACTCTACAAAACACATGCTCCACACATGACATGAAACAATCAGTCTATATGACCTTATATGAAAACAGACAGATAAGTCACAGACACATTAATAGACACACAAAATGACGACGCAACAGCACTTATAGTCCAGATTTATGACACCTGAGTAAATAATCAAGCAAGTGGACAGATCTCCTGATGTGGAAGACCTATTGATTTTACTGGAAGAACTGCCATGTTATTATCAAAACTTCCCATTAGTGTTGTTTTTGTTAAACACATACAAGTTTCTTTCAGGAAACACTATATTAAATTAAACTAAAATAAATATTAAATCCTATCAATATGAACGCAAACATTCCTTATCAAACTCTTCCAAGTGCAATTTATCTGGACTTTGCTATCCACAATTATTTTATAGCTTTTTACTCTCTTGCTGCACATCAACAATGATCTCATTTGTCTTTTTTTATTTTTTATTATTCTCCTAAGAAATCGATCTGGGACAAAGTTAATGTGTAAATGATACATAACCTGGAACTTCGTTAGGTTTCATGAGCTCTTAACATAACATGCCTTCATTCCTGTCAAACACACAATTCACTATATATATATATATATATATATATATATATATATATATATATATATGTATGAAGAGTTTATTTGCAAAAACAGATGACTTTTTTTTTTTTTTTTTCAAAAATCATGTTTTTTACCATGTTATTGTGTTTTTATTGTGGTTTGAGTTAGTTAGCTGTTATTTTAGTTATTTTTTAACCTAGTCAAAACCCAACTGCAGTTTGATTGAGATTAATTGGAATGCAAAATGAAAAAACATGATTTTTGAAAACTGTTAAAAACGGAGTTATCAAATGAACTCTTCATATAAGTAAACATTTCTATATTGCTTCACACAGTACAGCACTCTGACATTGAGTTCACGACTGTGCTGCCATCTACTCATGTGCAGTTCTTTTACAGTGTGTTCCAGACATGCAGTCACCTGCCCCTCACATCAACAGAAGCTCACGCATGCACACACTTACCATCTCTGCTCCCTGCAGCAGTAGAATGTTCAGGGCTCATATCCTGCTCAGTCTATCGCACTATTATGCATGCAACATTAAGATTTACGATCGGTAGCATGGCCATATTTGCATCTGATTTGATGTCTGTTAGGAGGGCTGGAGGGCAGTGTTTCTGCTTGCACTACCAGGATTTTATAAACTGGACCATATCCCAGGCGTATCATGAGATTAGTCTATGCAGGTGATGAGTGGCAAATCAAAACATTATACTTCATGCATGAGCATCTGTTCAAGCAAGAAAAAAAAGTGTCTGGCAGTGCAACCCAGCAGGACAGATATAAATCATGATAATATGTTTAGTGACCGCAAACATTCACCATGTTACACAGTAAACAAGAAGCCATAAGATTACAATGTCGAGAAGTAACAGTAGGCAAAATAAACCAGCAGCCACTTCTTTAAACAGCTAACAACCAGGAAGAATCAAAAACAGACTAGTGACAAGGTTTTAATTAAAAAACAAAACAAAAAAAAACATTTAAAGTTTACTTTTGTTATATAGTAAAAATACAAACATATGTATAAACTTAATTTAAATGCATTTCATTTATTATGAATATTTTCATATGAACAACCATTTATGTGAACTTGAATTGAAAAAATGATTTGAATTTCATACTTTCTTAGTATGACAGCAGCACACAAGCTGCATGAATCCACAGGTTTGGTCATGTTTTCCAAAGATGATCTAAACAGATTCTTGAGCTTCAGTGGAAGCAAGAACATCTGACTCTCTGTACAAAGTAGTTCACATGATCAAAGCTACAAATTTACTTGATTAGCGACCAAGAAATCAGAATCTGAAATGTTTCTTCTTCATTGCATTCTTTCTTTCTTTTCAAAATCCTAAAACCTTTCATTTATTTCCTAGAGTAAATTAGATCCTGAATCCAAGATTTTCAGTGTGGTCTCAAGACTGTTGGTCCACTGCATAGTGTAACACAACATACAGTCTTTCCCCAAAACACCATCTAAAATGCAGCAGATCTCACCAGATTTAGGAAAAAAAACAAAAAAGAAAAAAAAAAAAAAACAGTACCTCATTTGTATCAGTGGACTGTGGGCTGGATGGGGTCCAACTCTAGTGTGCAAATCCAAGTCATCCAGGATTGTGGCTGAGGTGTTATAGTGTCCATGACTGCCTTGTGTTCCTCTCGGTAACTTTGTTTCCCCTCAGCTGCACTCAAACTCAATCAACAATGCTGCAGTTTGAGCCCAGATGATCCGAGTGTTCTCTTCAATCCCCTTCACACACAAAAATACAGTTGACAGCAGACAAATAAAAAACCCTAATAATTGTTCTAGCTACTCAAAAATCAAAGATTTCTCCTCCATATCGTTCCTTTTCCCTCACATTTCTCCCGCAACAAATGAAGACAGACATTTGTCCTGCTCTCTCGCGCTGTCTCTGGCTCCCTCTTGCACTTATTTATGGTTTTATTTCTAACACCAGCCAGCAGAGGAAAAGGAGAGAGGTGCAAGCTGTTGTCTGGTTCAGAGGAGAGTCCTTCCTGCCAAGGAGGGAGAAAGTTCATGAGTGTGTGTGTGTGGGTCTGGATTCCTATGTGCCAACAGCAGTAAGTGGATAGTAGGCGGTCAATTAGGAGGGTTAGTTTGGTGGGGGCGTGAGATAGAGGGAGGGAAGAAGACTGTATGTGAATATCCATGTATGCGAGTGTGTGTATAATTAGGTAAGTATCAGTTTGAAGATAGCAAGAAGCTGAGAGGGCATGCCGAAACTCACTCAGATATGCTCTTTAAATCTTCTTTAACTCCTCTCCCTTTTACACACCTCATTTATTCACATTAGAGGAACTGAAAGAGTTGTTTATCAGGCAAGCACGTGTGAAAATCTAGAAGATCAGCAAAAAAAAAATAATTGAACTCTTTGGTAAACAAAACCTATTCATGTTAATCTCCAGCCAATTATTGATGTGTTTGCACTGACAAATTAGTTTATTCAGGAGTGAAAGCACATTAAAGTGTCGGTTTTGTAGGTCACTCCTGCAGGTGAAGAACATGCAGTCCGTTATTAATTAATAAGCAAAAGGGCTGCTGTCCACGTTGCATACTTTAGTAGCTTGACATGTACCAACCAACCCTTCCTGCAGGCTGAACGGCGTAGGAACGCACAGCAATCATAACAATCAAAAAAATGAAGTAGAGGAGGAGAGAGAGAGAGAAGTCAAAGAGCCTGGGGCGATGGAGATTATTTTTTCATTTTTTGAGTGGGTGGGGTTAAAGACAAATCATTATCAGAACACCTGTCTGCTTCTGACTTTAATAAATCAGAGTTGCTTGATCCATTCCAGCAAAAAATTAGTGGAAGTCATAAGGGCAGGTTGCTCTCAAAAAGCTTGACGGTTTGATCAAATTAAATGGAATGTGAGAACCAGAGATCTTCTGCAGAAAGTAGAGCTGAAAAGTGGGGCAGAAGTTGCCTATATGGACGTGTTAACCAAAGATTAAGGATCTGAAGCATTTGCCAGCTGGCATTGGCTCTCGGCTCTGGAACACAGAACTTCAATGGCTAAGCATTAGTGTTGTCTTGTTCACCTTTCTAACTTGTTCAAGCATATCATTTTCATTCTTGTTCAAGCGAACCATTTTTGCACAATTAGCCATTGTTCGACAGGACAGGCGTAACTATAGGAATTAAAAAGGGTAGTATGGCCAAAAATCACATTCTGTGACCATTTACTCTGCCTTATATTATTCCACCTTATATTATTCCAAACTTAACCTTTTTTTCTTCTATGGGATAATAATGGAGATGTTTGGAAGAATGGTCAAGCTGCTGTTTTCCATACAATGAAAGTGAATGGTGACCACAAAACAGCGGCCACAAAATTTTCAGTGACTCGTGATTTACATTACATTACACAACCTATAAGGAGTAGGACTGCACAATTAAAAAAAGCTACTAAATAAATATATGCACTATGCATTTCAAAGTGAAGCACATCACTGAGCAGCTCATGATTCAGTAATTCTAGTGCAGGAAATTCTGATCTACACAAACTCTTGCATTTAGGATCGCAACTTGTGCCAACCATCTTTCCAAATCTGTAATGAGAAGCGCTCATAAGGCAGTTTAAGACATGGTCATATTGATAATTGCTTATTTTTTATAATCTTTTTGCCAAATTGTGCAGTTCTACACACAAGCACAGCAAACCTTGAGTTTTTTTTTTTTTTTTTTTTTTTTTTTAAAGGTTGCAATTATTATTATTATTAAAAGTTTGCAATTATTTCATTAATTTTTTTTTTTTAAATCAGAAATAAATTGCAATTGCATTTTTTGCCCAAATAATGCAGCCCTATTCAAAAGATAAGGAATATAATGCACAAGTCTTATGGACCACTTATCTTTTTTTTTTCCAGTGCTTATTTGAAGCTTGACAGTCCCTGATCATCATCAACTTTCATTATTCAAAAGAGACTAGTGTTAACATTAGTCAACACATTTCCTTTTGAGTTCCACGGAACAAAGGAAGTCATATTTATTTGCAATGACGTGCGTTTTTAACTTCTGGCTGAACTATCCTTTTAAATCCTGTCCTCCAGCATGTAAACACTTCATTGGTTTTTGAACGGTTATTGAAACTAGCTTTATTTTAAAACATAATTCCTTAAACAGCCCAGAGATAGACATGACAAATGCAAATATATTAAGGTATTATTCAGAGAAGCATTTCACACTAGCACAATGTAGAATAGGCTTCTTAATGTCTTCCACAATTTTCATTTTGTCAGTAGTACAAATATATACTTTAGTATTAATGTAGAAAAGCAAACCTCCCTGTCCTCCCTCTAAATCCGAACAAGGATATATCATTTATCGGAAAGGCAGAGAGAGTGAGATGTGTAGGTGATCACGTCTTATATATAGTTGGAGCTAGAGGAAGTCATATGTAAACAGCCGTTTGTTAAAGTAGAGGTGGTAGTGTACAATTTTGGCATAGACCTCTACATTTTGAAATGCATGCTCACACACACTCAATGAACCACCACAAAACCAAGCCAAGTTTCAGTCCAAGTGCATTTTTTCCCCCAAAACAAGTCCGTCTTGGATCACTTCTAAGGGTGTAAAGTGTTTTCTTAGCGACTATGCCCCCTTCTGGAGAAGCCCCTGCCCTGCAGGTCAGTCTCATGTAGCGAGGCGCTTCGCTTGCTTCAAGGACCAGCATATAAGGAGAAAAGCAGAGAAATAAGAAGAAAAAAAGTACATTGTTTAGAGGCATCCTTAATTAGTCACAAAATTTTATTAAAGGGATGGTTCACCACAAATTTACCAAACCTGTATGAGTTTCTTTCTTCTGCTGAACACAGAAGTATTATGAAGAATTTTGGTAACCAGATGGTTGATGGTAGCCACTGAGTTTCATGGTATTTTTTTTTTCCAGTCAATGGGTACCGGCAACTGTTTGGTTACCAGCATTCTTCAGAATATCTTCTTTTGTCCTCAACAGACCAAAGAAACTATTAGGTGTAGAACAATTTGAGTAAATGATGACAAGCATGTTTAATTATAAATTTAATAATTTTTAAATTATACATTTTTAATTTATTGAGAGACAGGTCTGTTTCTAAACTATTAAAGTAAGTAAAATTTTAAAGGGATAGTTCACCCGAAAATGAAAATTCTGTCGCTACTTGCTCACCCTCATGTCGTTCCAAACCCGTAAGATCTCCATTCATCGTCAGAACACAAATTAATATATTTTTGATAGACAGCAAGGATACTACCACGGTTACTACTAAGTCCAGAAACGTAGCTAGGACATCGTTAAAATAATCCATGTTACATCAGCGATTCAAAAGTAATTTTACGAAGCTACGAGAATACTTTTTATGTGCAACGAAAACAAAAAGATTTTATTCAACAATTCGTCTCCTCCGCATCACCCTGGTGCCATTTTGGAGAGTATCCACTGAACATAAACAACGTATGCTGTTCTGTGTCAGCGGTGCCACGTGGATACGCTGTTTTCGTTCAGATCAAAGCGTAAACAACGAATTGTTGAATAAAGTCATTATTTTTGTGTTCTTTGCACATAAAAAGTATTCTCGTAGCTTTGTAAAGTGACGTTTGAACCGCTGATGTCACATGGATTATATTAAGGATGTCCTAGCTACGTTTCTGGACTTTAACTGTGGTAGTATCCTTGCTGTCTATGGGAGGGTCAGAGTTCATCAAAAATATCTTAATTTGCGTTCTGAAGATGAACGGAGGTCTTACGGGTTTGGAACGACATGAGGGTGAGTAATTTAATTACAGAATTTTCATTTTTGGGTGAACTAACCCTTTAAATACAACTTAAAAACAATATACCCTACAACAGGGCCATAACCAGCACAAACATTTCAGTGGCAGACTCTTAAACTTTTACATTTAGTTCCCCATAACCTTGAATATTGTATTACGTCACTGTTCAGAATCCAGTCCACATAGCCAAATATACAGTCTGACCTTAAAGAAGCAGAAGCATCATCCTAACACATATTTTCCAGAAAAGTGGGTTGAAAATGTTTTGATCTTTTTCCCCCCCTCTACTCTACAGAATATGTGAAGTACATAAACCAGGGCAGTAAAAAAGTAACGGTAATTCCAAGGTCTTTGCTCCACTTTTACTAGAGTGCTGGAACTGTGTCACACATTAATTTCACTTTTTTTAAAATATATTTTTGTGAAAATGGAGATGAATAGAAATAAAAAGAAATAGCAAGGATATTAAAGGAAAATAGCATTCAATTTATCATTACATTTATTTAAATGAGTGAATTTAAAATTTTGGGATTGTTAAGATATGTTAATGTTTTTGAAAGACGTCTCTTATTCTCATCAAGGCTGCATTTATTTGTTCAAAAATACAGTAAAACAGTAACATTGTGAAATATTAGTACAATACGAAACACCTGTTTTCTGTTGCAAAATTTAGCAAAAATTGCTAAATTAAAAATATTTGAACGGTAGTGTATATTTCAAAGCCTTTTCTGCTTTTTTGGTCATGACACAAGGCCAACCGCTGAGGCTCTGCTCTAGGTCGAACAACATGAAGACTTGTTAATATTCCTCAGTAATAAAATCTCAGGCTGCATCTGAAAACAAAAGAATGCATTCTGAAGTACGGAGGCATCAAGGTGTGTCTGAATCCAATGTTAGCTTCACTTGTTTCCAGATATGGCTTCATCTGATTTTTGAAGGCAGCATAGATGCATCCTTTGCTGTGCATTCAATTCTATGACACCTGAGCTAAAAAATAAAAATGGTGTCCAAAAGTTGTGATTGGTGGTCAGTTTGTGCGTAAATGTAGGTTTTGACCAAATTAGTATTGAAGTAAATGAATATTTGCTCACCAAATCAAGTTCTCTCTCTTTTGTTGTAGATAAATAAACTGTTCTGAGAAGTCGGTCTGAAATTAATTTTGTGAGGTACCTATCAGGCAGTGAAGCATCAGGTCAGCTGCCTAAGCTTTCGGACGCAGCCTCAGTCTGAGAGTTCTCTGGTGTGAGTGGTAATAAGAACAAGCATGGCTCACGGTGAGTGGGCACTGGAAGGTGTGGACGTCACTATGTGCACTAACATCACCTAAAGCTACTCACCAGCAGGGCCTCCTGGTTATCAGCCAAAGCCTCCTTAGCGAGGTAACGCTCCCGCTTGATCCTCAGCTCCAAGGACTCAGGGATGTCGGGAACCATCCAGTCAATGACACGCAGGACGACGAACACCACATGCTGAGGAGTACACACACTTTATTAAGATGACCAGAGAACAGAAATAATTATTAGATAATAATAAAGAGACTGTAAACAATCAGGTCATTATATAGAAAGCGTAAATTGCCATCAGCAACGCATCATAATGCGAGATATTTCTGGGTAGAACATAATATTCAGAAATCCTACTCACATTTTTAGGTCACAGACTGATTTTTTAAATCTCTTTATTTCAGTAATAATGAAAAATGGATAGATTCTTGATATATAAAGATCTGATATAAATATAAGAAAGATTTTGGTGATATTTATATGGCTTAAAGCACTTTTATCCACTTCACTTATCAATGCTTTCCATTATATTTGATTTGTTCGTTCATTTACTAATGTATTTTTTTATTTACTATTTTTTTTTAAATCTATTTAATAATATTATATACATTATTTCAACTAGTTTATGTATCTTTTTTCCTTGTGTGTGTGAGATGCTCTTTACTGTCAAATGTGTTTGTACAATATCATTTCTGTTTATTTAATTAAAAAATAAAGGCTGGAACTTTAATGAAAAGTTGACATTATCTACCAGAGTAAATAGGGTTCATTTTGATTTCATGTTGACTTCCCAGTACAGACCAATTTAAAGGAAGAATATGACTGATGTGGTTTGCAGGAGGAAGATCAATGATCACCTCAAAGGCAATGATAAATCCCAGTCTTACAGCCAGAAGCTCCCAATACACCAGCGTATATTTTCCATTTTCATCCCGAAATGCTTTATATCTGAAAACAAGAAAATAAAAAAAAATGACCACAAGAGAAGAAAATCGAACAGTGCTGACAGCTACAATTTTACAGTTCACTGCTTTGATTAACAATTTTCCCCTCTACTGCAAAACTGTCCAACAGCCAGGAAACTCCTGAGAAACAAGATTAATACAATAATACAAAATACAATAAATCCAGATTATTTTATTTTTTTTAAATCCTGAAATAACAGAAAATTTATTTTTTTGCAAGTTTACATTGCAAAACTGATATATTCAGATTTCTTGCACTATAAAACAGCATTAGCAATGTTACCTGCACACAGTATGACTGGAGTAGTTATAACTGGGTGGAGAGTAAGCCAGCGTGAAGTTGACATATCCATGCAGGTCATTGTTAAACTTGTACTGGTACAACAGGCGAGGCAGAAAATCTGAGGTAAATGCAATGAGGAAAGCCTGTGGGGAAAAAAAATTATAAAAAAATAAAAAATCACGAGCAAATCTGAAACCTTGCAAGATGTTCAAAATAATGTTGGATTAATGTAATGTAACAAGACAAGTCATTTATGTATGTCACAAACCAAAAATGACCAATATCACACTAAATGTGCAGACATTAACTGCAACTCTGTGAAATTTTATTATTTTAAAGTTATTTTAGTTAGAATCTGCCCGATCAAGAGTACTTGTGAAAACATTCCCCATGCTTATTTTGCTTTCAATTTGGTTATGTGAATTTATCGTGCTGACCATGAGAAAGCGGCTTCATATTTGTGTGAGCACATCACTATTAACAATGGAGTATTTTTTACTGCAAAATTTCAGAAAATTTGAAAAATATTACTCGTTTTTGTAGGCACTCACATTGACTATGACAGACACATGAGACAGAGCCTCCAGTATGATGAACCACACACCGATGTGCTGGGCTCGCTCTGCCACAGGTCTCCGGTATTCACACACAAACTTATAAGCATCCAGCCTAACTTCCACCCAGTTATTCAGCAGAGCGAAGAGAGGAGCCAGAGGAAAGGCCGCCACAAAAATGGTGATGAAGCCAAACTGCAGGACTGGCAGCAATGAAGATCAAATATTGTAAGTTCATTACAAGCATAGCAAGAGCATCTGTACAGAAATGTAACATCAATTTAAAGTTTATAATAAGTTGCATGATTACTTTAGGTAAAAATATGCTACATTAGCAGAAATGACTATGACAAGCAGTTCCGTATTATAAATACTGCTGTTGAGAAGTTTTGGGTTACTAACACCAAACTTTTGACTGGTAGTGTACTTACTCTTATATAACGATCTTGGCTGTTAGAAAAGTTTTTTATTTGTCATGTCTTATCTTGTCTAGTACACCAAGTGAACCAGGACTGCCACTGGTGCCCCTCAAGAAATAAGGTCCATGATATTCCAGTGTCAGTAGCTACACATTTTTTGACAGAAACTTGCAACAAAAGTCTCATTAAAAAGTGAAATATTATCATCTTACCAATCTCCAGATACTCGTCAAAAAGCCCCTCACATGGAATCAACTCATAGTCCTGCTCCCAGCGCTTGGGCTCCTCTGCCTTCTGGGCCTTTTTGACAGATGATAAGGCCCGTTTCTGTCTCCAAGCCTTTATTTTACTGAAAAGCAGAAAGAGGGAAAGAATGAGACAACCAAAGCAATAGGCACGGTGTTCAGTTGATGATTGCTCTTCTGAGGTTATTTCTAGGTCTAAAATAGAACTGTGCTCATTTGGAAGATCCGGTATTGCCTGAGTTTGACTCCGGTGATGAATAATTGATAAGGGAGTGCTAAAAGCTTTTCCTGTGTGACATTTATTCTGCTAAACTGCTAGAACAGCAGCCTTAGAGGAGAGACATGCTGCAGTATTGGCAGTGATACAGTCATCTGTCTGCTCATTGCACCCTACAGTGATATCTGCAAATGAATCAATATACAAAATCAATCAGTAAAAACAGCTATTCTTGCTCACATTTACACATTTTTATTCTCGCACTGCTGCATGATGAGCCCATCTATGATTGTAGGGACTTATACTGACTTCTATTGTTGTATAAATAAAATTATATTTTCAATCCTCTACCCGTAAATCTAACCCTCACAGACATGCTTTTGCAGTTTAAGAATGTTCATTAGAATGTTTATTAATTATTCAATATGTTCTCCATAATGTAGGCTAAGCCTGACCCACACATCCACCTCCACAGAAGATTGCTGCGCCAACCCTGCAGCACTGACCTACACTGCTGACTTGCTTTTCTCAGAGGACCAAATCAAATCATTTTGATTCTGCAGTGCTGAGACTCAAGGAGTCTTCTAGTGTGGTTTCCTCTACAATATAATAAGCTTTTATTTGCAGCTCCAAAAAATATGACTAGTCAGGCTCTGAGGGAGAAACGTACGGGATGACAAACTCCTGAACGTTGTTGATAAGTTGTTTTCCCACCATGATGATGCAGAGCTGCTCAGCCAGTTCTATCAGACAACCTCCAGGTCCGCACTGCAACCACACATGCACAATCATTAATATTTTTTTTAATAAATCTCTTATGCTTACAGAGGCTACATTTATTTAGTTAGAACAATTAAATAAACAAAAAACTATTAAAATATTAAACACCTGTTTTCTATTTTAATATATTTTAAATGTAATTTATTCCTGTGATTCAGGGCTGAATTTTCAGCAGCCATTACTTCAGGTTTCAGTGTCACATGATCCTTCAGAAATTATTCTCAAAGGCTGATTTGATGCTCAAGAAACATTTCTTGTTATTATCAATGCTGAAGATGAATTGAAAGTTCAAATAAACAAATAAAAATATTCATTGGAAATTACTGTAACTTTTGCGCTATTTAATGCCTTGCTGAATAAAGGTATTATTTTCTTAAAAAAGAAATATTACTGACACCAAATGTCTTTCCAAATGGAAAACTACTTCTGTTTTGAAAAAGCAACAAATACAGTGCAACCTATTGTGGATGTTTTGCCTTTATTACAAGGCTGTCTGGAATTCATGACTCTGATTTGCTATCTTTTTACAAAATATAGTTGTCTGAAATAAAATATGATAAAATAAAATAAAAACTGATTATATGTAATCATAAAACTGCAGGCAAAGCACTCACATCCTCATTCCGCATCCCAAACAGTGTGCCATAATGACCAGGATAGCCCACAAATCTGCAATAAAAGTGCACTGAAAGCTTTGTTCTGGAAAATTATGGCACAAAAGATTGCTTTGTTCTGGTAGGCTAATTTAAAAGGTTACCTGCCCTTGAAGAAGGCTACATAGAAGGGCGACGAATAAAAGTTGACAAACTGGAAGATGAAGACTTTGAATGTAAAGGCATCTTCATATTGTGTCTGTGTTCTGTGCATTTCTGTAGGGAAAAATGTTTCAGGAAGAGCTTTATTTGGGGAAACAAGAAATTAGACTTATTTGATGGCATGTATGTGTCTCAAAGCTTTATTGAAACTGCCACAGAAAGTAGGACTAAGGACTAGAGTCCCAATGGCGTACTGATTCTCAAAGCAAGCCTGAACCACACAAAATGGCAACACTGGTCTGATTTGATTTAAAGCCCTGGGCATGGGAACTGATGTGTGCAGAAAGCCTACCCCATTTAGTGAGCTGTTCTGCCAGGGCTGTGTAGACCTGCCCCATCAGCAAGATCAAAGCCAGGTTCACCAAACTGCTGGAGATATTGGCAATATTCCCAGCCTGGAAAAAAAATGTGCGCGCAGAATGGATTCAGAGTTCAAGAGCTACTGCAGGTGCGGAGGAGATAAATGAAATGGTGCAGCATGGTAAGTTAGCTCATACTTTAATTTAATGCAGATCGATGGGGTGCCTACCTGAGTACGCAGAACAGAACTCCCAGTTTCAAACATCATTACACTCACTATACTACGGTATATGATCACTGTGACCAAGAAGATCATCACTACACACAGCTGGGAAAACAAGGTGAGAGAAAGAGAAACAATTACGGGTGACAATTATGACATCTCTCTCTTCTAACTGGCCAATTCAAATTTTGTAGACCCATTAAAACTCTGACAACTCCAGTGGGTCTCACCATTATAACAATGACCATAGAGCCAGTCAGCATGCGTGAAATCCGGGCTTTTTCTGGAAAGTAGGGTTCCTTTACTCCTGTCACTGGGTTTTCCTCCATTGCAGGGGCCATGGCAACAAACTCAGGACGTGGTGGTTCCTGTTCATTAAAAAAAAAATAAGAAGCTATTTTTACCATTTCTGATATACATAGTCAATCTATTAAAACCCACAATGCTAGAAATAATTTTTTTAAATAATATATATATATAATAGATGAACCTGTCTGCACTCCTCACTCACAATGTTTTTTATTTCCTGCTATTTGCACATTCCCTTGCACATTTCTACCTCCGGATGCCGTGAAGGTCATTGGCCATACATATGCTACTTACATACCTCTCTTTATAATGCACCTTCTGTTTATATTCCTTGCAACCTAAATCGTATGTACAGTCATTTGCACTGAGCTAGTCTCTCCCCATCAACCTCATAACTTGCACTATATGTCATAAAACAATGTATATACACATTTTTTTTATATCTATTTATAAACCTGTTATTTGCACTTCTGGTTAGATGCTAACTGCATTTCATTGGCTCTGTACTTGTACTCTGCACAGTGACAATAAAGTTGAATCTAATTATACATACACATACAGTGGGTCAAATAAGTATTTGATGCCGATTTTTCAAGTTTTCCCACTTACAAAGAATGGAGAGATCTGTAATTTTCATCGTAGGTACACCTCAACTGTGAGAGGCAGAATCTAAAAAATCCAGAAAATCACATTGTATGATTTTTAAATAATTAACTTCCATTTTATTGCATGAAATAAGTATTTGATCACCTACCAACCAGCAAGAATTCTGGCTCTCACAGACCTGTTAGTTTGTCTTTAAGAAGCCCTCCTATCCTCCACCTGTATTAATTGCACCTGTTTGAACTTGTTACCTGTATAAAAGACACCTGTTCACACACTCAATCAATCAGACTCCAACCTCTCCACTATGGGCAAGACCAATGAGCTGTCTAAGGACACTAGGGACAAAATTGTAGACCTGCACAAGGCTGGGATGGGCTACAGGACAATAGGCAAACAGCTTGGTGAGAAGGCAACAACTGTTGGCGCAATTATTAGAAAATGGAAGAAATTCAAGATGACTGTCAATCTCCCTCGGACTGGGGCTCCATGCAAGATCTCGCCTCGTGGAGTATCAATGATCCTGAGAAAGGTGAGGGATCAGCCTAGAACTACATGGAAAGACCTGGTCAATGACCTGAAGAGAGCTGGGACCAGTCTCAACGGTTACCATTAGTAACACACTACACCGTTATGGATTAAAATCCTGCAGCGCACGCAAGGTCACCCTGCTCAAGCCAGCACATGTCCAGGCCCATCTGAAGTTTGCCAAAGACCATCTGGATGATCCAGAGGAGGCATGGGAGAAGGTCATGTGGTCAGATGAGACCAAAATAGAACTTTTTGGTATAAACTCCACTCGCCGTGTTTGGAGGAAGAAGGATGAGTACAATCCCAAGAACCCCATCCCAACCGTGAAGCATGGGGGTGGAAACATCATGCTTTGGGGGTGCTTTTCTGCAAAGGGGACAGGACGACTGCACCGTATTGAGGGGAGGATGGATGGGGCCATGTATCGTGAGATTTTGGGCAACAACCTCCTTCCCTCGGTAAGAGCATTGAAGATGGGTCGTGGCTGGGTCTTCCAGCATGACAATGACCCCAAACACACAGCAAGGGCAACTAAGGAGTGGCTCCGTAAGAAGCATTTCAAGGTCCTGGAGTGGCCTAGCCAGTCTCCAGACCTGAAACCAAAAGAAAATCTATGGAGAGAGCTGAAACTCTGTGTTGCCCAGCGACAGCCCCAAAACCTGAAAGATCTGGAGAAGACCTGTATGGAGGAGTGGGCCAAAATCCCTGCTGCAGTGTGTGCAAACCTGGTCAAGAACTACAGGAAACGTCTGACCTCTGTAATTGTAAACAAAGGTTTCTGTACCAAATATTAAGTTCTATTTTTCTATTGTATCAAATACTTATTTCATGCAATAAAATGGAAGTTAATCATTCAAAAATCATACAATGTGATTTTCTGGATGTTTTTTTATATTCTGTCTCTCACCGTTGAGGTTTACCTAACATGAAAATTACAGATCTTTCCATTCTTTGTAAGTGGGAAAACTTGAAAAATCGGCAGTGTACCAAATACTTATTTGCCCCACTGTATACACACACACGTGTTTTTGTCGAGTTTTTGAGTAAAAATCTAAACATCCCAAATTTTTCTAAATGTTGAGGCTAAATACCTAACATGTTTGTTTCATAACGACAGTGCCTTCTTGTATTTTTTTGCTGTGAAAGGGGAAAAAAAAAAAATCCAATAATCAAAAACACATCAAACCTCCTCTTCGTGGAA
Source organism: Barbus barbus (assembly GCF_936440315.1). NCBI lineage: Eukaryota > Metazoa > Chordata > Actinopteri > Cypriniformes > Cyprinidae > Barbus > Barbus barbus. The sequence goes on from NC_136719.1 coordinate 14,384,805, forward strand.
ATTCATGCAGTCCCAGTGGTGAGCGAGAGTGGCATTCTTGCGTTTCCAGTATTCCAGGAACGTGACGGCCCACAAAGACATGAACACACTGAAGAAGACAGTGCCGGGATGATCAAACAGATAGCCCACCTAAAGATGAGTTGAGATTAACCATGATATGTTTTTATATCACTATTGACCATACAACATTTCAAAAATTACATGACAAAACAACTACATTGCCATTCAAAAGTTTGGGATCAGAATGATTTTTCATGTTTTTTTTAATGGATACTCATCAAGGCTGTATTTGTTTGATTAAAAATACAAAAAAACTAATATTGTAAAATATAATTGCAATTCTAATATTGTTTTCCTATTTTAATACACTTTAAAATATAATTTTCATCAGCCATTATAGTCTTCAGTGTCACATAATCCTTTAGAAATCATTCTAATATGCGGATTTATTATCAGTGTGGAAACTGTTGTGCTGCTTAATTTTTTTTGGAACCTGTGATACGTTTTACTTTGATTGTTTGATGAATAAAACGTTTTTAAAAACAGCATTTATTTAAAATAGAAATCCTTTCTAACAATATTAGTCTTTACTATCACTTTTTATCTATTTAACACATCCTTGCTGAAAAAATTACTGACCCCAAACTTTTTAATAGTAGTGCGTTTTATAACACAAAATTTATATTTTAAATAAACACTGTTCTTTTTAACTTTTTATTTTCCAAAGAATCCTGAAAAAAAACATCACAGGTCCCACAGCCCAACTGTTTCCAACATGGACTATAAATCAGCTTTTTATAATGATTTATGTAGGATCATGTGACACAGAAGACTGGAGTAACCCTTCACAGGAATACATTAGAAGTATATTAAAATAGAAAACTGTTATTTTAAATTGCAATGATATTTCACAAATGTACAGTTTTTCTGTATTTTTGATCAAATAAATACAGCCTTGATGAGCATAAGAAACTTCTTTAAAAAAACATAAAAATTCTTACTGATCCCAAAATTTGAAACAGCAACGTATATTTTACATAAAGTCAGTATGTACTCCATACACAATCATAAACTACTGTATACAAACATATCAAATGCTTCACATGTGTCTTTCACATACAGACAATACTTGACTCATCTGATTACCTTGGCCATGGGACAGATGTCTGATATATTCCAGGGTTTACAGGTTTCACACAGAGGACACATTAGATAAAGTCCTCCACTCTCGCAGATTTCCTTCCTGTAGATGGCAAATGCAAACAGGGAACAATGGTAGAGCTAAAATGAAAGCAAACATACAGCCTGTGTTTTTGAAGTGCATTCTCCTGGTGAAATTGTGTTGATAAAACAGAAGAAAATATTAGAAACTTGGTAGGAATGTAATAAGAGTGTGTTTACTAGAAACAATAGTATAGTTTTATGTTAAGAACAATAGACCAAGGAGGAAAAATATACAAATTAATGCTTCTAGGATATTAGATGCACATAAAGTTCTTCTAATTTTGTATCGCTTTAAAGTCTCTTGCTCTCCGATTCTCGTTATTTTGCTTGCTTATTCTGAGGTATAAACTGCAGCAAATATTTCCAACTCATCGCTATTAGCCCTTCAAGTGCATGCGGTCAACAGTTGCTATAGTAACAAATAAAAGTCATAAAGCCCATTGATATGACATTATTTCTGATAGCAGCGAAATAGCTTAGAGGAGCACTAAATGTGTGAGTCATGTAGAGCAGAAAGAAGTTCAGTGCAGCAGCTGAAACACTAGTAATCGATAATATAGGAGACACTTACGCTGGGGTATTGGATCCCATTGTCAAAATACCCGAAACAAAGACGCACGTCCCAACCAATGCAGCAGGCAAAAGCCAGGCTGTGTAAAATCCTGTGAACAGTAGAATTTGGTCATTATTGGTTATTATAATTGGTAATATATTGACAGTGCTTGTTTTTGTGGTTTGCAACATTAGCAATGCCTAGGCAATGGGTTTCAAAACCTATAGCATTAAAAAAAAAAAAAAATTGATAACAAATATATAAAAACAATATATATAAAATATTAAAGCATAAAAAAATGTGTCTGTATTATGCATTATGCATATGCAAATATGAATAGTATCTATGGTACCTACTCACCCAACCATGCAAAATAAAGCGCAATCTTCTCTCCAAAGTATTCACGGATGTGATCTAGAGGCTGGTACTTATACCATTTTAACCAGTTGGACCAATAGTGGTACAGTACCTGCCTCTTGTTCAACTGAACAGGCTGCATGTCACAACCTGGGAGCTCAAATGGGCCCTTTAAAAAAAAAAAAAAAAAGCTGACAGTGTATGAAGTTGTACTTTTAATAAGACATACATGTTTTAAGTGCATCGCTGTTCTTTTAATAAGACACGTTTGAGGCACATTGCAGTATATGGTGTGTTGTGCCTAACCTCATGCAGAGGGAATGCACCCGTAAAAGCCCCCTCATTCAGAAGACGAGCGACTCCAACTTCTGCACGCTTCCTCCTGCCATACACAGTCCTTGCTAAGATTTCATACACCTGCGATGAGCACAGTTATTATTATATACACTTATTCCATCATATACACTACCATTCAAAACTTTTAAGTCACTAAGATTTAAGAAATCAACACTTTTATACATCAAGGATACATTAAATTTATCAAGTCACAATAAAGACTTTTACATTGTTACAAAAACAAAATATTTTAAATAAAAGCTGCACATTCTATTCATAAAAGAATTCTGAAAAATATGTATGAAGGTTTCCTCAAAAATATTTAAGTGCCACAACAACTGTTTTCAACATTGATAAGAAGAAATGTTACTTGAGCATCAAATCAGAATATTAAAATGATTTCTGAAGGATCATGTGACACTGAAGAAATTGCTGCAGAAAATTCAGCTTTGCCATCATATGAATATATTAAATTTAAAAATATATATATTAAAAAATAAAAATGTTATTTTGATCAAATGCATGCAGCCTTGGTGAGCAAAAGAGACTTATTTGGAAAAAAAAAAAAAAAAAAAAAACAAACCTTACCAACCCTAAACTTTTGAACGCTAGTGTTTATAATCGTTTATTACACTATTGCATCTATGTGATACCCAATTCTGCTTTTCTCATGGCTGTTTACTGCACACTCACGATGCGGTGTCTTTGTGTGTTGGTGAAGTAATTTTCACGGTCATCAGAGCCCAGAAATCTGAAAATCAAAGTAAATAGCTATATTTACACATCTGTTTCTGCAAGTACAGTAGATGATCATCTTGTACACTTCTTGAAAAAAAGAAAAAAAAAAAGCCTAACTTTTCCATTTTGGACTTGCGGAAGGCACATGTGTAGTAGTCCACAGGACGGTTGGGGACTGAGTCTTTCATGATGTTCGGCACCCAGAGCTTCTGAAGAACTCGAGCAGAAGTATTGAAGTCTGGGTGCAGCTGTGCCTTTCAATAAACATATACAACTCATATCAGAGCTCACTTCACTTGATTCTAGTGTTATTTTAAGCTCTCAGTATTTGTGTTGGGAAGGTGAACATGAAAAGATGGCTCTAACCTGCAGAGGTGCTCTAAGACATAACTCCTCAGCGTAGTACACTAACACATCCCACGGAGCATGGAGCTTCAGATAGTGTATAGTCTTTTTTACACTGGATGATTCCTCCTGATAATAAAGAGAAAACTATTAGAAACAACACAGTAAGTACCATAAATGGCACTGCACTGAGAAAATTAACCTAATAGCTTAACCTTTTCCATCAGCAGTCCAGCACTCGGGAGGTTCTGGATGAATTTGTCCCTCCATCGGGCCAGCTGAGCTTTTCTTTTCTCTGACCTGCTCTCCACCTGTGCTGCTTCTACTGCTTCCTCTGTAGCCTCTCCTTGCAACTGTCCCCGACTTCGACGCTTGCGACGCACCTTCACCTCCCACACCAGCACAAAGTCTGGGGCAAGAACGAATTTGACTACTTGGGCAACAAAGCAGTTGGCATATTTATAGTGTTTTAATCAAACCATTACCTATTTTTGTTTGGCCGTCTCTGAAGTAGTTGCCTGAGGGGTGAACAGGTGGGCTTGAGGTCTGCTCACAATGAACATATATGGGGTCATCATCCTCATCATTAGCCGCAGTATTCAACTGTTAGGACAACATGAATATATTTAAGCAACACAGAGCAAAGGAGCTGTTGTTCTGTCTTTTTTTGTGTGTTAGCAAAAATAGTATTAAGTGGAAAATCAGAGCTGAAAATCATGTGTGGGCCACATTACATTTACATTTAGTCATTTGGCAGATGCTTTTATCCAAAGCGACATACAATTGGGGAATACAAAAAGCGATTCATCTTGAAGAGGCAATCAGACAGAGGAAGTGCTCGTAACACCAAGTCTCAGTCACTGTTCAAATAAGTACAAGCTAGTAAGGGAGGGAGAGAAAGATAGAGGGAGAGAGTGAGTTTTTTTTTTTTTTTTTTTAAGAGTTTAGGATGAAGTCAAGTACTGCCGAAAGAGATGAGTTTTCAGTTGTTGCTTGAAGATTGACAGGGATCCAGTATTCCGGATAGGGGTGGGAAGATTATTCCCATTATTATATATATATAAGATTATTATGGTGAACGAGAATGTTCTGGAGAGTGATTTTGAGCCTCTCTGTGATGGTACCACAAGCCATCGCTCACTAGCAGATCTCAGACTTCTGGAGGGGATGTAGGTTCGTAATAGTGAGTGGAAGTAGGAGGGTGCTGAGCCTGTGGTAGTTCTGTATGCAAGCATCAGTGTCTTGAACTTGATGCGAGCTGCCACTGGTAGCCAGTGCAAGGAGATGAAGAGAGGTGTAAAATGCGCTCTTTTGGGCTCGTTGAAGATCAGTCGTGCCGCTACATTCTGAATCATTTGTAGAGGTTCGATTGTGTTTGATGGCAGACCGAAAAGTGCCTGGACAAGAAGTAACTTCTAACACAAGTAAAACACAACTTCTAACAGCGCTTCTCTCAGGCTGCGTCTTCGTTGCGATCCGATTTAAGGCTTTTGTCGGTAAACTACCTTAAAGGAATAGTTCTCACAAAATTTCTGAAAATGTACCCATCCTCAGACCATCCAAGATGCAGAGGAGTTATTTGTTAATCGAAACAGATTTTGAGAAACTAAGCATTAAATCACTTGCTCACCAGTGGATCCTCTGCAGTGAATGGGTGCCGTTAGAATGAGACTTCAAACAGCTGATAAAAACCTATAAATAATCCACAAGTAATTTGCATGACTCTGGTCCATCAACTATGCCTTGTGAAGTAAAAACCTGCATGTTTGTAAGAAACAAATCCATCATTTTAACTTTTTGCTTCTGGCCAAAGTAGTCCAATAACTCTTCCACCAGTGGAAAAAGCCTATCCCCTGTTGTCCTGTCAAATCAAAATCCACCAATATATATATTTTTTTAATTTGTTCAGAACTGTTTTCACTTGTAAACAGTGCTTGGTCATATTTCTCTCCTGATTCAGATGAGATGACTTTCTCACTGGAGAAAGCAATACTATGGATAGGACTCTTATTTTAACTGGAAATAAAACATGTTAAAGATGAATTTATTGCAAACATGTAGATTTTCGCTTCACAGTTAATTATTGTAATATTTTTATCAGCTGTTTCAACTCATTTTGATCTCTCATCAAGTCAAGTCAAGTCTGCTTTATTGTCAATTCTTCCACATGTACGGCACATACATACAGAGAATTGAAATTGCATTACGCTCAGACCCTTGGTGCATACAGTTAACATTTAAGACACTGACAGTAGACGTTCAAATACAGATAAATACAGCTTAACATATGTACATACAACTATACAGATATACAAATGAGGACATTGTAGAAAAATAAAGAAAGAGATAGATAAAGTGGCATAAGGCACATGGCAATTAGAGTGCAAACCAGTTAAATAAAACAAAACTGTGCAGACATTAGTGTGCATTTAAGCAATAAATGTTCATATATTTTCTCTGTAACAGTTTTATTTATACTTTTATATATAGGCTATGCACAAATTAAACGACTGGTTTTGTGACTCAATCCTTTATAAAGAACCAGGAATCACTGTACTATATTAGACCCACTGATTTTAGATTTTTAGTAGGCTAGTTATTATATCTTTAATAAATAAAAAAATATTAAAATCACAGAGATGGTCTCTTTTACTCATTAAAAGTGCTCACGTATATTTCACAGATTTACAGCTCCGAGTGATTTAATATTCGATAGTTATGCAGGTCTATGTGGCTACAATGATCGAGTGTTAATGAATATAAATTCATCCCGTACACAGATTAGAACAGGCACACACAATGAGGGTGTGGATACAGAAATATTTTGCGTATAAACTCCCAATTTAGTGCTGATCCATGGCCTGCCGATCCTCAAGGAAATATGAATGAAGCGCTATTCAGCCTGAAGAACCAGGAGGTGCTGTCAAGAGTTTATTTGTAAACAATGACTTCATCTGACTAAAATTACCATGGAGATAGGCCTATAATACTAGTTAGCACATAATATTTCTGTAATATGGCCAAATCAATTACAAAATCGTACACAAAGGAATGCGCATGCTCGGGTCTACACCAATAAGATTTGCCGTGTTATAAACCAATGGAATTGGGGGTGTGTCGCCCCACCCCAATCGTCCAGACTGCACTCTGGAGTACTTGACATTTTCAGCAATTTTTTTTTTTTTATGTGAACTATTCCTTTGACTGTCAGTGAGTGTAGAATCAGGGCTGAAATCATGTGGAAGGCAGCATTACCAGATAAATATTTCTCGGGCAATTGCGATGCATCATCACTCAGATTGTCTTTGAACATTCACACATACCATTAACTGTTGATGAGTGGAAAATCAGGGTTAGTAGTTTGCGGGAAGCACCAAATATTTTGACTTATTTGCGAATCGACCATCAGTATAAAGTGTGTTCTGACTGGAAATAACATCAAATGACGATAAACAGTTGTGTAATGTGAAATGAATGAATGAAAAGAATTAAATGAATCAGTGTTTTTGACAGAACAGGTTGAGTGAATGATTTAAATGACTCTAAATGATTATTAATAAAGGCTGTCACTTGTCGCCACCTACTGGTGTAATGTTGTAACCTACAGAAAGAGTCGATGGAAAAATCTCCACCACTAACGCACAGACTGACAGGCTCGTCTAGAATGCACAAACACTGACAAGCAGAGTGATATAAAGTGAAAAGTCTAGCAGTTGGACCTCTGCTCGGCCAATCAAATTCAAGGATGGGAATTTGTGAACTGACTGTTGTAAAAGAGAATCTGACAAAAATTACAACTATACTGGGTTTTATTGAAATAAAACCGGTAAAAGCAATAAAGGATTTAACCCATTAGCAAAAATATAATTAATAAACCCTTAATAAATATGTCTAAATACTGAATTAATATAACAAACCACCAGGTTGTCAAATCAGCAAAGTCATGTGCTAATTAGACAGCAATTTTAGCACTCAACCGAACAGCTCTGCAATGAGTTAGACACAGCAACTAGAACTCTTGCTTTGATGAACAAATGTATCTCGTAAAGTATGCATCAGTACATACTGCCATACAACACAGATCAGTACACTCACATATCTGGGAGGGATGAAGTCCCCATTTTGCAGGCTTCCATAACTGTCTGGACCATGAGTCTCGCCGCTGTAGTCCAGATCCAGCAGAACCTCCCGGTCCATCAGCACCTCAGGGTTCCTCTTCTTCAGCATGATAATCAGAGACAGCCAGAATCAAATGCTGAGGTGGAGCTAGAAGAGAGTAGGTCGCTCAACTCTCATTCAGAGCTTTAGTAAAACTGATCTATGAACACAGTCCCATGTTCCAGTCCAGGCACTCCTGCAGAACATAAGCGTCCAATAAATTATGCACATAAATTAAATTTGAGATAAAAGTATAAGTGCATTTCCTGCCCCCAAAGAAGTGCTGCAGGAGAGGAGACAAGAGGAAATGCGCTAAGTGCCTCTATAAGCGGATGAGACAAAACAAGGGCAGAAGTGGGTCTGCAGCATCTCTGCACTCTCTCTCTCTCTCTCTCATTCACTGCATCCCTCTGTCTCCTCAGCACTCTAGAGGGCCACTTACCGTAAATCCTCTGGCATACGAGCCTATCCTTTCATCTTCAGCAAGGAAAAACACATGTAAATACACTTTACAAAAAGAACGCATATATCCTGTTTCCTGTTAAAGACAGATGCAAAACGCAGTATCATATACAGGTAGACAAACCACTATACATCTGAGACTCTTGAGGTGATGATCAAATTTTTAATGCATTAGGATTCCACATAAATTCGGTCTCAGATACATTATAGACTAAATTGCGTGTTTTAGAAGGAGCATAAATCTTATTGCCTAAGGATGTACATAATCTATTGGAAGGAAGGACAGACCAAAACCCTTCGGTGCAAAGAGGTAAAACGTTGCATTGCATGGATATTGAAACATTGCCACCTGAAAGTTAGAAAGAGTCAGAGAGGAATACTGCTTTACATTGCTTTAGTTGCATTGCCATTATTTGCATAGTGCATATTTATGTCTTGCACTAATCATTAGCACTTAACAGCAATTAAAGTCTGCCATTAGCCGTTTGAATGGTATTTGCAGACTTCTGGGTCAGTCTAAAGTGCTGCATGCTTGGCTGAGAGCCACAAATAGCTCATATTTCTCACTATTCAAGTGCAAGAGCTTTGTGAGATATATAAACATTTAGAGTACAAGTGATTGGCATGTTCTCAAAAAAAACAAAAACAAATCTCTGTATGTACCATGCAATTCTTTTTGCTTGATATGTCCCCATCACAGCCCACCCCACCCCAATCTCTGTGGTGTGTTAATATTTTGATGTTACTGCAGCAGTGCAGACAGAGGGGGGAGAAAAATAAAGAAAAGGGGTTGGGCAGTTAAAGTGAGAGGGAGGAGGGTTTGAGTACCTTCTGTGCATTGAGTACAGAGGCAAGGATGACTGGAAATGCAGCAATGCCACCTGACTGCAGAAATTTACCACTATATGAGGAAAGCAACATCAGAATTGGAAACGTGGGTCCAAATTATGCAGAATAATTTTCATAATAAAAACATTTTTTTTTAGATGTTTCCCATTATCACTGGATCTGCCAGTCTCTATAAATGTTTCTGCACATGCATGGAAAGTAGCACTAGATATTTTGGGGTTTCCTAAGAAAGAGGTTGATGAAAAAATTACTGTGAAACAAGCTAGAATAGGATACCTTCATATTGTGAACAAACCTATTTAGGTCGTTTAGTCTATAGAACTTGATCAAATGTTTCTGCATGTGGAAAACAAAAACTATATATGAAGCAACAAGAGGACTTTAGTTCTATAGCACTGATTTGTTCAATTTTGGTCAGAATTAAATACAACTAATGTGCAATAATGTCACAGAACATAAGAGTAGTTTGTCAAGTTCAATACCATTAGATGGCACCATTAAGTCTTTGTGTAGATTCTAGTTCACCTATGAAGTAGATATTTCTTAAAGGGATATTGCACTATTTTCATCATTTCTCACCCTCAAGTTGTTCCAAACCTGTATGAGTTTATTTCTTCTGTTTAACACAAAATAATTTATTTTGAAGAATGTTGGTAACCAAACAGCTGCTGGTTGCCATTGACTTCCATATTAAGGAAAAAATACTATGGAAGTCAATGGCTACCAGCCAACATTCTTCAGAATATATTATTTTATGATCAGCAGAAGAAAAAAAAAAAAAAAAAAAAAAAAACATACAGGTTTGGAACAACATTAGGGTGAGTAAATGATGAAAAATGTTAATTTTGCAGTGAACTATCCCTTTAACACCCGTTTTAAATAATCTATTTAAATGCCAATATTGGGATTATTTGTATTTATCCTTATTTCTCTGAAATTCTATTTTCTACTATACAATATTCTGTTTGAAAAGATTCACTTAATGACCACAGGTTTTTACCTCTTTTAATGTCAATGTCATTACAAATGCAAATATATTAGGTCATTATTCATACTTTTTCACCATTAAAAAAAAAAAAAAAAAAAAGTCATTTTTATTTATATTTGTTATGTTATGACATCTTCCAAAATGTACATGCAGCATTTAGTGTATCCGAGACATTAGTGTTAGAACAACATAATTGACTACTGTAGGTCACTCCCATTTAAAACAAAAATTAAAAACAAACAAACAACAAAAAAAAACATTTCAATTGTTAATGAATATGGAATTGTATTCCATCATTGTCCAGCAATGCATTTAAAATCACTGTTGACAGGAACAAACTTCAACATACCTGAGATTCCGCTTCCATTTATCACAGCCTGTCACAGATCCACATTACTCAAGTCTGCTTTCTTTAAAACCACTCTACATTCAACTTTACAGTGTTTCACTGGAAATGGTATATTATACCACTGAGTGAGAAACTGGGAATGGATTTGATATTTAAGCTAAAACTTGATCAGGGTTTTAAAAAAAAAAGCGGTTAACACCTTTTGAACCGTTTGACTTTAAACCAATGCTTGATTGACTGCATTCAATCGCAAAAAAAGAAAAGAAAAAAGTTTTCAAAATCAAAAATAGTTGTGAATGCTTATGCATGTTTGGAAATCATTTTAATGCCAATAAAAAAAGATCTTTTAACAAAAGTAAAAAAAACACAAAAAAACACCAATGAATGTGCAATTCTGAACCTTGTGCAATTCTACTGTAATCAACTCCTTCACTTCTAAACTGTCATTTTAGTTGCAAGAGCCTTAATATCTTCAACTAATGATATTTTAGAATTGTATGACCCTATTACAGTATCTCAATGCCATCTGATCCTAACAAATGACTTCAGTCCAATATAACAGCGATTACATGCTGGTACCGTACCATCACTGTTAGCAGTGCTGAATGATATTAGATGTCTAAATTAAACCTGGACCAATTCCCCTTTTTCTCTCTCTGTGCGTTTTGAGTGTCTGTGCCAAGCTGCCATGCAAACCATTACTTTCAAATAGTTAACTTAAAGCAGCCAGCTAATACCAATGGTGTAAACATAAATAAAATTATTTCGCAAGTGCTCACAAAGCAGTTTGTACCTCTTTATATAGTACAGGCATGTACAGTATCTGTCCATAGACTTTGTACAAGGAGGGAAGGATTAAAAAAAACACGAGTTATTACACTATGTATTTACACTCTACATAGTCTGTTCACATGTAATAGAAGAGAACTGCTAGATCTCTGTCTTTTTGATTTCCTGTTGCAGACTTCCACTTGTAAAAGCCAAAGCCTTAATCATAACTCCTTAAATATTTGTGCAAGGCAAGTGTAAACAAAGTCAGGCCTCATTACTGGAAGATAAATATCATATGAGCCCATGTTATTCAATATCGTCTCTGGTCTGGAGAGCTCACAGAGTCTGCTTGTACCTACATAAACAGTAGGCTGGTGAGCTGACTCCCCCATGCTGTCTTGTTTAATCCTGGGCTCATTGTAGTGATGGACAGGTTGTCAGCACCATGGTTCTCTCTCTGATCGTCCTCTGTGTAGGCTGTCACTCCTCTGCCATGCACTCTTCATCAGCTCCAGCGCTTCCCTACACCTCTTCTGCACCGACGGGTCTGACACCCGCTTACGAGGTAGGCTTACCTGGACACACATATGAGGAAATTCATGCTGTAGATCAATTAAATAAATAATATTAAAGGGATAGTTCACCCAAAAATTCAAATTTGATGTTTATCTGTTAACCCCCAGGGCATCAAAGATGTAGGTGACTTTGTTTCTTCAGTAGAACACAAATGAAGATTTTTAACTCAAACCGTTGCAGTTTGTCAGTCATATAATGGCAGTCAACAGGACCCACGCCTTTGAGAATATCTTGGATGCCCCGGGGGTAAGCAGATAAACATCACATTTTCATTTTTGGGTGAACTATCCCTTTAATAAGTAGTAAGAAGTTTCTTATGCTCACCAAGGTTATTTATGTGATCAAGAATACAGTAAAAACAGCAATGTTACTAAATTACATTTTTAATTACATTTTAATTCCTGTGATAAAAAAGCAGAATTTTTAGCATCAATTTAGCATTAATTGTTCATTTAAGTGCCACATGATCTTTGAGAAATCATTCTAATATGCTGATTCGGTGCTCAAGAAATATTTCTTATTATCAATGTTGATAGTTGTGCTACTTAAAATTGAGATATTTTTTGCAAGAATATTTGATTAATTTATTTTAAATAAAAAAACTTTTGGAACTAAATATTTTACTGTCACTTTCGATCAAATTTAATATGCATTTGCTGATTTTTTTTTTCTTTTTTTTGACTATAAACTGTCAGTTTTATCAGAAATCCATTATGAGAATACAGTCCAGCAAAAGCGTCTGACTCCTTTCAAAAAACATCAAATAAACATGCAAATTAGAGTGGAACTGAAATACAGAAAAGGATGATGAGCCTCCTATGCTAAATATTAGCATACAGAAATCATAAAAAAAAAAAAAAGATTTGCTGCATATGAAAAAAGTAGTTTTCTTGCCTGGTAAACAGCAGCCCAAGCTTGACTCAATTCTGCTAGTAGCCGATCCCGCTCCTCACATGCACTAAAATACAAAACCCAGGGTGGGAGAAACTGAGCACGATCTTCTGCAAATTCCTGCAGACATAAAGGGTGATTAGTGCACTTAGTGTTCATAAAAAATAAAAATACTTTTAACAGCAAACATCTGTTAAAAACACTTGACGCACAACAATCTGAATGAACTCTTACAATGACACAGTATTCTTTATCCCCTTCCAGGCAAACAGCTGTGACATCGTTCAGATCAGCTCCTCCTAGAGAACGGAAAAAACTGGTCTGGCAATCCTGGTGACATGTGAGCAACTTCCTGTCTGTGAGTACAAGGCAACATGGAATACAGGGTGCAGGAGCTACTCCCTGTGGAATAATCTGAGAAACAAAAATACACAATAGTGGTCAACATCTGGGAAACATTCTGGTTAATTCTGGACAGGCTGTACTAAGAAAACATCTATAGCATCCACTCTGAGCTGGAATACACTCGACAAATATTTCTCAGATTTCTTGCCCCACTTTATAGTCTAGAAGAGTCAATGCTAGTTGCTGGAAGTCAGAGCTAGTATTTCAGCCATACAATGCAAATGTTGGCATGTCTGCAACTGATGAGGAACAACAACACATTGTCATGTGGTGACTGTGAAAGCATTTAAAATGCAGACTCCCACATTTTTCTCAAACACCACCAGCTCAGAAAAAAGAAAGTAGATTTGAATGGAAAGTGTGAAACAGTGCATTTAATCACACTTCCCAAAAATTGCAGAGCTCTTGTCTTAAAATGCTTTGCAAGAACTTGCAAAAATGCTAATGTGTGTATAATTGCAGCTCACCCCTTTAGAAACAGACTGGCAGAGCAGCTGCATCCAGTCGGCCATTTCCAGTTCGTTTTCTGCACTGAGCTCTAATGGAGGATGTCCTGTCAGAATCACTTGAAAAGCATGAGGCTTCTCTGAGCTGTTTGAACGTCTACAGCCTCCACAGTGCCCTCCCCTACAACATAAACACAATCACATGCAAACATACAGTAAATGTGTGGCATCTTTCATATTGAAAAGAACATTTATATTGAGTTTCTAAAAGTGAAATCTATGAACTGGAACAATGGCTTACCCCATGGTAACAGACATCAAAGGTGTAACATCTGTTCTCTCTGCATACTGATACAGGATGCCGTTGCTGCCAGGTGAACAGGAGATTTAGATTCAGGACACATGAACAGCTTGCTGAAACTCTGTCGAATAGCTTAAAAGCACCAAACCCTTCTGTACCTGAGAACCAAGTAACAGCTTTTCCACACTTCCTTCCCCAAATAAGTGCTCCCAGCACGGTACAACAGTGCCCCCTCTTTAGTGCTACTGGATTCTCTGGAGCCAGACGGAGATGTTGGTGAAGCCACCGCTGCATCCATTGGGTCCTCCCAGTGAACCAGAGAATACAGGTGGATGCTCATCTCGGATAACTACACAAACACAGTTAGCACAAGGTCAGCAGGACAGATTTGCTTTGTACAACATTAGGAAAATCAGGCCCTTTCTTTCAGAACATGCTACACAACTTGTTCAAGCTCTTGTTCCATTTAGGCTGGACTACTACATTGCTCTCTTACCAGGTCTTCCAGCCAGTTCTAAACATCTACAACTAAATCCAGAATGTGGCCGCAAGATTAATCTTTAACGAGCCGAAAAGAATGACCGTCACACCGCTGTTCATCAATTTGCATTGGCTCCCAATAGCTGCTCACATAAATTTCAAGGCATTGATGTTTGCCTACAAAACCACCACTGATGCTGCACCGCTTTACGTAAATGCACTACTTCAGAATTAACTGTTCCCTGCTGGTGGAAGGACCAGCTCAATCAGAGCAGCTGAATCTTATCCATCTTCAAAAAACAGCTAAAAACACATCTCTTCCTCTAACACTAGCACTCTCTATTTCTATTTTACTTGTTTCCTTTTTACATTTACATTTAGTCATTTGGCAAACGCTTTTATCCAAAGCGACTTACAATTGGGGAATACAAAAAGCAATTCATCTTGAAGAGGCAATCAGACAGAGGAAGTGCTCGTAACACCAAGTCTCAGTCATTGTTCAAATAAGTACAAGCTAGTAAGGGAGGGAGAGAAAGATAGAGGGAAAGACTAAGGATTTTTTGAGTTTAGGATGAAGTCAAGTACTGCCGAAAGAGATGAGTTTTCAGTTGTTGCTTGAAGATTGACAGGGATCCAGCATTCCGGATAGGGGTGGGAAGATTATTCCCCAGCCAGGAATGGTGAACGAGAATGTTCTGGAGAGTGATTTTGAGCCTCTGTGATGGTACCACAAGGAGTCGCTCACTAGCAGATCTCAGACTTCTGGAGGGGATGTAGGTTCGTAATAGTGAGTGGAAGTAGGAGGGTGCTGAGCCTGTGGTAGTTCTGTATGCAAGCATCAGTGTCTTGAACTTGATGCGAGCTGCCGCTGGTAGCCAGTGCAAGGAGATGAAGAGAGGTGTGACATGCGCTCTTCTTGGGCTCGTTGAAGACCAGTCGTGCCGCTGCATTTTTTTATTTAAAAAAATAAAAATCGACCCTCTAACATTAGTGTTCTCTATTATTTTTCTATTCTATCTACTTGCTTTATTTTTCTTTATTATGAAAGAATTAACCTATAAAACTCACATTCTCTATTCTTTTTTTTCTATTCTTTTGACTTTTCTTTTTATTTATTTAAAACAAACTGACCCTCTATCTCTAGCGTTCTCTATCTACTTTTCTTTTTATTTATAAAAATAAAAACAACAACCTTGCTACGTGTACTGTGTTAGACTAACCAAGAGTCACAGCACTTGCATATTATTGCTCTTTTTTTGGTTTTGATTGCTTCTATTGCCCTCATTTGTCACTTTGGAAAATTTAAAATTACTAAATGTATATGCAAGTCCTAGCATGTGTATTTAATTGACTATTTGATGCACCAAGTACTTTTCAAAAGTCTTTCTTTCAAAGATAGGTTGGTTAAACAAACAGAGGTTTTTAGACATTTTTCATAAAAAGTGACGTTTATCTTTAATCTTTAGATAATTCATTCATAATTCATGCATCAAAGGGATAATATATTGTAGAAGAAGAAGAATTCCATAAGTACTGTGCCTACTTTAAAATCATATCAGTCCAAACAATTTGCTATAATTATGACAAAGCCGCTTGTTTTTAATAAACAGAAATTGGGGGGTGGGGACAATAGTTACTGAGGGGAGGGAAATAAATATAAAAAAAAAAAAAAAAAAAAAATATATATATATATATATATATATATAATTAAATATATATATATATATATAATTAAAATAGTTATAGTATAAAAGTATAATGTCTTAATATAATTAATATAAATTGTATTAATAATAATCTATTAATTTTAATCATTTTAAGTCATTCTGCACCCCCCTTGGAAGTTTGCTGAGGCCCCCTGGTTGAGATCCACTGGTCTAAACTGTATGATCATTATAAATGGTTTAATTGTAAATGCATTTCAGAAAGAGTCAGCATGAAGAACCAAGATTATCAAAGTGAGCCACTGTCTGACAACTCTCATGAATTATTTACGGTGATAGATCTCCCCCATTTACCTCACAGTGAGTCTCTTGGCATACAAACTTAGAAAGAGCCAGTTTCTCCATGGTGGCATCAGTGAGAACAGAGGGGTAGGGAGGCTCCCTACAGCCATTTTCCAAGGCCACCTTCAGCACAGTCAGAAACCAGCTGAGGAAAGAACATGAACAGATCCTCTTCAAAGACATGCATACTAATCAACCCCATGGATACGCTTTAATTTAAAAAATACTTACACAGTCAGAGATGAGTCGGCTGTGTCCAAAAGGAACTGCCGTCTTCTGTTAGTGCACACCAGAGTGATAGTCTGCTGGTGAAATCCAACCTAAGGCACAAACAAGGGCTCTAATCTCTCTGCAGCATGTCAAACTGATTATTTAGGCTTCAGGTTGTTTACTCACTGATATATAGTCCAGCTCATTATAAGATACCGCCTCCTCAACACTATAAGGCTTCTCTGCTGCCCCTGAAAATCAATGGGACACAACAACAAATGCAAACAAGCACTTTTGCAGACGTATAAACAATGTCCTGCTCGTCCACTGAAAGCTTGCTGACCTTTTCGCAAGAGGTAAATGTAGCAATCCGTCAACAGTAGATACAGAGGCTGCAAATCTCCTTCCATGTGGCCTGTGCTCATTCTTACCATCTGAAATAAAATGTACAAATGCAAATCAATCAATAGGATAGCACCAGTTTACAATACAGGTTTACATTAACTACAGGTAATTACAACTGCAATGCTCACGACATGTACACTATAACTGAACATCTTTTTTTTCAAATAGGATGCATTAAGATGATGAAAAGAGATAGTATAGTAAAGACATTTAACACATTACAAAAGATTTCTATTTAAAAATGCTGCTCTTTTCAACTTTCTATTAATTAAAGAATCCTGTAAAAAAGTATTACAGTTTCCACAAAAAATATTCAGCAGCACAACTGTTTTTAACATTAATAATAATAATAATAATAATAATAATAATAATAATACAACATTCTTCTTGAGCACCAAATAAGCATATTAGAATGATTTCTAGAGAATCATGTGACAATCAGTTTTGCGTCATGGGAATAAATTACATTTTAAAATAGACAAAATTATTTTAAATTGTAATACATATTTCACAATATTACTGTTTTTACTGTATTTTTGATCAAATAAATGCATTCTTGGTGAGCATAAGACACTTTCAAAAAGATATTTAAAAAAAATCTTACAGACCCCAAACTTCTGAAAAAAATAGAATGTGACCGCTTTTGATTTTTTCATCTGACTTCCATTAAAAATACAGTAGCTCAAAATAAAAAGTACAGCATTTGTTTTGACGCAGAAGGTGGACTTTCAATGTTGTTGGGAATACATCAGTGATGCGGTCACTTCTGATCACCTCTGAATGTGGATTGAGTGATTTTATCAAAAAAATGGTACTATAAATGAGTACAACGAGTAAATAGGGGGTTGGGTATCTTGCACTAGTACGCTGCAGCATAGACACAATGTAAATAAAAAGTTATCCATTCAGTGATGTTAAATCAAACAGAGTTTCACCTTAAAGAGCTGTTCTTCATTCTCCCTGAAAACATGAATCATGAGCAGCAGAAGGTGATTGTTATCCACCCTGTACAACAAACAAATACCTTAACCTCATAATAAATCACATATTGTGTCAAAAGAGCACGAATTAGTCACTGATTACAATCAGTTTACAATCTCACTTAAACTCTGCAGCATGGGAGCTCTGTACTGCGTGGTCTTTATCCTCCTCCTGCTGCTTTTCTTCTTTACGCTGTTCCTCCTCAGCTGATGTCTCTACGGGGATGGAGGGATCTTGCCCTGTAGCTGGTGTCTCTGCTTCTCCCTCATCTTCATCGCCAACAGGAACATCCTGCGACTCGCCATTCCATGCAGAGTCATTGTGCCCACCACACGAGGCAGCAGGGACTGGACTCTGGGAGGTAAAGCAGTAGAAGTCCGCAGGTGGCAGGGGGGCCTGCAGGAAGCTACGACTTGGGTCCGGAGGTTCACCGCCTGAGTCCTCTCGAAAGGGCTGCTGATGAGGGGGTCCATCATGACTAGTGCAAGTTCCATCCTCTCCCTCCTCACCTTCACTCCGCTGCCAGTGCTCCCCATCCAGAGGACCGTTCAGTCTGTCCATGACGTCACGCAGGGGTTCGCCCACACTGTCCATAGAAGTGTCCGTCATTTCAGGAAGCCTCAGCCCTGCCTCCGGGTCTTCATCTTCTCCTTCTGGTCTCCCATTCCTCACAGACTCTGAGCCAGGACCATTTGGCCCCTCCAGAGGACCCCGACTGTCCATATTAATGTTATTAACTACAATGTCTCTCTCAACTACAATCTGAAGGCATTCCTCAGTGTCAGCTGTGTCTGCAGAGATGACATTATGTTCGCTGCTCACAGAGTCTGTCGACCCTCTTCCCCGTCGTTTCTTCCCAGGCCTTCTGTGCTTTGCCATTCTGTAGCACAAAGCAAACAGAAAAATAAATTAATCTGACAATGCTAAATAGTTTTAACAGTAAGTATTGTAACATAATAAACAAGAACATTATATTTAAGTGGAGCTGGAAGGTCAAGTGGGTCATTTCAGTGCCATTAGAGGTACCAAATAGTATTGCAGATTATTATTATCTTTTATTGATGGCCATTCTGATTAAATACATTCATTCGAGCAAACTACAAAATTTTAAATATACTTTATTAAATGTTTTTTTAATGTAAAGATGTTTTGCCAGTGACTGTTTGTTTTGGAGGGCTCTTAAACCATAAACTGGACTTCCTCCAGGATACTGTAGTTGAGTAACTGCCATAAAGATAAATGGGAATGCTAACAGATGTTTTTTTTTCCAAGTATTACAGATTTAATTGGTTTAGACAAGCTCATACCACTGGTTGAGCTACAAACTGACATCTCAAACTGCTCAAAGGCTTTTTTTTAAATGCCGGTGTCTACAGCCTTTGAGAAGTTGACCTACTACAAACCAAAAGAGAAGTATTGTAACGCGCACACAAAAAAATTATACACTTCACCAGTTCAACTAATAATGTGCGATTGATGATACTACAATCCTACAACATTAGATCTAATGCTCAAGACACACCTAATGACTTCCAGCTCAGAGTTGGTGATCTCAGCATCGTCTCCTGTTGTTGAAGCATGACGGCTAGCCATGTGCACTGGGGTGACGTCAGCTGAAGTGTTAGTGTCTGAGTCCTCATTGAAGGGATTGAGCCGAAATGTAGGGCTTCGCGACAGAGATGTGGTCCTGATGATTCCTGCAGAGGCCCTCACTACAACACAGTCACTGACAACAGTCTGAGGGTCTGATCCTGAGGAGCGAGGCCCACTGACTGGATCGGTCAAGTCTCCCTCTGTCAGAAAACAAGAGCAAGAAGGGAAAATGCCTTAGACGTGCAGGTATTAGGAGCTCATTGTAGTATTATGGCAGACACTGAATCATGCATAGAGACATTCAACAAACATAAGCTGTTTTGAAACAAACGCTTAGCTTTCTAGCAACTTCCATCTCATTCTTTTATGCATCTAAATTTCTGGCAAATAATCACAAACAGGGCAATCTCAATTTCCCCAAATTTGCCTCTAAATATTTGAACATCAGTTTCCATGCATTTAGATTAGTAATGCATATCTGGAAAGAAAAAAACTATTTATATTCTTGCCACAAACCTGAGATGTGATTATATATAAAATACATTTAAAAAAAACCTGTAGGACAACTTTTTGCTTAACATTTTTATGGAAACCATGAAACATTTTTAAGGATTCTTTGATGAATAGAAACCTTCTGTAACATTATGAATATCTTTGTCACTATTAATCGATTTAATTTTTTTTAGACAGTAGTATATAGTGAAAATAATGCAGTTTTGAAGACAGAAGCATGTGCAATGGCTCTGACTATTCCAGCTGTTTTTTAGAAAGAAATTGAACATAATTTTGCATAATAAATGCTTCATTAAGTACTGCAAGTGATGTTTCTGAATTAAATACATTAAATTAATCTATACAGTTATCTCATGACTTTTGTCAGCCCTACAAAGAATACTTTAATATCATTCAAGCAAAAATATGTCTATATTTTAAAGACTCCTATTTGATTATTACCGTCACCATTTCATAAACATTAAGTTAAGAATATTTGCCACTGAATGTAAAGCTTTGAAAGCAACAAACATGCAAACCAGCTGCCACACCACCGCAGCTGCAATGGCAGAAAACACAATCAGACAACAAACAGCAAGTTCCAGCTGCATCAGGCACTGTGTATGTTTTAGTATCATCCCATGCAAACCCTGCATTAGCAGAGGGTTTGGTTCCGTTTAGTCTAATACAGACCATATTCACCAGTAACCCATCTATATACTCATCACAAGCACACTGCCTATATCAGCTTTTGTGCATGAAAACAAACATGCACTGATTGAAATGGCCATGCGTTGCTGGTTAGTAGGTTTGTACCGATGGATTGGTTGGGGTTGCAAATGTTAGATCGGGGGAGGGGGAAATAACCATGTCCCACCTTCCCAGTCTGCACTTGGCAATGACTGCAACACAGGGAAGATGTCACCAAAATCATAATCTAAAAAAGGAAAAATGAGATCATCAATAGGCAGGAAGGAATGATGAAGTGAATGAAAGAAGAACAGAAACTGAAAGAGATTAAAAGTGAATGTGAAACTGGGCATATGAGGAACTAATACATGACTAATACACTGACAACCAAAAGAGACATTGTGACATAATGAGCAGTGAAATGTGTCATTGAATGAAATGAAAGCATTGATGTGTGATCATGTACTGTCACTAAGATTTCTGACCACTCATTACTCTTATCTTGGTACAGAATAAACAATTGTATCAAGTTAAAAATGCCAACTTGGAAAAGAAAGAAGAAAACTGAAATATATAAAGGTGTGAAAATAAGAAACAGAAGCTGGAATAGTAATAGACAGAGAGAAATCAAGGAAATAAATGGTAAATCGAAGCCAAGCAGCTCACCTTCACTGGATGGGGCAATAGCGCTGTCGTCCCACTCAAGGTTAGTGGAGGTGAGGGATGTGAAAGAGTGCAAAGACAGGCTATCAGAGCTTGGCAACCTCTCCTCAAAATCCAACAGATTATGGGGTTTGTAGTATTCTGGCATGTAAGGAGCAACATCCAGATATGGCACATCCTATCACAAATTTAAAAAAATAAGGATTAGGCAGTGGAAATATTGAAATCTTCCATTATCCAGAGTGAGCAAAAGGGCTGGCAAAATCACTCTGGACCCCTCACATCCAGCACACTCCCTCTTTGAACCGTTACTGTCTGGTCGACGCTACAGAGCTCCAAGAACCAGAACGACCAGACACAGAAACAGTTTCTTCCCTCAGGCAATCCATCTCATGAACACTTGACACTAAACGTGGAACACACAACACTATTATACATTATTTATTCACCACACATACTTATTTTTTTATTTAAAATTTGCACATATCAGACCTGTACACACATAATTGTCTATATTATATATTGTGCATTGCCTATTTGTATATCATTCTTTTATTATCTGTGTCCTGTCCTGTTGCTGTCTTTGTGTTGCACTGTGGAGCTTCTGTCACTACAACAAATTCCTCGTATATGTAAACATACCTGGCCAATAAAGCTCATTCTGATTCTGATAAAGAAGATATAGAACAGTATAAAGTGTAATAACGGAAGAGCAGTATTTTTAAGTTAGTAGTTGACATAAACATTTGGTAAGTGTATATGGCATTCAATACTCCATCTAAACCATTTTAAATAGTTTTGCTAGTTAATTTATAATTATACAACCTTCTCATTTTTTAAACAGCTTGTAAATAGGGATGTAATGATTCACTCAACTCACGATTCGATTTTCTAACAATTTTTTTTAACAAAATGAGATTGAAGACATTATACAGTAAATGAGGTGTCCTTTTATTAGGCTATTGCTGCACGTTTCTTTATGAAATTGAAATATAACAAAACTAAATTGAAATTTTAAAACAAACCTCAACTCAAATAAGCAAGGTAAAAAAATAAATCTCTTCATATAAACAAACTAAGGATTTGTCTGTGCTCTTTCCATTTAAAATAAGAGGCAGCCATTGCATTTTAATCATCATCCAAACAAAGTTGCTGCATACATGCAGCATGAGCAGTTATCATCTAAAATGTATAATTTCGAAATCTGAAGCAAAAACAGAATGGTCTGACTTTAGTTTTGTGAAACTACACTACATAAAACAACGCAACGCAAACAACGCAAATTCAATTTTATGAACAGTAATGACAGTGTTTCCTGGGTTACCGCTGTTAACAAAGTAGAGCTGCGCTTATGAACACTACTTTAATTTGCATCATTCAGAGGCAAGATGAAAAGAAAATACCACGTAAACCTTTCTAAAGACAATCAGTTCCCCTCAGAGATACATTCATATAAACTCCTACTCCAACTGTATCGCGATTTGTTTGGCATCTCAACCGATTTGTATTGTCACATTTTAATCGATTTTCAACCGGCTCACGGTTAATCGTGACATCCATACTTGTAAAGAGAAGTCAGTTGTTTGGCACTAAGCTGCATAACATATGTTCTGTATGAGACACATCAGGTCTAGGACACACAATTCTAGACAGGAGAAATCAATGAAGGTCATACCAATTCGAGGTCAAAGCGAATAAACTCCAGGCCAGAGACAAGCGTAAGAAACAGAGTGAGATGGTCATGACTGCAAACCAGTGCATTTCTGTAAAGGAGGAAATAGCTTTCACACATCACAAAAATCAGATAACTGCTGAAAGGAAGTGGTTTGAAACTACAGAAGAACAACAACATCTATTATTTCAAAGTCACTCACTTGTAATAGTATTTCTGGAGCAGACCTTGATTCTCTTGAAAAAGTCGGAGGTAGCTTTCTAAAGAACTTTCACTGAGTGCCAAGTAGAGCCAAGCACGACCTGTGGAACAACAACATAGCAGTCATAGTTAACAACATGAAAAAGTCCACACAGTGCTACAATATTCAGCATCTGTATATATCTGCAAACACTTCATATTTACATTTCAAAAGTTTGGGGTCAGTAAGATGTTTTCATTTTTTTGAAAGAGGTCTCATGCTCACCATTAGATCAAAAACAGAAGAAAAACGGTCACTATTACAATTTAAAATAAATGTCTCTCTTTTAATAATCTGTTTTAATTTTAAAATATAATTTATTCATTTGATGACAAAGCCAAAATTCTCTTCAACAGCCATTACTCCAGTCTTTAGTGTCACATGATCCTTCAGAAATCATTCTAATATGCTGATTTGATGCTCAAGAAACAATTCTTACTATCAATATTGAAAACAGTTGCTGCTTAACTGTGATACAACTTTTTTGGGATTCTTTAATAAATGGATAGTTCAAAAGAACAGCACTTATTTGAAATTACATTTTTGTAATATTATAAATATATTTACTTGAATATCTTACTGTCTCTAAACTTCTGAATGGTACTGTACTTTTCAACAATTATTAAGCACATCAACAAGTCATCATAGGTGGCAAAGGTTTGATCTTACTTCTGCCAAGATTGGTAGCTATGTGCTGAAGCTCATCAATCTGTCGGACAGCCTCTCGTCGTGTGAAGTGTAATACGAGTACCCAGTAACCCGATGAGATGTCTTGCAGCCTTCGAGATGTAGAGAAAAGAGAAGATTGGTAAGCCTACAAATGTCTACTTAAAAAGAATTTCAGTTTTGAAAGGCCCTGGTGCAGTTTGTCTAACCCATAAAGCAGAGCATGATCCAGGTGTTCACACAGCCGCTGAAGAACCCGGTCGTGATTCCTGATGGCTGGCGTCTCATCCTCACAGGCGGCAAAGTAACTCTGCAACTGTGGATTAAATGTTGAAAAATTTTAAAAAGGAATCACTTGAATGTGAATGAAAACTGCATGTCCTTATCTGGTAAATTTCTGATGTGCACACAGCCACGAAATTCCAAGCAATCCTTTTCATTCTAGACGAACAACCTTTTTGCATTTTCAGAATTTTCAGAATTGACGGTTCTGTGGTTCACTGATGAAAGCAGAGCTTTTTGTTGTGGAAGTCCATCACAAAATCATGAGAAATCAAATGATTTCAAGCTGCTAATATTCAGAATAATACTCAGCAAAAGACAGCTCAAGAAAGAAAGAACAAGCATTCTGATGTTGCAAACAGTAAAGATTCAGTAAATTACTGCAAAACAAAAAGACCATACAAAGACGGGATGTCCTGGGATAGCCCATAAAATAAGTAGTAAGCTCTGTTTGCCCTATTTATAGCATCTCATTTAATAACAGGACTTGTTTACAGGACATCTGTCACTGTTTGATGTGTCCATGATGCAGTAAACGGTGTTTACTCGTTTACTTGACTCATGCCTAAATAAAATGACTTTTTCTTTTGCATGTTATTTTACGATAAACCAGTATTAATTACGCTATGTACACAATATAAACTACAATAACTCAATATAGTGCACTGACAGCTGTCTGTCTAACCTGGTATTTATTAAATTCGGATATATAAGCAACACTGGATGTTATTTCTTAAGATGTCAAAGGCGTTTGTCTTCAAAACACAGCAGGAGGGGGAGGCCCAACTATTTTGATAGCGTAAACCGCAAAAACCTCAAACTATCCTTCAAAATATAAACTAGAGAAGGTTGATGCATACCCTCGCAGCATGTATAGAGGTTTCTTACCTTCTTGACGGAGAGAGAGATGTTTTCGAGGATCCTGTCTTTGACTTTGATTTGATCCATGTTTGGCTGTGCTCTCTCTGCGGATGTCAGCTGACGCGCGCTCCCGACTCGCGCTAGTGTTCACAGGCCAATAGTTGTTTAGTGATGACGTAAATTTGTAGGCCAACCCTGTATTCGCCATGGGTTTCCGACAAAAGCTCTGTGCTTAACATTACTTAACATTACTTTCAAGTTTCTTCAACAACGTAAATTATAAATAGTCATAGCTCAAACTCTATTTTTTTAAAAAGCTGTCCGTTTTAAGAAAACTAATTGCCAGTCGCCAGGTAAGGACTACAGCTGGTGTCGGTTTAATTCTACGTCATTCGTCGAGCAGAAACTTTCACATCTTTTTGAACAAATAAAAAAAATCATTATTGTCTTGAACGTTCCTTATTAAGATTTCCTTAATAAAACAACAAGTATTAAAAATACAACAAAATATATAGATGAAATGACTATTAGAAGTTAAATTTACATTCAAGGCAGAAGGATTATCTAGATTTGTTTTTTCAGATTGTCTGTCAAAGCATGCAAAGATTTTTTAAATCATTTGGATCATACAAAATTGAAGAAAACTGCTCTTGCAAATAACACGTTAAATTTATACTGTATACAGTAGGGAAAAATTATGTACACTACAGTTTAAACGTTTGGGGTCAGTAAGATAAGGATAAAATATATACGGTACCTCACAAAAGTGAGTACACCCCTCACATTTTGGCAACCATTTTAGTATATCATCTTAAGAGACAATACTATAGAAATGAAACTTATATATTATATATATTTTAGAGTAGTCAATGTGCAACTTGTATAGCAGTAAAGATTTACTGTTCTCTGAAAATAACTCAACATACAGCCATTATTGTCAAAAATATGTGGTAGCAACATGGTCAGGGGCTGCATGAGTGCTGCTGGTACTGGGGAGCTGCGGTTCACATGGATTCCAACATGTACTGTGACATTCTGAAGCAGAACATGATGCCCTCCCTTCAGAAACTGGGCCGAACGGCAGTTTTCCAACATAATAATGACCCCAAACACACCGCCAAGTTAATAACTGCCTTGCTGATGAAGCTGAAGGTGATGGAGTGGCCAAGTGTGTCTCCAGACCTGAACCCTATTAACCACATGTGGGGCATCCTTAAGTGGAAGGTAGAGAAGCACTATGTGTCTAACATCCAGCAGCTCTGTGATGTCATTATGGAGGAGTGGAAGAGGATCCCAGCAACAACCTGTGCAGGTCTTGACTACTCTAAAATATATCCAAGTTGTATTTGTGCCGTATTGTCCCTTGAGAAAATGTACTAATTTTTTTATTTTTTTTTTGAGGGGTGTATTCAGTTTTGTGAGATACTGTATATAAATACAGCTACTGACAAATGTCTAAAATGATAATGCTTTACTATCCGTGTATATAAGGTTGGTATATATAAACACAATGTAAAGTGTTGGTTCTATTGTCACACATTCATACTATTTCCATCACATGTATTCAATGAAAACCCACAAATAATAAAAAAAAATGCTTGCCCATGTAGTTTACATTTATGAGATGAGGTTCTGTGTAAACTGAGGTTCTGTATAAATCTGTATATAAATAGAATCAGACACTTTCAAATTTGATGCAACTGAACAACAAAGAGGACAAAAAGTTTAGTGGTGGAATGATAAAACTTTACTGTCTTCAGGTATTTCAACCACATTTTGAGAATCCATTCCTCTTTTTATAAATGGTTATTTCAAAACAAAATTTTCATAGCCAAAACATCAGTGCATGTTGTATCATAAAGCCAATTCATGTTGCCTTTTGTACAAATAAAACATGAAGTGTACCCCATATCACTTTAAATTACCAGATAGCAAACCAGAAAACAAAAACATGTCTTTTGTTAGACTACCCAACCCCCCTTCAAAAAATGTACAAACATTGATTTTAGTTGTAATGTCACAACCTCCAACTCACCAAAACAAGCCCATACCAACATATTTCAGATCTCTATTCATCATGACTGCCAGAGGTCTGAAGACCATTTTTGTTTTAAAAAATTTTTTGCACTCTTCACCGATTCTCATTTTAATCAGACTTCTCTTTTTCTCTCATATGTAGAAAGACGATACTGAAAACAAAGAGTCCTGCCATCATAGAGAAGGCACTGGCATAATATGGAAAGGCAGAGGGGATGAAGCGCTCATATTGGGTATGCTGCAAAGGGCGGACAGAAACCTGTGAAACAACAGAAGAATCAGTAAATATATCAAGAATCTGAGAAAATCACTATGGAATTTTTGGAGCATGAGCAAGTTTTACAATGAATTCTGAATTTCACCTGGGTTGAAGAGTAAAGGTGTGTGTAGCCAAGTCTGTTGTAGTCTACTTTGAACTGGAAAACTCCATAAACATCTGGAAGCTTGAATTGTACACTGTATTTTCCACCTAAACAACCAGCAGTCACATGTTTTAATAGCATAAATCATTAACATACACAACCATTTAAAATTTTAATTTAAAGTCATTTTAAAACATTCAAAAACATTGTGGGTTTTCAGCAGCCATTACTCTTCAGTGTCCCAATATCCTTCAAATTTTTTTTCAGAATTATAGAAAGAAATGATTTTATTAGAAATCTTTTGTAAAATTATAAATGTCTTTGTGGCAATTTAATGCATCCTTGCTGAACACTGACCCCAAGCTTTTGAACAGTAGCATGCATGCATTTGAGAACTTCTGTTAATTAAACAGAATATAATAACACACCATTTTTCTTGAGGTAGGTTCTAACAAATGGATCAATTCTGACAAATTCCAGCTGAATGTCATCTCCATCAAATGGCACCCACTTTCCACCAGACAACATCTCAATCACAATGCTGTATTCCTGTAGGGACAATCCAAGCAGGGGGTAGTAAGCCAAAAAAAAAAACTAACCAAGACATTCTTCAGAATAGTCACAAATCACGTGTAAACTGTTAAATGAACTATAATGCCTTTATAAATAATACATGCCATGTCTCACCACAAGGTCAGTGATGGTGTAGGCAGCAGGGGGAGAGCTCTCTCCAACTGGATGATGGGTAACAGCCCCAACCCTGAGAACACCAGCCTCCTTAAACACCCAGCGAGACAGGGCCTCAGCCAGTTCCTGGTTACCAGTCTGTTCATACCTAAGACGAATATACACATCATGCATCAAACCATCTCTAAACAAATAGAGGTTATATCTTGCATACTGTCAACGTTAGTTTTGTTAGCGGCCTGAACTTCATAGTTGATCAAACATAAAAGAATCCATATGATTTCAACCTAATACCACAATGCATTTTAATGTCTGAATACACAGTTACATAACAGACCTCTTTGACCCAGGGGAAGCCTTCTGCACAGGGGAGTTGAAGAAAGCATCACTGAAGAAGTGCAGTGACCCGCTGAAAACCACACGTGCATTGTTTCTTGCCTGCAGACCAGCGATCAGGAGGGTGTTCTTTCCAACTGCATGAGGATACTGAAAAGCAAAATGGAGATTGAGGTGAATGTGAATTAATTTGACAAAAAAAAAAAAAGAACATTGAAATATTTACCTGCGTGACGGGGCGATCTGGAAAGTAGGAGTAAGAGGTGGAGGATCCTGTCAGAATGTCCAGCACCAGAGAGTTATCTGGATCAGCCACCATGCTGAAAAAAGCAAGGCAACTCATAATTTGCTAAACAGTAAATTTTGCAAAAGAAGCAGAGATCGGGGAATCAAGAGACCACTTACCCAACACCTTTGAACATGACTGGTTTATCAGTGGGCTTGCCAACTATAGTTGGGGCTTTAAGAAGATTCTCTGGACCTGCAACAATCAGGGTGTGCTGTAAAAAACACAAAGACAACTTAAATGTACATGACCAAGCTTCAAACTATGATTTGAAATGATGGTGTAAACGTACAGAGAATGTGTTTAAAAAACATAAGTTGTAGAATATAACACAATATGGATTCAACATGAAATGGAAACTCTACAGTAGTTCATCTACTGTTATTTGCTATTCTTTATATAATCTTATTTACATTAAAGGGATAGTCCAACCAAAAACTAGTTTCTTTTCTTTTACGAAAATCTGCTTCACTTGGCTGTACCTAACATTATGGAAGAAAAGATTTGTTGGTACTTCCTAGGGCTGTAACAATGAACCGCGAGCTGGTTGAAAATCGATTCAAATTTGTGACGATTCAAATCGGTTGAGATGCCAAACAAATCACGATTCAATTAGGGGTAGATGCAGGTGACGCTTAAAGCGTTTCCTTGGTTTCCGCTGTGAACAAAGCAGTGCTGCACTTATGAATTTTAATATGCATTATACAGAAGCAAGATGAAAAGAAAAAATACCATCTAAACTTGTCTAAAGACGTTAAGTTCCCCTCAGACATACATTCATATAAACTCCTACCCCTAATTGAATCGCGATTTGTTTGGCATCTCAACCGATTTGAATCGTCACAAATTTGAATCGATTTTCAACCAGCTCGCGGTTAATTGGACACATTTAATTTATAATTTGTCTTAAATCTCATTTTGTAAAAAAAAAAAAGAAAGAAAGAAAGTGAAATCAAAGTCGAATCAAATCGAATCGTGAGTTGAGTGAATTGTTACATCCCCAGTATTTCCATTACATTGTAACTAAGTAAATAAATATAGGATCAATTTTAATTTCATGTTGACTAAGTATTTAATTCTTCACTTCATAAATTCTCTAAGCTGTATTTTTTCCTCCATCCATTACTTACCTCACCAGGATCAGAAACGTCATAGTTATGGTGATCAATAACAGCAGTTTTCTCCTCATCAAATTCAATCCCACATTCACTGCCTAGCTCTCTCAGAGGATCACCTGCCAGAGTCAAAGTCATAGTGATATTATTAATGTCAACAGGCCAATACGTGTGCGCTTATGCAAAACCAATACAACACTCACCAATATCAGAGCTGGCAGCAACAAGAACATTTCCTCCACCATCAATGAAGGCTGTAATAGTCTCTACATTGATGTTGCCCCCAAAATCTGTTCCGTTGGAAACATGTAAACGTGGATATTCAAACATAAAAATGGCAGAATTACATAAAATCTGTTCACTATAACAAGACTCACCTTCCACTGATGGAGAGAAAATGATGAGATGGTCATAGAGGAACTGGCCATACTTGATCAAAGAGAGACCAGGATCATCAGCAGTCTTGAAGGTAAGGTCAAATCCACGATCTGAGAACAAGAATTTAATTGTGAATTGAAATATTTACAAAGAAATTCTGCGCAGGTATGTTGGTGCAATTACTCAATCAGATTCACAATGCATCTTCTATTCATATGAACATATTAAGCATATTTTCAGATGCTAATGTAATAATTTAAAGTGTTTTAATACGAAAATATCAGCTAATGTATAGCTCACCTGCTAAACTGTGGAAGAAGATTGAATGAGTGTCTCTGATGTTGGGATTGTCCAGCAGAACGAGAGTCTTTCCGTCTCCTAAAACTGCCTGCAACATTAACGCCACGGATAAAACAAACAGAGCGCTTCTGCTGAACCCACCAGACGAGGTGTGGACCATTGTAGCACCTCGTCTTTTGCAGGTTAATGTTGCAGGAGTCGCGGTGTCCCTCACTGACAAGCAAACCATCGCCATTTTCCTCCTTTGGACAACGTCAGCGCTAACGCGGATGTGAACTCTGCCCCAGAGCAGCAGCCAATCGCGTGCTGCCTCATTGACTCATGAATATTATAATGAGACAGCCCTCAGTAAAATATGTTCGAAACAAATAATTAATTTAATCTCATTTTTTATTTTAATTTAAGTGAATTTTAATATAATTTCTGCTAGTGAATCGATTATTTGTATAGACACATTTGCAGAAAATGTTCATACTCTTAGTGCTTATGAACAGATATCTTTCCATCTGTCAATCCCAACTTTTATGAGCAGCAGGGGTCAGTGCAACACAACTATAATGCGTTTCAGAGAGCTAGCCTAATCAGTATGGTAAATTAAAATTATTTATTTTTTTATATAAAACTGAATGTTAAATTTATTATGTATTTGTTGGTTATAAAATCTATTAAACTGAATTGTATAAGTGTAATTGTATCTCATAATTATATATATATATATATATAATGATAATTATGTTTCCTAAAAATAAAAATGCTAAATACTAATGATCATCAAAATCCATACTTGTTTTATGTTCATTTATGTATATCATGGCCTCCTAATAATCCCCATACACTTGATTGGCTCATTGACTCTCTCTCCTCTCCACCTGTAGCTGGTGTCTGGTGAGCGCACTGGCGCCGCTGTGCTGTGGCTGCCGTCGCATCATCCAAGTGGATACTGCACACTGGTGGAGGTTGAGGAGAACCCCCCCCCCCCCCCCCCCCCCCACACACACACACACACACACACACACACACACACACACACACACACACACACACGATTGTAAAGCGCTTTGGGTGTGCAGCAATACACAATAAAGCGCTACATAAATGCATCATTCATTCATTCATACCTGCTGTCCATGTCAAACTGCGTTCAATAGAAAGGTTTGTTATATTTCTCAAGTGCTGTTTCAATTCTGATTGGATTTTTAAGTGCATTAAAAAAAAAAAAAAAAAAAGTTTAAATTACTTTAGGGTAAGGAACCAGTAGCCTTGCTTTCCTGGCAATAATAGACATTTAGTCCAGTGACCCAAAATGAAACAAATATCAACAGAACCAAAATATAGTGGTTTATTAACAAACTCATAGGTGATTTTGAGCATTATGCACTGAATGTGGCTTAAGTCATTTTGAAAAGTCACTATTGTATGCAATTATGATACAATATCAGTTGTCTGTTCAATACACTCCAACACAACAGAATTGGACCAAAATGACATGGAACACTTGTAGTACTAGTTTCAATAAGTTTTCTGACAATGAAAGCTGTGATATTCAAAAAACAGAAACTTGCTTGCAACACACTCATCACTCATCTAAAGGAGTAAAAAATGAGTTATGCTAAAACAGAGCATTTAAAAGTGTTTATTGTGAGTTTCTTCAGCTTCTACATGTCATTAAAATGACAAACATACAGTTAAAATCAGCAGTTTAATGTTTTTTATGTTTATGTCAAGCAGTATTAAGCTCAAATAGAAAATGATTAAACTCCACAAACAAAAGAATCACTAATAAATCAATAAATAACAGTTCAGTACTGTAGCTGATTTGTGGAAAACTGAAACTTGTAGGACAGGCATATGTTTAACTGGCTTCAGTTAACAGAGCTCTAGCATGATCTAGCATAGGACATATACATGGAGAAACTAGTATTAAAAAGTCTGACAAACAGCATACAAGTTAGGATTGTTTTGTTCATATTTAATTACATTTGTTTTCTTGTCATATTTAAATTTAACTCTATACAATGTAGTTTTAATATGCTGTACACACATTGTGCTGCGGTTTGAGATATGAGATACATCTATCTAGCAGAGTGTGTTTTATTATAGCATGTTAGAAATAGCACACTTTGTGCCAGTCTGAACTCCATCCTTTGGATCGATTTAGGTCAGAAACTCTTCACTGTGCTTGGCTTTCAGACTTCACTTTTCCAGACCCTTCCTCTGTCTCTGCCTGTGTACTGGTCTCCTCCTCTGCCCCCTCACTTTGAGATTCTGGCTGGGCTAGAGCTCCTTCTCCTTCCTCACCGTCCTCCTCCCGTGTCCGGAACAAGAGCTCGCCTCCCTGGATGACCTGCTCGGTGGTTTGCCATGTCCCGTCACCTGCATATTGCTGATAAAAGTCAGAATCTGCCTGAAACATGACCAAGGCCTGGGCAGTGTGAATGCGCACATGCTGGGCGAGGGAGCTGGCGTCCAGGAACTTTTCACCGCATGAGTCACATGCATACAAGATCTGGGTGTTGGGATCTGAAGGAATAGAGCAGCACAATGTTTCAGCTTCAATATGATACAGTATTGGTCACACTCCAATTCTCGCTATTAACAAACCATTAACTATGACTTTCGCCTCAATAGACTCCTAATTGGCTGCTTCTTAATAGTTAGTAAGGTAGTTGTTAAGTTTAAGTACTGGGTAGGATTAGGGATGTAGAGTAGTAATAGTAGGCTAGTATAGAATTATTTAATGCCATGGCAGCATTATAGGCTATTTTCATGGCAAAAACAATAAACAACAACAACAAGTAAAACAAATACAATAAAAACCAGCAGGGATATAGAATATGGTCATGCAGAATATAAGTACTAAGAAAGAGCCAATATGTTAATAATATACACAATATGTTAATTAATTATATACACGCTACTGGTCAGGCGAGTTTTTTTTTATTAATACTTTTATACAGCAAGGATGCTTTAAATTGATCAATAGTGACAGTAAAGCCACTTATGTTATAATATTACAAAACATACTTCTATTCATTTAAACATATTTCTATTCATCAAAGAATCATGAAAAAAAAAAAATGTTTTACAGCTTCCACAAAAATATTAGGCAGCATAATCGTTTTCAATAATGATCGTAATAAGAAATGTGTGTTGAGCACCAGATCAGCATATTAGAATGATTTCTGAAGGATCACGGGACACTGAAGACTGGAGCAATGACACACAGGAATCAATTTTTTGTAATTATACCTAATAATACATTTAAGAATGTAATATAACTGTTTTACTGTATGTTTAATCCAGTAAATGCAGCCTTGGTGAGTATAAGAGACTTCTATCAAACCTTTGATCGGTACACACGTAATTGAATTCAGTAGTCGTACATGTTAAGGTGTCCATGATACAGAGTAATTATCTAGTTAAGTACTTAGTAGTAGCCATTGTACTTACACAAAACAAAATGTACTTACCATGTAACTAAGTTATGAAACAGCCTGTACATACAGTTTGTAATTATGTAGGTGTAATAGGCAGCTACTGTTACACATATGTAACAGACCGAGTCTGTTACACAGCTACTTATGTGACCAAAAGATTGTTATGTGTTGCAGACTTTACACAATGTAATTATACATGTAAGTACACAGGCATAAGCTACTTAAAATAAAGTGTATCAAGATTGTACTTAAGTGTACAAGTAACTCTGTAACAGACTTGGCCTGTTACATATGTGTAACAGTAGCTGCCTCTTACATCTACATAATTACAAACTGTAATTAGAGGCTGTTCCATTACTTAGTTACATGGTAAGTACATTTTGTTTCATGCAAGTACAACGGCTACTACTAAGTGCTTAATTAGGTAATTACTCTGTATTATGACACCTTAAAATAAAGTGTTATTGCAACATCCTATTAATATAATTTAAATAATTAATAATAATATTATTTATTTATTTTGTATTATTATTATATTATCATAATTTATAATACCAGTCAAGGAATAAATTATGATATAGTACATAAACTATATATTACTCACCTGCTTCTTGTACTTTCTCCACTGCTTTGGTGATCTCTGCTTTCAGTGCCTCAGTTTCATCTGCAGATACAGAGGTTGCCACTGGTACCACTATAGGACAACAAATAATATCAGGAGACCATCCAACCGCTATTACAGTCACTTTCAGATTAAGAATATTCCCTTAGTTTTGAGCTACAACCTTTCTACAAGGTGTAATAACTCATCAGTTTTGTCATAGTCTCTCACCTGTGAGCTGTGCTACAGCACTGGCAGCCAGAGCCTCTGTGGCTAAAGTAACAATGTCATCTGTAGTGACTGTGACGATGTTGACCTCATTATTGAGCTCTGAGCCCGGTGCAGAGTCTGGCAGCAGCTTCTCCTCTTCCTCATCCTCCTCAGCCACCACCAGTCTCTTCATGCCCGCCTTCCCCTGGTGCACAGTCTTCACATGGGAACGCAGATTGTCCACACGGTTGAATCCTCTGCCACACTTATCGCACAGGAAAGGTTTCTCTCCTGTAAACAGGAAGTCATTAGAAATACATAAGAGAGAAATACATAAGAAAAAGCTCAAAATGTTGCATCTTACCTGTGTGAATGATGATGTGTTTTGAGAGATCTCCCACATTGACAAACGCTTTGTTACAGGTGTGGCACTTGTGTGGTCGGATATTGTCATGATGACGGATGTGATTGGCCAGCTGGCTGGACTGGACAAACCTTCGAGGTGTGATGGTTGAAATACACTTTTATAATATATGGTGCCATAATGAATCTAAACAAAATCATTCATGCAGTTACCTTTTTCCACAGCGGTCACACACATACGGTTTCTCCCCAGTGTGTTGGCGAACATGAGCTATGAGTGAACTGGCTTGCGTGAAGCCCTTTCCACAAATCAGACACAGACAGGGCTTTTCGCCTAAATCAGTAAGACAGACACGGTCAAATAAACCTTTAAAGGTAACAGTAGCTGAGGGTGTGAGAAATGGCTCAGACCTGTGTGGATGCGCACGTGTCTCTGCAAGGCCCCGGGGTCAGCAAATGCTCTCTGGCAGTGCATACAAATGAAAGGCTTCTCACCGCTGTGCACACGCAGGTGTCTCTTCAGGTTGCCTGTGAACAGACCATGGAGCCACATTAAAATTCCTTCACGCACATATATATATATTGCCACACCCTGTCTCAATGTGTAAATCTCACCTGAGGTGGTGAACTGTTTCCCACACTCCTTACACTTAAGTGGCCCATCTGCAATATGGATTTTCAGATGTGCTTTCAGGTTTCCCAACTTAAAAAAAAAAAAATCTGATTTGAGTTGTCTGTATTTGTAATTGCCCAATAAAAATTGTTTGTGTTATAATGACTACAATTTAATGACAATAATATGGTATAATCTATACATTTTGTCTGCATGCTATTTTTTTGCTATGCTATTTTTTTGAATATAGATAACATTGTGTTGTGATGCTTACAATTATAATAATAAAAAACCTTTTAAAAATATATTTCAAATATAATTTTTATTTCATTTATATTTTTTTAAGTATTTATTGTAATTATGTAAATATAAATATATTTGACCATTTATACATTATATATACATTTATAATAGATCTCCCACCTGGTTGAATTTCTTGTCACAGTGTTGACATTTGTGACCTTTGTCTGTGTCGTGGGTCTCTAGATGTCGCATCTTGGCAGTGGGGTCAGAAAAGGACCGTTCGCAGTAGTCACACTGGTAGGGTTTTTCCCCACTGTGCACCAACTGATGCCGCTTCAGGTTTCCAGAAGTGGTGAAGAGCTTCCCACAGTCCTCACAGCTGTATCGCGCCTCATCTGTGTGTCGCTTCCTGTGCAGGTTTAGCAGACTGATTTGCCGGTAACTCTTTCCGCACGTGGAACAGCAATATGGTTTTAGAGGACTGGAGAATCAGAGACATAGAGTGTGAGGAAAACTGCATACTGTGGATGTTTTTGCATGGTGAAGCTTTTGTGGAAATATGGTTTTTATATTACGTCTTATAGTTGACAAGTCATACGAGGCTGTAGAGGAAGAACATTAGACTGTATCATGCTCACCTGTGTGTTTTCTCGTGTGCTTTGCAGGCAGCTGGGTCTGAGAAGGATTTATTACAGTCTCTGCAACTAAATGGCTTCTCACCAGTGTGAATGCGCATGTGACGTTTAAAGTTGCCTGTGTGTGTAAACTTCTTCCCACAGTCCTGCAAGAATCAGATTACCATTATATATACCATTGTGTGTGTGTGTGTGTCTCTACAGGACAAAGACAATAAGGATTACAAAACTGAAGAATCTCTCACCTCACATTTGTGTATGATGGAGCCATACGCTCTGGACTCACTTCTCTCGGCCACAAGTGCAGACTTCTTCCCATCAGAACCCGATGTTTCTTCATCCTGTGTCTCCATCTGCTCTTCTGCTTCTTCCTCTTCCTCTTCCTCGGTTTCTCCTTCATCCTCTACATCCTCCTCTTCTACCATGTTCTCCACGCTCTCAGCATTTGACATACTTTCCTCAGCATCATCAACTTTTAGCAAAAGTGTTAACAGTTATGAAAACCTAAACATAAAAATGTGAGGTAAATGTACACCATAGTTATATACGACAGAAATTACCTTCTGTGGATGTGTGAACAGCTGCATATTTCGACTTGCTTCTCCTTGTGCTAACATACGACCGTTTAGCTGCCGCCCTCTGAGAGACTTCTGTAGGAGTGGTAAAGTATCACACAAGTTTTAAATGATGGTTAACATTAACAAAAGCATTAAGAGTAAGGAATAGACACTAACTAGGAGTGTAGTCAGCATCAGAAGGGTCATCTTCGTATTGTGGAATCTCTTTTGTGGCTCTTTCTTCC